>NC_136979.1:32919965-33177465 GCF_032717465.1 Coenobita brevimanus
GATTTTGTGCATAATACACGTATCTACTCATTTCAAACCATTTCAGCACCGCTGATTTTTCTGGGGTGTAAAAAAAAAAAAAACTTCGTCACCGATATCATCTGCATAAATATGAACAACTTCTGCGCTCCATTGCACGGCTCAGGTTGGGTCCAGGATGCTCAAAATTGTACTGCCAGGTGTGTCTGACGTTTCTCTTCAAATTGGCAAGAAAAAAAAAATCGATTTTAGAAATATGAAAATTGGCCTTGTGGTCGGCCTGTAGGTCCTGACAAATACTGGAGGCACGGGCACGGAGAGGTTAAGGATGCACCTGGAAAAAAAGTTCGAGGATGCCGTTTTAATGAAAGCTATATAGAAGCCTCCTAAGTCAAAATAAAAAACATTCTAAACATTCCATGTAAGCTGACATTGTCGGACGAAGAATTCAAAATGACCATCATCGGCATGGGGTGCGTACACAGTAGGGTGGGTCGAATACCTACGAGCTTAGAGTTGCTAGTTTGAAACAAGGTGGAAATGATGCTCCATCACGGTCACTACGCCACTGTGCAAACGGTTTTTTATATTATGTACGCTCACTCCAGCAACTTTCACTCCAAAATCTAAGAAATTATGACAGAAATGAAGAATCTGAATGATGCGTGTTAGACGATTTCTCTCACTATTTAGCTTTGAACGAATCATAAAATAATATGCTTATCTTTATTCAACAAATACAAAGAATATTCTGCCATTTAAAAAAAAAAAAAACTAAAAAAAAACTACAATCGCAGATGTATATGAAACATCAAACAGTGACAAACAACATAACGCATTTCCGATCTCTTTCATTAGGAAACGTAATCACGGACCAGGCACGCATGTTCCGATCGGAAGTCTTTTTTACTCTCATGCTTCTGGAAATCTGCGAGACCTCTTACATTGCCTGGTGCCCGTAGACTTTTTGCGTTGTCGATGTTACATCTTTGACGCAACACTGCACACCTTGAGAGTGACAAGGATAACGTTTGCCCAAATTATGGGTTGGCTATCGTCAATTGTTACGTTCTTCAAAAGTGGAGGGATTGTGACAGACGATTTGTCTAGTTGCACAAGCTCGGTGTATTTCTTGGCCTCGAAATCTATCTTCAAAGCAGATTTGTCAAATACTGACATCGTCGCTGTCGTTCTCCTGTGCTCGCTGAATGAGTGCAACAGCCATGCAACATACGTGTGGATCGTCATCAGCAACAGCCGACAGGAGGATATTTTCAGGGTGACAGAAATATGTCCAGGCATCTCGAAATGAGCGGATCTTAAAATTGGCCCTCTTTTGTATTGTTTTATTTTTTTTTTCTTGGAAGGAACTGTTTTGCGGGCTCCTAGCCTTTCGATGCATGTTCCTCGCATAAAAAAATAAATAAATAAAATAAAAATACTCATTGCTGAGCATTGGGCGAACGATGCCCTGGTCTTCTGGTGGCAATTCTCCCAATAATTTCGCCATATAGAAGAAATTCTTGGCTCCATTCTGACACGAACTATATAGTTTGGTGACTAAACTTTACACTTTGTCATGTAATACCACGATTTATGGGATTTAAAGAGCGATAAATCCATTTCTACTATTATTCTAAGAATTCTATGTCACTTATTATATAGAGAACGTGCGCCCAACGCAAAAAATCAGAAATCTGTATTGATAATTATACTATGAATTTATAAACTAGAGTATACCTCATCAAATATTTCTATTTTTCAGGTTGGATACAGATTGAGTGTAGAGGCAGAATTACATAGATGGATAGAAGATGCTGTAAATGGAGCGAGATGGCAGCACAAGAACAATGTGACCGAAGTACTGTCATAGAAAGAGGCCTACCTATCATATTGAACAATAATCTTTATCTGAGGGATGGACTTGATGAAAAGCCATGATCTAAAGTGATGCCAGTTCCGGCTCATAAATGGTGCAAAGAACGTTGCATCATGCCATCATACATAAAAAGGCGAAAGAGGGAGTCAGAAGAATGGGAGAGAAATGCAAAAGAAAATCGCTTGCCGTTTACAGGCCACTATCTAAAATATAAAATAAGACTGTCTGTACTGTGCGAAATATGCGGACTATAGTACGATTGCCAAACAACCGAAGGACCAATGCGAGGCGACTCACGAAGCAGCAACAACTGAGCTATTATCATCTGTTGCAGCCAAGGCGATGGAGCTAGCTGACAGTTGGGAAGAGTCTGTATATACACGCATTCAAAATGTTGGTGATCTTGTGGCAGCCGAGGCCAAGTACCACCATGATTGTTAAATCCATTTTCATGATGGGCGACGACTTCAAAGGAAACTAAAAAGGAATCTTTAGGGCCAGTCGACACCAGAAAACACACAGACTTACGGAATCCACAATTACGTGAGACAGTAGACACTTTCTCACTTTACAGAATTACGTATCACGTCATTCGCCATTTGTCTACAGAGGTGACTACCGCGAGAGACTGGTGTGCATTGATACTGGAGTCATGTCATCTATTTGTGCTACTGCAGATTGTGCAGTCAAATCAGGTGAGGAGGCAGCTGCACATATCACTGGCTTGAACTATGCTGATGTTAAGCTCAAAAGGAGTGACAAGGTTATATCTGTTGGTGCTGCAACCTGTACTGCCACTGTCCGTGACAAAGGCGTTGAGGTCGACCCCACACTACTTTTCATATGGGTCACATGTGTGATAAAGAACCGATCAGATATGGCGAATCACCTTAAACATGAGTTTAGCAAACAGCCACCAGCATTATTTGACAAGGGTACAATGCACAAAAACAACAAAAGTGGCCTTGCCAAGGTGCTGAAAGCTCCAGTAGTCCCAATATCCAATGAAGCTCTTAAGAACTCATACTATGTGGTGGATGGAGGACATTTGCTGCAAAATGTGACATGGCCTGTGGACTGCACGTATTGGGATGTGTGTGGCAGCTATGTGAACCGCGTTATCAATAACTATGGCAAAGAATGCACTGTCTGCTTTGATGGCTACACAAATATTACCCTGTCAACCAAGGGAGCTGAACAGAACCACCGCACTGATCCAAACGTCTCTGGAGACCTAGTGTTTGATTTCAACACATCAGTCACGGGCAATCTACGCTCCATCTTAGCAAATCGTAACAACGGTTAATCAGTAGGCTGAAGGACCGATTTACATCTGAAGGCGTTGCTTTCTGTCAAAGTCAGGTTGATGCTGACTACTTAATAAACAGCAAAGCATTGGCATTTGCTGGGAATATCGCACGACCTGTTGTACTTGTTGCAGATGATACAGATCTGCTTGCCATGTTGGTTGATAGGGCCACAACAGACAATATCTACATGCAGTATGCAAGAGACTTTGTTTATAGCATAGACAGCATCCAGCAGGCAATGCATCCACACACCCGACAACACATATTGATAGCACATGCTATCACTGGATGTGACAGCCTCTACCTTATATGGCACTGGCAAAAAGAAGGCCAAGACAGTCCTGCTTTCCGGCATGTGCATCTCTTGCCACACATTTGTTAACACCCACATGACACACCGAGAAGAACATGCTGTGTTGCTACTGGTCTGTCAGTCAAAATGGGACTGACCATTTCACCTTCAAGCTCCCAACCCCAGTCAGCAGGATTTAGATCCTCAACATTGCCCAGCCACTCCTGAACTGCGAAGTAGGCTCTGTATGAGTGGTGCTCGCAGCTGAGGAGGTGGGAGGCAGGCTATGGAGTTGGAAGCTGCTAGATGCTTTTCTCATCCTCTGCATGTACTGAACAAATCTCAGCTTCTCATGTGTTGTACATGTTGGATTAGCATTATATAACGTCAGTAAGAATATTTTCCCAACTCTTGCTACTTCTTCATGGCTGACATCGCACTTCTTAAAGACATCCAACGTCCTCTAAGCCTCGCTTTCCAAATCTGTCATAGCCTTCTTTTTCCCAGTGCCATATAAGGCATAGGGCTGTGTCACATCCAGTGGTAGCATGTGCTATCAATTTGTGTTGTCGGATGTGTAGATGCATTGCCTGCTGGATGCTGTCTATGCTATAAACAAAGTCTCTTGCATACTGCTTGTAGATAATGTCTGTTGTGGCCCTATCAACCAACATGGCAAGCAAATCTGTATCCTTTGCAACAAATATATGTGTAATTTATAGCTCCCCCAATGCTTCTTCGGAACCCATTGTATTTGATTCCATATCCACACAGTTGAGTTACCTTAATCTTGCCCTTAGCACCGAAATTACCATTTTGGGTGATTTTAACATACATAATGTTGAATGGTTATTGCATTCTGCCAGGACTGACGACGCTGGTTTAGAGTGCGAGCTGTTTACAGAATCGTTTAATCTCATCCAGCTGGTAAAGCAACCAACCAGAATACCTGATAATCCTGACCACAATGCCCATCTCTTGGATTTATTCTCGACAAATAATCCAGATCAATACAGGATAGAGGTACTGTCACCAGTTGGATCCTCTGACCATAATCTCATCAAAGCCTCTTTAGTTAAACCCCCCACACCTCCCCGTTCTGAACCTGTCAGGGTGACCCGATGGCACTTTGATAGGGCAAACTGGGATGGATTTAGAAATTATCTTGCTGACATTCCATGGCAGTCTTTCTTCTCTAGTGATCCCAATTCTACCCAGTCCCACATTTGCGACTTAATATTAGGTGGTATGGATTTATTCATACCAAGTCAACAGTTAACTAAAAGATCGAACTCTCCAAAATGGTTTGATGGCAACTGTGCCAGAGCAACAGCCCAAAAGTCATTAGCATATACCTCTTATATAAAATCAAAAACATCTGAATCACTCTCTCTCAGTTTAAAATTGCTAGAAATCATGCAAAAGCTGTATTAAAAATAGCTAAATCAAACTTACTTCAAAAGCAAGCATAAAAACTATTTAACAACCCTAATGACAATAGAATATTCTGGTCAGCTCTTAATTCTTTCAATAATAACTTTAACAAGTCTTCTTCCATTCCCCCACTAAAATCTTCAGATGGCAACATTACAAATGACCCACGTGGGAAAGCGAATATTTTTGCCAGTATATTTGCCAGAAACTCTACCATAGACAATACCAGCCAGAATGTCCCAGTACTAGAACTTGATTCTCCCGAAATTGCCCCACTTAAAATACAGACAAGATACATGAAATCCATCCTAGACAATTTGCCTACCAACAAAGCTCCAGGCACAGATGGAATTCCTCCACTTGTTTTGAAAAAGTGTTCCCCTGAACTTGCCTCTGTTTTAGCTAAATTATTCAGCAGACTATGCATATATACTTCTTTGTTCCCAAATTCATGGAAAGAAGTCAATATCCACCCAATTCCGAAGAAAGGAAGTTCCTCGGACCCCTCTGATTACAGACCAATATCTGTCACATCTTCTCTTGGTAAGATAATTGAAACTTTAATTAATATGCACATTGTTAAACATCTTGGATCCAACAACTTAATTAGTGATAGAAAATATAGTTTTCGCCATGAAAGATTCACCATTGACATACTCAGTCTTCTAACTCATACCATCTGTCACGGGGTTTTTATACTATCACTGTGTTTTTATAATAAATGCTTAAATATTATTTGATTGGTAATAATATTCAATAATATTGAAGAGCAAGGACAATGATTGTCTTGCTACATCAAGCAACGATTACTTTACGCTGACTTGTGCACGATTCTCTAAGAACGAGAATTTATAAACTTTCTCAACAGTACACAGCAGAGACTAATTACTCACAAATGCTGAATTAGTACTGTTAGCCTCTGGAGAAAGTTACTTCACCCCTGACAATAAATAACTAATACTAATAATAATATCAGGTCCTTGCTGATGCTTAACTCCTATGGCACAACGGATTTTAAGTTAATACAACAAGACTGGTCTAAGTACCAGTTATGAATAGTAAAACGTCTATGCAAGCTAGGAGCTATGTGGGAAATAAGCTTAATTTGGAGAAATGAAACAAGATTTTACTTTACATTAAGCTCAAGAAAAGAACTGTTAAATTTATTGATTACAAAAAAATAAATTTAACGTTACATTTCAAATCAAATCAATGAGACGCACTCACTCACTCACACAAAAGCTAAATTCTTACGCCTAGAAGAAAAAACACCTTAATTAAACTCTTAAGACTAGGAAAACAAAAGGAAATACTGAACGATGAATGCTTTGTATCACCAAGGGGTGGGAGTTTGGAGAAACTGATACTCTGTGGAGCTTGGGTGCTAGCTGACCTCTCACACTTCTGGAGCACAGGACCTCTCTCCGTCAAAGCCACAACTAGACTGAATTCAAATGATGTATAGGCAGGACGCACAAGCCACCGGAAGAAGGCGTGGCTAACGGTTGAGGCAAGCAGGGGCGAACAATAAAGAAACAATTGTATCGCTCAGTAGAGCACTTAGTGACGTGCATTAAATCGGTCACTTTTGAAAGTGACAAATGTTTTGAAAAGTATACTCCGAAATGGAGAGAGAAACGGTTAACTGAGCGATACACAGTGAGTTTTCCACTAATAGTTCGTGGCTTCTCACAAAAGGGAAATGTTGCGAATTGATTCGTGACATTACGCCCCTACAAAATTAAATTTTTTCCTTATGGGAAAAAATTTGTGGATATATATATATATATGTACACATCCTAAGTCATTCACACAAAATTCACACTGTGGTGTGTGTGCTATCCTGCTACAGGAGAAAGTCGCAGTCGCCAGTGAGCGAAAAAAAAAACCTCGTATTTACGTTAATAGAAGCAAGCTTGAGGGAAAAACTCCGTGACGACGGTGAAAATCCTGTACTCAGGTCAAACTGAGTGAAAAGTCGCTACATTTACACTGACAACTAATTGTTGTGTAGCGTAGTGTATGTAATACACGGTGTAGGTGTGACAGTTGTAGTGTGACTGTACCTATGTGTAAAATGACACAATAAATAATATTATGGCGATGACGAAGGCAGAGGAGAAGAGGCGGCAGCGTGCGGCAGACGATCAGCTGGTCCGCACAGCAAAACTGCTACACCCATTGCTGAACCTGCAAAACCAATTAAGGTGGAGCATCAAAAGTGTCAATGAGATAAAATTCTTATTACGTTACAATTACTCTCTCTGCCTAGCAATCAGTACATGCTACGAAAAGTACACTCGAGGTTGCCATTAATTTTAGCAGACGATTAGTGTCGGCAAGTTGAGAATCCCTGTGCAAACTCGGGTCTTCCATAGCCTCGAGCTGCACACAGGTCCTCAACCTGTGCCTTAACCTACAGTTCTTATATTAATATCGGGAAGCTGAGAGTCCTTGTGCAAACTTGGGTCTTCCATAGCCTCAAGTCGCCTCTGCGGAGTTCTCTCTCGAACTTCCCCCTTAACCTACAGTACTTATATTAGTATCGGGGAGCTGAGGATCCTTGTGCAAACTTGGGTCTTCCATAGCCTCAAGTCGCCTCTGCGGAGTTCTCTCTCGAACTTCCCCCTTAACCTACAGTACTTATATTAGTATCGGGGAGCTGAGAATCCTTGTGCAAACTTGGGTCTTCTATAGCCTCAAGTCGCCTCTGCGGAGTTCTCTCTCGAACTTCCCCCTTAACCTACAGTACTTATATTAGTACCGGGAAGCTGAGAATCCTTGTGCAAACTTGGGTCTTCCATAGCCTCAAGTCGCCTCTGTGGAGTTCTCTCTCGAACTTCCCCCTTAACTTACGGTACATAATATGTATGTACAGGCCCTGGACATAATGTGTCCTGTGGGGCCAATGGGCGAGACGTCAGGTCTGCACCCACTTCACCACTACCCTGTCTCTCAACTGACTCAGAGATTACAGGTGTAGTTACAAATGGCACAGGCAGGGCATGTCCCTGATTAGTGGTGATACTTTGGCACACACTGCAAGAACGGACAAAACTATCTATGTCCCGTCCCATCGCTGGCCAGAAAAAGTCAGCTCGGATACGGCCCTGGGTCTTCCTTTTGCCCATGTGACCTCCTGAGACTGAACAACGACCCCATTGTAACACTGCTAGGCGGTACTTGGCGGGAACGACAAACTGCAGTCGAACCTCGCCCTCGGGTGTTCGTGACTCACGGTAGAGCCGTCCTTGTTTGCGAAGGAACTTGGCTCGACCTCCCCGTGAATACTTAATCACTCCACCCTTTTGTTTGTTCCGCACGGCAGCAAGTGTCGGGTCAGAATGTTGTTCTTGTACAACAAGTTGACTACACATCAGATCTTGCGGCGATTCAATGATCACTGGGGTGACACAGTCTGGAGCCTCAGCCATGGCTCGTGTTACCACAGCAGCCGAAGTCTGAGTAGCGTCATCGGAGCAACTATCCTTGACTCCATTAATGTTGCCGATGATGAGTTCAAATAAAGGTTCTGGCATGACAACTGCAAGTGTCGTACCAGTATAAAATGGAGATGCCACCTGGATACATGCCTCAGGGAACAATCTCACTGATCCATCAATAAGGCTTGCATGGATCTGTCGACCTGTATACTGCTCAGGCCGAACTAGACTCTGCTTGACAGAGCAACCTGAGGAACCATTGTCTCTCAGGACCTTCACAGGAAT
Organism: Coenobita brevimanus; assembly: GCF_032717465.1. Taxonomy (NCBI): domain Eukaryota; kingdom Metazoa; phylum Arthropoda; class Malacostraca; order Decapoda; family Coenobitidae; genus Coenobita; species Coenobita brevimanus. The sequence continues at coordinate 32,928,588 of NC_136979.1, forward strand.
GTCTCCCACAAACCCTGGCTAAACAAGGAAGGTACTGTCACCTGTGGGAGGGCCTGTGGAGGAAGCAGCTAGCCACTCATGAGGCTGCTGAATTGATGTGGCAAACATTGTGCCTTGTGAATTATATTGGGAAGATGGAACATTGGCCATCTGTGGAGGGGGGTTCACTGTCACTGTGGGACAAGTGAACTGTGGGGAAGTACCCACACTGGTAGGGACGTGACCACCGTGCTGCTGTTGAGGAATGAAGGCTGCCTTCTCTTCCTGCCTCTTTTGAGCTGGTGGTGAAAAAGTTTGTCCCGACGGTCGGTTACGTGGCTGATACTGCTGCTGGTTAGGGTACTTGTTGTACCTCTTCCACTCAGGTTTCTGAGTGTTTTGCCCCTGGTCCTTCCACTGCGGTTTTGGACCTTGGCCATTACTCTGAGAACGGCCTTGGTGCTGGGATTCAGTCTGAGACGGCTTCCCAGACTTGGCAGTATCTTTTCTGCTCCAGGTGTTTTGCTTACGAGTTTGATACCTGTATGCAGTAAAGAATGCATCAGCCTTTTCTGCCATTTGGCTAGCATCTTTCACCTGGCAGATCTTAAGCTGTGCTATGAGCTCAGCAGGCCACGACCTCTCTAGCTGTGTACGCAGCATAAGGTCAATTATCCCCTCCCGCGTGGAAGGAGTTTCATCTTTCTCCATCCACTCATTTAAGTAAGCTGTGAGACGATCAAGGAACTGAACAGCTGTCTCCTTGTCTTGGAGACGAGCTCGCATGAACTGAACTTTGGCGTCGTCTACTGTGAGACCATACGCCTTAATGAGTGCAGCTTTCATCATCTCATATGTGAGATTGTCTCCACGAATTCTGTGGAGAATATCGAGGGCAGGGCCCTCAAATAGGCTAAGAAACTGAAGCCGCTTAGCTGCCTCATCCAGTTGATACATGTCTGCCATGTCCTCAAAACAAGCTATGTACGGCTCGATTTGCTCGCTTTCCTTGTATGAAGGAAGCTTGTTGCGTGGGGTCGCCAGGACATGTGCAGGGAAAACGCTCGTGGAGCTTGGACCAACTGCACCAGACGTGTCTGAAGCCAAGGAATCTCGCTGGAGCTTCAGCACTTCAAGTTCATGTTTTTCGCGTGCTTCCCGCTCGGCACGTTCGTGTTCTCGTTCTCTCTCTCGTTCCTCACGCTGTTCTCGCTCGTATTCCCGTTGTTCCCGCTCTTTTTCTAACTCGAGCTCGCGTTGTTTCTGCTTGTGTTCGCGCTCTTTTTCTAACTCGAGCTCGCATTGTTTCTGCTCGTGTTTGCGCTCCTTTTCGCGTTCCTCACGCTGTTCTCGCTCGTATTCGCGCTGAATCCTATGCTCTTCACGAGCATCTTTCTCACGTTCTTGCTCGTAATTGAACCGTGAGAAAACGTAACTCTGTATTTTCTCTGGGTCTGTGAGACCCATATCTTTGGCTTCCTGTACAAATACAGCAGTAGCCATGGCGCTAATTTATTAAGCAACCCGAAACTGAGCACTGACTGCTTCGCAAATGAATGCTAGTGACACAAGTAAAGAGTACAGACACAAGCTAGTGGTGACCAGTCTTATCTAGTTAACTGGCAAAAATAAATTAAAAATGTAAATGACTGGGAAGACTCAATAATAAACACAATGGGTACGGCGACTTCCCAGGAGCGAATAAAATCGTCTGGCGTTACCAGGAATAAACTAGAGTTAAGTACTCTATTGATTAATAAAGCAAAAATTCACTTGCTAAATCAACAGTAACCAGTAAACTTGTGCCTATAAACTTTAATTATAAATACCTAAATATGAATGAGTGAGCACTATCTCGTGAATAGCTTTAGAGCTAGGAGTTAATATCCTGGCGAGGTCGCCAATTGTCAGGGGGTTTTTATACTATTACTGTGTTTTTATAATAAATGCTTAAATATTATTTGATTGGTAATAATATTCAATAATATTGAAGAGCAAGGACAATGATTGTCTTGCTACATCAAGCAACGATTACTTTACGCTGACTTGTGCACGATTCTCTAAGAACGAGAATTTATAAACTTTCTCAACAGTACACAGCAGAGACTAATTACTCACAAATGCTGAATTAGTACTGTTAGCCTCTGGAGAAAGTTACTTCACCCCTGACAATAAATAACTAATACTAATAATAATATCAGGTCCTTGCTGATGCTTAACTCCTATGGCACAACGGATTTTAAGTTAATACAACAAGACTGGTCTAAGTACCAGTTATGAATAGTAAAACGTCTATGCAAGCTAGGAGCTATGTGGGAAATAAGCTTAATTTGGAGAAATGAAACAAGATTTTACTTTACATTAAGCTCAAGAAAAGAACTGTTAAATTTATTGATTACAAAAAAATAAATTTAACGTTACATTTCAAATCAAATCAATGAGACGCACTCACTCACTCACACAAAAGCTAAATTCTTACGCCTAGAAAAAAAAAACACCTTAATTAAACTCTTAAGACTAGGAAAACAAAAGGAAATATTGAACGATGAATGCTTTGTATCACCAAGGGGTGGGAGTTTGGAGAAACTGATACTCTGTGGAGCTTGGGTGCTAGCTGACCTCTCACACTTCTGGAGCACAGGACCTCTCTCCGTCAAAGCCACAACTAGACTGAATTCAAATGATGTATAGGCAGGACGCACAAGCCACCGGAAGAAGGCGTGGATAACGGTTGAGGCAAGCAGGGGCGAACAATAAAGAAACAATTGTATCGCTCAGTAGAGCACTTAGTGACGTGCATTAAATCGGTCACTTTTGAAAGTGACGAATGTTTTGAAAAGTATACTCCGAAATGGAGAGAGAAACGGTTAACTGAGTGATACACAGTGAGTTTTCCACTAATAGTTCGTGGCTTCTCACAAAAGGGAAATGTCGCGAATTGATTCGTGACACCATCCATCAATCAATTCATCTACATGGAGAAACTCATGCAGTAGCTCCTGATATTTCTATAGCTTTCGACAAAGTTTGGCATCGTTCCCTGCTGTCCAAACTCCCTTGCTATGGACTAACTTCTATTGTTCCTTTGATTTCTTCTTATCTTAGTGACAGGAAAATAAGAGTAAAAGTAGATGATGTATATTCCAATTTCCACTCAATTAACGCCGGCATGCCACAGGGGTCTGTTCTGGCGCCAGCCCTATTCCTGGTTCATATTAATGATCTCTTATCTATCACCCACAATCCCATCCACTCATACACAGACGACTCAACACTACATAGTTCATTCACACTCAGACACCCATTTACAAAGTTTAGTATCACTGCCTCCTAACTCAGTACAGCCATCTCCATAAATCAAGACCTATCTACGATCAGTTAATGGGAACAAAACAACCTTGTCTCTTTTAATGCTAGTAAAACTAAATATATACAATTTACTAATAGACAGATATTGCCAGATTCGTACATTACCTTCAGTGCTACTAATATTCCCATCTCCAAAAGTATTGAAATTCTTGGTGTCTCACTTAACAATAACCTCAGCTGGACCTCTCATGTAAGATCACTTGCTAAAACCGCCTCAAAGAAACTTAGATTATTGTACAGAGTCCGTAACTTCTTCGCTGATGAGCAGTTAGCTATAATTTATAAGAGTCATGTGCGCTCTCTACTTGAATATTTTTCACCCTTGTGAAATGGATGTGGAGAGGTTGCATTAAAACAACTAGACAAAATTCAGAACAAATCTGTTAGAATTATTAACAACCCTGTCATTATATATATATATATATATATATATATATATATATATATATATATATATATATATATATATATATATATATATATATATATTTATGTATCCGACTCTGGGCAAAGGCTTCAGGGCCTATATCTTAGGGGCAGTAGCCTATCCCAAGGCCCAGTAATCCTCCTACACCTCCACATGTCACCACTTCGGCGCTAACACCCACCGTCCTTATTGAATACATGCTAGGTCTGTCTCATACAGGACTGTTGTATTGGTATTAGCGGAGGTAAACTACCTTCCCTGCAAGTAAGAAGGAATGTTGCCTCCCTTGCATTATTTTACAGGTATTTTTTTGGAAAATGCTCAGACGAAGTTGCTTACATGGTGCCACCTCTCCATGCCTTCCCTCGTGCTACACGGGCATCTGGTACCGCTCATGACTGGAATGTCACTCAACCATATAGCAGAACTTCTGCCTATCAGAATTCTTTCATTCCCCGAACTGCATCTCTCTGAAACTCGCTTCATCAGAGTTGTTTCCCTCCAAATTTCAACCCACAGCTGTTCAAGTCTAACTGTTACGGATATTTTATGAACAGAGGATACCAGTAATCTGGTGTATGGATTATTATTTTTTTATTCATTTGTTTTTCCTTCCTCTGTTCTCTTATTTAAAAAAAAATAAAAAGTACAACAGGTCGGGCGATATTCCCAGCAAATGCCAATGCTTTGCTACTTATTAAGTAGTCAGCATCAGCCTGACTTTGACAGAAAACAACGCCTTCAGATGTAAATCGGTTCTTCAGCCTACTGATTAACCGTTGTTACGACTTGCTAAGATGGAGCATAGACTGCCCCTGACTGATGTGTTGAAATCAAACACTATGTCTCCAGAGACGTTTGGATCAGTGCGGTGGTTCTGTTCAGCTCCCTTGGTTGACAGGGTAATATTTGTGTAGCCATCAAAGCAGACAGTGCATTCTTTGCCATAGTTATTGATAACGCGGTTCACATAGCTGCCACACACATCCCAATACGTGCAGTCCACAGGCCATGTCACATTTTGCAGCAAATGTCCTCCATCCACCACATAGTATGAGTTCTTAAGAGCTTCATTGGATATTGGGACTACTGGAGCTTTCAGCACCTTGGCAAGGCCACTTTTGTTGTTTTTGTGCATTGTACCCTTGTCAAATAATGCTGGTGGCTGTTTGCTAAACTCATGTTTAAGGTGATTCGCCATATCTGATCGGTTCTTTATCACACATGTGACCCATATGAAAAGTAGTGTGGGGTCGACCTCAACGCCTTTGTCACGAACAGTGGCAGTACAGGTTGCAGCACCAACAGATATAACCTTGTCACTCCTTTTGAGCTTAAAATCAGCATAGTTCAAGCCAGTGATATGTGCAGCTGCCTCCTCACCTGATATGACTGCACAATCTGCAGTAGCACAAATAGATGACATCATGACTCCAGTGTCACGGGGTTTTTATAATATCACGATATTTTAAAATAAATGCTTAAATATTAAATTGATAATAATATTCAATAATATTGAAGAGCAGAGACAATGATTGTCTTGCTACATCAAGCAACGATTACTTTACGCTGGCTTAGCACGATTCTCTGAGAACGAGAATTTATAAACTTTCTCAACAGTACACAGCAGAGACTAATTACTCACGAATGCTGAATTAGTACTGTTAGCCTCTGGAGAAAGTTACTTCACCCCTGACAATAAATAACTAATACTAATAATAATAATCAGGTCCTTGCTGATGTTTTAACTCCTATGGCACAACGGATTTTAAGTTAATACAACAAGACTGGTCTAAGTACCAGTTATGAAAGCAAACGTTTATGCAAGCTAGGAGCTATACGGAAAATAAGCTTAATTTGGAGAAATGAAACAAGATTTTACTTTACACTGAGCTCAAGAAAAAGAACTTAAATTTATTGATTACAAAAAATAAATTTAACGTTACATTTCAAATCAAATCAATGAGACGCACTCACTCACTCACACAATAGCTAAATACTTATGCCTAGGAAAAAAACACCTTAATTAAACTCTTATAACTAGGATTATACAAAAAAGAAATACCAGTCGATGAATGCTATGTATCACCCGGGGGGTGGGAGGACTGGATTACTGTACTAGTGGAGTTTGGGTGCTAGGGACCTCTCACACTGCTGGCACAGGACCTTTCTCCGTCACAACAAACACTAGACTGACCAAGTCGTGGGAAAGAAAAGCGGAGCACTAGGCCGCATTTTCTAACGGTCGAGTGAGCAGGGGCGAACAATAAAAAAACAATAGTATCGCTCAGTACAGCACTTAGTGACGTGCATTAAATCGGTCACTTTTGAAAACGGTGACGAATGTTTTGAAAAGTATACTCCAAAATGGAGAGAGAAACGGTTAACTGAGCGATAAACAGTGAGTTTTCCACTAATAGTTCGTGGCTTCTCACAAAAGGGAAATGTCGCGAATTGATTCGTGACATTACGCCCCTGCAAAATTAAATTTTTTCCTTATGGGAAAAAATTTGTGGATATATATATATATATATATATATATGTACACATCCTAAGTCATTCACACAAGATTCACACTGTGGTGTGTGCTATCCTGCTACACGAGAAAGTCGCAGTCGCCAGTGAGCGAAAAAACCTCGTATTTACGTTAATAGAAGCAAGCTTGAGGGAAAAACTCCGTGACGATGGTGAAAATCCTGTACTCAGGTCAAACTGAGCGAAAAGTCGCTACATTTACACTGACAACTAATTGTTGTGTAGCGTGGTGTATGTAATACACGGTGTAGGTGTGACAGTTGTAGTGTAACTGTACCTATGTGTAAAATGACATAGTAAATAATAACATGGCGATGACGAAGGCAGAGGAGAAGAGGCGGCAGCGTGCTGCAGACGATCAGCTGGTCCGCACAGCAAAACTGCTACACCCATTGCTGAACCTGCAAAACCAATTAAGGTGGAGCATCAAAAGTGTCAATGAGACAAAATTTTATCATGTTACAATTACTCTCTCTGCCTAGCAGTCAGTGCTACGACGTACATTCGAGGTCGCCATTAATTTTAGCACACGATTAGTGTCGGCAAGTTGAGAATCCTTGTGCAAACTCGGGTCTTCCATAGCCTCGAACTGCACACGGGTCCTCAACCTGTGCCTTAACCTACAGTTCTTATATTAATATCGGAGAGCTGAGAATCCTTGTGCAAACTCGGGTCTTCCATAGCCTCAAGTCACCTCTGCGGAGTTCTCACTTCCCCCTTAACCTACAGTACTTATATTAGTATCGGGGAGCTGAGAATCCTTGTGCAAACTTGGGTCTTCCATAGCCTCAAGTCGCCTCTGCGGAGTTCTCTCTCGAATTTCCCCCTTAACCTACAGTACTTATATTAGTATCGGGGAGCTGAGAATCCTTGTGCAAACTTGGGTCTTCCATAGCCTCAAGTCGCCTCTGCGGAGTTCTCTCTCGAACTTCCCCCTTAACCTACAGTACTTCTATTAGTACCGGGAAGCTGAGAATCCTTATGCAAACTTGGGTCTGCCATAGCCTCAAGTCGCCTCTCAACTTCCCCCTTAACTTACAGTACATAATATGTATGTACAGGCCCTGGACATAATGTGTCCTGTGGGGCCAATGGGCGAGACATCAGGTCTGCACCCACTTCACCACTACCCTGTCTCTCAACTGACTCAGAGATTACAGGTGTGGTTATAAACGGCACAGAAAGGGCATATCCCTGATTAGTGGTGTTACTTTGACACACACTGCAGGAACGGACAAAACTATTTATGTCCCGTCCCATCCCTGGCCAGAAAAAGTCAGCTCGGATAAGGCCCTGGGTCTTCCTTTTCCCCATGTGACCTCCTGAGGCTGAACAATGACCCCATTGTAACACTGCTAGGCGGTACTTGGCGGGAACGACAAACTGCAGTCGAACCTCGCCCTCGGGTGTTCGTGACTCACAGTAGAGCCGTCCTTGTTTGCGAAGGAACTTGGCTCGACCTCCCCGTGAATACTTAATCACTCAACCCTTTTGTTTGTTCCGCACGGCAGCAAGTGTCGGGTCAGAATGTTGTTCTTGCACAACAAGTTGACTACACATCAGATCTTGCGGCGATTCAATGATCACTGGGGTGACACAGTCTGGAGCCTCAGTCATGGCTCGTGTTACCGCAGCAGCCGAAGTCTGAGTAGCGCCATCATCGGAGCAACTATCCTTGACTCCTTGAATATTGCTTACTATAAAGTCAAATAGAGGCTCTGGCATGACAACTGCGAGTGTCATACCAGTATAAAATGGAGATGCCACCTTGATACATGCCTCAGGGAACAATCTCACTGATCCATCAATAAGCTTTGCATGGATCTGTCGACCTGTATACTGCTCAGGCCGAACTAGACTCTGCTTGACAGAGCAACCTGAGGAACCATTGTCTCTCAGGACCTTCACAGGAATGTCTCCCACAAACCCTGGCTGAACCAGGAAGGTACTGTCACCTGTGGGAGGGCCTGTGGAGGAAGCAGCTAGCCACTGATGAGGCTGCTGAATTGATGCGGCAAACATTGTGCCTTGAGGGTTATAAGGAGATGGAACATTGGCCATCTGTGGAGGGGGGTTCACTGTCACTGTGGGACTAGTGAACTGTGGGGAAGTACCCACACTGGTAGGGACGTGACCACCAGGCTGCTGCTGAGGAATGAAGGCTGCATTCGCTTCTTGCCTCTTTTGAGCTGGTGGTGAAAAAGTTTGTCCCGACGGTCGGTTGCGTGGCTGATACTGCTGTTGATTAGGGTACTTGTTGTACCTCTTCCACTCAGGTTTCTGAGTGTTTTGCCCCTGGTCCTTCCACTGCGGTTTTGGACCTTGGCCATTATTCTGAGAATGGCCTTGTTGCTGGGGTTCAGTCTGAGACGATTTCCCAGATTTATCAGGTTTTCTGTTCCAGGTGTTTTGCTTACGAGTTTGATACCCGTATGCAGTAAAGAATGCGTCAGCCTTCTCTGCCATTTGGCTGGCATCTTTCACCTGGCAGATCTTAAGCTGTGCTATGAGCTCAGCAGGCCACGACCTCTCTAGCTGTGTACGCAGCATAAGGTCAATTATCCCCTCACGCGTGGAAGGAGTTTCATCTTTCTCCATCCACTCATTTAAGTAAGCTGTGAGACGATCAAGGAACTGAACAGCTGTCTCCTTGTCTTGGAGACGAACTCGCATGAACTGAACTTTGGCGTCGTCTACTGTGAGACCATACGCCTTAATGAGTGCAGCTTTCATCATCTCATATGTGAGATTGTCTCCACGAATTCTGTGGAGAATATCGAGGGCAGTGCCCTCAAATAGGCTAAGAAACTGAAGCCGCTTAGCTGCCTCATCCAGTTGATACATGTCTGCCATGTCCTCAAAACGAGCTATGTACGGCTCGATTCGGTCGCTTTCCTTGTATGAAGGAAGCTTGATGCGGTGGGCCGCCAGGACATGTGCAGGGAGAATGCTCGTGGAGCTTGGACCAACTGCACCAGATGTATCTGAAGCCAAGGAATCTCGCTTGAGCTTCAGCATTTCATATTCGTGTTTTTCACATGCTTCTCTCTCGGCACGTTCGTGCTCTCGTTCTCTGTCTCGTTGTTCACGCGCGTATTCGCGCTGTTCACGCTCGTATTCGCGCTCTTTCTCACGCTGCTCTTGTTCATATGCACGCTCTCTTTCACGTTGTTCGCGCTGTTCTCGCTCGTATTCGCGCTGAATCTTACGCTCTTCACGGGCATCATTCTCAGGCTGCTGCTCCTGATTATGCCGTGAGAGTATATACTCTTTAATTTCGGTTGGGTCTGTAAGACCCATATCTTTGGCTTCCTATAAAAATATGGTGGTAGCCATGACGCTAATTTACTAAGCAAACCGAAACTGAGTACTGACTGCTTCGCAAACGAATGCTAATAACACAAATAAAGAATACAGACACAAGCTAGTGGTGACCAGTCTTATCTAGTTAACTGGCAAAGAATAAATCAAAAATGTAAATGACTGGGAAGACTCAATAATAAACACAATGGGTACGGCGACTTCCCAGGAGTGAATAAAATCGTCTGGCGTTACCAAGAATAAACTAGAGTTAAGTACTTTATTGATTAATAAAGCAAATATTCACTTGCTAAATCAACGGTAACCACCAGTAAACTTGTGCCTATAAACTTTAATGATAAATTCCTAAATATGAACGAGTGAGCACTATCTCGTGAATAGCTTTATAGCTAGGAGTTAATATCCTGGAATGAGGTCGCCAATTGTCACGGGGTTTTTATAATATCACGGTAATTTTGGAATAAATGGTTAAATGTTATTTAAATTGATATTAATATTCAATAATATTGAAGAGCAGAGACAATGATTGTCTTGCTACATCAAGCAACGATTACTTTACGCTGGCTTAGCACGATTCTCTGAGAACGAGAATTTATAAACTTTCTCAACAGTACACAGCAGAGACTAATTACTCACGAATGCTGAATTAGTACTGTTAGCCTCTGGAGAAAGTTACTTCACCCCTGACAATAAATAACTAATACTAATAATAATAATCAGGTCCTTGCTGATGCTTTAACTCCTATGGCACAACGGATTTTAAGTTAATACAACAAGACTGGTCTAAGTACCAGTTATGAAAGCAAACGTTTATGCAAGCTAGGAGCTATACGGAAAATAAGCTTAATTTGGAGAAATGAAACAAGATTTTACTTTACACTGAGCTCAAGAAAAAGAACTTAAATTTATTGATTACAAAAAATAAATTTAATATTTCAAATCAAATCAATGAGACGCACTCACTCACTCACGCAATAGCTAAATACTTACGCCTAGAAAAAAAACACCTTAATTAAACTCTTATAACTAGGATTATACAAAAAAGAAATACCAGTCGATGAATGCTATGTATCACCCGGGGGGGTGGGAGGACTGGATTACTGTACTAGTGGAGTTTGGGTGCTAGGGACCTCTCACACTGCTGGCACAGGACCTTTCTCCGTCACAACAAACACTAGACTGACCAAGTCGTGGGAAAGAAAAGCGGAGCACTATGGTCAGACTCAAATATGAAGTCGGTTTGGGTGGGGCCCGCGCGGGGATTTCCCTCTCTACAGCTCTGCCAAACCTCCTCTCTCTCTCTCTCTCTCAGTTGATTGAGAAAGTTTTTATATATTTATAAGTTTTGTTTTCTTCTATATTGTTTCGACCTTTTTTCCACACCACCACTGAGGTAAAAGTCTTGGCGCGTTTTTTTTTATAGAGGTTTCCCCAGTAGGCATAAGTCCTCTCTGATCTTTAATCAGACAATTCATCCTCTGAGCTTTCTGATATGTTGATTAAGAATGAATCCACGAAATGGTCGACTGCTACGTCTTGCTGTGAATCTTCTTGCTGTTGTTCAGCATGCTGCACTGCTTTCATCCAGTTATTCGGTGTTACATAATTCAAAGCTTCTTTGGCAAGACGTTTAAGATCAACCATTTTGAAGGTGTTTGCCTTGGCTATATAGGTCTTCACCTGAGCCCAAATGAGCTCAATAGGGTTGTACTGACAATGGTACGGTGGTAATCTTATGACCCGATGCCCTGCTTCTTCAGCAATTGTGTCAGTTACATACTTTGTGCCAGGATCAAACTTCTTTGCAAGTTCATACAGCTCGTGTTTTAAGAGATCGTCGCTGGGCCGTACTCCCTTCTTTATAAGCCAGTCCCTTATATCCGATTTTCTCCAGGACGAGGTTGGTTTTTTTTCAAGTTGGACTAAATGATAGGAAGCGTTATCCATAACAATTACAGAGTTTGGTGAAATGTTTGGTATTAGTTGATTCCTGAACCAGTCTTCAAAAAGTGTTGAATTCATCTGATTATGGTACGAGTAGTCCCCATCGTTTTTTGCTTGAAATATCAACTCAGCATTGTTAACAAAGCCATTTCTCGTTCCAGCATGCACAATAATTAAACGACGTCCTTTTCCAGTCGGTTGCTGTATTCCAGTGGCTTGTGGGGATGCAGTGTCAGTCCAGCATTTTCCAACTGTATAATTTTGATTTACCCAAGTTTCGTCAAGATATACAATGTTCTGGGAAGACACTTTGACCTGCCGAATTTCTCTCAAAAATCTAGTCCGAGCTGCTGCTACATCGCTCCTTTCCATAAGGAACTTTCGGCCATCAACTTTTGCATATTTGAAGCCCATCTGCAAGAGAATCCTGCGAAGAGACTCGTTGCTTCCGTTGAAAGATATGTTTTCCTTGAGTTCTTCGTAAATCTTGTGCAATGTAGGAATTTCATGCCTTTCATAGAATCCCAGGACAGTTCTTCTGACCACACGCTTGTCGAAATCGTCGAGATTCGTTACAGTTGCACTGCGCTTCTTTTTTGGTGTCTAGAATACAGGCTGTTCTGGTGACATTTGTGTCACACAAACTTTATTAAATTTTGAGCAGATTCTTTGGACTGTTTTTTTGCTAACGTTGGTAGCTTTGGCAGTGCGAGCAACTGCTCCTGAAGGTGGAATTATAAAGTCTCCAATAGCCTTTTCTTCTAAAAAATACTTGTTCACATTGTAAATAAGTTCTTTCTCCCGACTGTGGAGCACACGAGAGCGAGTCGGAGTAGCTGCCATCCTGGGTGGAGATCAGGGAGGAAATAACCGGTCACCTGTGGTCTGAGGTGGGTGTCCTTGACCTCTGGCAACGTCGGAAAGCGACGTTGTCACGTGGTGTGGAATTTATACAAATCATTGTTATTATCCTAAAAAGCGACACATTCATAGCACTATATAGCCTTATTTAATATATTTAATAAGTACAGAATATTTAATATACAATTTCAAATAGTAAATAGCTGACGTATGAGAGAGAGAGAGATAGGTACTGGGGTTGATGCGGCAGAGCTGTAGAGAGGGAAATCCCCGCGCGGGCCCCACCCAAACCGACTTCATATTTGAGTCTGACCATAGGCCGCATTTTCTAACGGTCGAGTGAGCAGGGGCGAACAATAAAAAAACAATAGTATCGCTCAGTACAGCACTTAGTGACGTGCATTAAATCGGTCACTTTTGAAAACGGTGACGAATGTTTTGAAAAGTATACTCCGAAATGGAGAGAGAAACGGTTAACTGAGCGATACACAGTGAGTTTTCCACTAATAGTTCGTGGCTTCTCACAAAAGGGAAATGTCGCGAATTGATTCGTGACATCCAGTATCAATGCACACCAGTCTCTCGCGGTATTCATCTTTGTGAGCAAATGGCGAATGATGTGATACTTAATTCTGTAAAGTGAGAAAGTGTCTATTATCACACTCAGTTTTGGATTCCGTAAGTCTGTGTGTTTTCTGGTGTCGACTGGCCCTTAAGATTCCTTTTTGGTTTCCTTTGAAGTCGTCGCCCATCATGAAAATGGATTTGACAATCATGGTGGTACTTGGCCTCGGCTGCCACAAGATCACCAACATTTTGAATGCGTGTATTTACAGACTCCTCCCAACTGTCAGCTAGCTCCATCGCCTTGACTGCAACAGATGATAATAGCTCAGTTGTTGCTGCTTCGTGAGTCGCCTCGCATTGGTCCTTCGGTTGTTTGGCAATCGTACTATAGTCCGCATATTTCGCATAGTACAGAGTCTTATTTTATATTTTAGATAGTGGCCTGTAAACGGCAAGCGATTTTCTTTTGCATTTCTCTCCCATTCTTCTGACTCCCTCTTTCGCTTTTTTATGTATGATGGCATGATGCAACGTTCTTTGCACCATTTATGAGCCGGAACCGGCATCACTTTAGATAATAGCTTTTCATCAAGTCCATCCCTCAGATAAAGATTAATGTTCAATATGATTGGTAGGCCTTTTTCTGTGACAGTACTTGGGTCAGAGGTGATTGGCTTATCACAAAAATCACATAATAATATCACACTGTTCTTGTGCTGCCATCTCGTTCCATTTACGTTGTCGTCTATCCATCTATGTACTGCTGCCTCTACACTTCAGTTTGTATCCAACCTGAAATATAAAAACATCTGATGAAGTATACACTAGCTTATGAATTCATAGCAAAGTTCCCAATACAGATTTCCGATTTTTTTGCATCGGGCGCACGTTCTCTGTGTATATCAGTGACACAGACTTCTTAGGATAATAGTAGAAATGGATTTTATCACTCCTTAAAACCCATAAAAAGTGGTACTACACGACCAAGTGTAATTTTAGTCACTAAGCTATATATGTACCCCATGCCAATGGTAGTCATCTTGAGATATTCGTCCCACACGGTTAGCTTACGTCGAATATTTAGAATTTTGTTGATTTTGACTTAGGATGCTTCATGTAGCTTTCCTGAAAAGATCAGCTTTCTCAAATTTTTTTTTCCAGGTGTATCATTGATGCTCGTGGGCTATCCTATCTTGACTCGCCGTTAAAAGATAATGATGATGGTGGGCGTGGTGATGATGATGATGACAAAAACTGCTATTTTATGAAAATGACAGTTGACGATGCTAATGATGACGACAGAAGTGATGAAAATGTAAATGATGACTGATGATGATAACGGTGATGATGACAAAAACTGATAATCATGAAAATGACAATAATAATAATGATAATGATAACAAACTCTGATGATGATGGCGATGATGATGAAAAGCGATACTGATACTGATGATGATGATGATGATGAAAACTTATGATGATAGTGGTGATGAAGATGAACACTGATATTGGTGATGATGATGTTGATGATGATGAAAACTGATACTGATGATGATGATGATGATGATGGTGATGATGATGATGAAAGCTGATACTGATGATGATGATGATGTTGATTATGATGAAAACTGATACTGATGATGATGATGATAATGATGATGGTGATGATGATGAAAACTGATGATGATGATAATGATGATGAAAACTGATACTGATGATGATGATGATGAAAACTGATATGATGATGATGATGATGAAAACTGATATGATGATGATGATGATGATGATGAAAACTGATTGTGATGATGATGATGATGATGATGATGATAACTGATACCGATGATGATGATGATGATGAAAACTGATACTGATGATGATGAAAACTGATACTGATGATGATGATGATGATGATGAAAACTGATACTGATGATGATGATGATGATGATGAAAACTGATACTGATGATGATGATGATGAAAACTGATACTGATGATGATGATGATGAAAACTGATACTGATGATGATGATGATGAAAACTGATACTGATGATGATGATGAAGAAGATGAATATTGATACTAATGATGATGATGATGAAAACTGATAATGATGATGATGATGATGAAAACTGACAACTCATGATGATGATGATGATGAAAACTGATAATGATGATGATGATGATGAAAACTGACAACTCATGATGATGATGATGATGAAAACTAATACCGATACTTATGGTGATGATGATAAAAACTCATATTGATGATAATGATGATGAAAACTGATAGTGATAGTGATAATGATGATGGTGAAAATAACAGTGATGATGATGATGATGATGATTCTTTGCAGGGTGTGATGGCAGGGAGTGCGAGAACAGCGAAGAGGAAACTGTTCGAAGTGGATCACGAACAGGTTAGGGGTCTGTTGCTCATACTGTAGTGAATTCCATCCCGTCTTTGTGTGTATGTGTGTGTGTGTGTGTGTGTGTGTGTGTGTGTGTGTGTGTGTGTGTGTGTGATGGAAAAAAAAAAAAACAGATCCTATAACCAAGTGACTCGCATTATTGACGGGCGGAGGCGTCTTCAATTCGCTCACTCGATGTATGATTTTTAAATGACTGTACAGTACATTGAATGACAAGTCATCTATTTTCCTGTAACCTAAGAAGCATTTTATTACCATATAACTACCATTTACTACCATATAACTACCATATAACGAAATATACGCGTGGTGGTCCAGTGGGTTAAGGCGCCCCAGCCGGCTGTGGTCCACAAGGGTTTGCTTCCGAGGGGTGGTTGGGGTTTGTTACTTAGTGCTCCTCAGGGGCAAGCATGTCTGGTCACAACTGGGAAAGCTAACTCTGGGTCCCTACGGTCTTGTAGGGAAGAGAGAGAGAGAGAGAGAGAAAATCTTCAGTATTCGTTCAGACGATTTAATAAATCCAGTAAATGTTTCTCGTACTGAATGGTTTATGGAAGCTTTTTGTAGTGTGTTGCGTAAATCTTGTGTTGTGGGGACGGCTAGGTCTGTTATGAGCGTGGGTGAGACAGTAGGCGTAGGAAACGAATAAATGATTTTGGCTTGACTGTGGTAATGTTGAATGCCCTGTCCCCGCAAGACACGAGAACTCGCCGATGCATTGCAAGGAGAGCGTTATACTTGGACCACCCCGTTGTTGTGGCTGTTAAGTAAACCTGGTCTGTCTGGGCGAACCAACCCATCAACCACAGGCAAGCAACTGTCCTTGCAGTGGTGTCCCTTGCTGTGAACAGATGTTCCCTACGGTGGACAGCGCCTTCCTTCTCGTCACAGCAAGATGCAAAGAGTGTGGAGGTTCTGATCCTGGAATTACAGCTCCACCCAGTTAAAAGGGGCACCATAGTAGGCTCCATATCACCCTGTTATTTGATTAAATGGTTACCACCCAGCACTGTAAATGGTTCCCTGAGTTCCAGGAAACCATTAGGCTTGTCACTCATTGTAGAGACAACTGAAGTGGAGAAAATTATGATGAATAAAAACTAACATGAAGGATGGGGCAGACACAGGAGGGCAGACACAGAATAAGAATAATGAAAGGCGATGGAAGAAGTAGGTAGGACTACATTAACCCCGTTAGTCCGTAAGGTCCAGAATAGGGCCCGGCAGGCTTGGTCCGTGAGGCCCCAAA
The DNA here is from genome assembly GCF_032717465.1 of Coenobita brevimanus. Taxonomy (NCBI): domain Eukaryota; kingdom Metazoa; phylum Arthropoda; class Malacostraca; order Decapoda; family Coenobitidae; genus Coenobita; species Coenobita brevimanus. The sequence goes on from NC_136979.1 coordinate 32,945,265, forward strand.
CTGGTCCCTGTTCAAACTCCGCGGTAAGCACAGCTAGGGAGATGGGGATGTGTTCAGGACACTCCTGCCAGATCTCGAGTTTTCATTGGCCCATCCATTCCGCCATTTTTCTTCCAGCAGCCAATCAAAATACAGGGTTTATTTCAAAATATAAACACACACTATGTCTGCCATATCCTCGTACGAGGTAGGAGTCGTGCCGACGTGCGGTATATTTCATCCTGTTTAGCAGGTTAGTAAGCAAAATATCTGTACTTCCATATATGCAGAGAGAGATAAAGACAGCAGGTACATGAGGCATTAAGTATATTTTGTTAACAGTGCTGTTTTCAGTGCTAAAAGTGCTCAAGAACTTTGCGGTACTGAGAAGAAAAACTTTTGAGGTACAGTGGACGGAATTTAGCGTGCATATATCGATAATTATACCATCATTGAGAGTGACTATGATTGCCAATGATAGCAGTGACAAGGAGATGTCTTCTGCTATGGGAAATAAGTCTAATGAAGAAGAAAGTATGTGTTTTGAGCGATACCAGTGATAAAATTGTCAGTGACTCGAGTGTGCATGTGATGGGTTGCCTGTAGTTGGGTGGTCACCTGTTGTGTCAGTTTTTTTTTATCGGAATAATTGCATTTTCCTTATATTTACAGGGAGATACGTATTTCAGATAAAAGACTAAGAATTTAGGATGGCTGATGAAAGTATTAATATGGAGGATTCTCAGTATTTTGATAGTGAAAATGAGTATGACACTAGTGATGAGGAGCTGAGTGAATCAGGTGATGATTATTTTAGTGATTCAAGTGATGACAGTGACTCACATGATCCAGCAGGTGGGCGTGGCCCCTCTGGACCTGTGGTAGCACCTGTGGCATGGATGCCAGTACCTGGCAGTGATGATGGCCCTCCTCCCATGCCTTTCACTGGAGCCACGGGCCTGAAACACCCTCCAAATGATTGTGCCAAACCTATAGAATATCTAAAGTTGTTTATAACTGATTCACTAGTTAGGAAAATAGTAGAGGAAATATCTTTATGCTGAACAGTGGATAGAGGCCCATGATGATTATTTGAGAGAGAAACCAAGATCTGTTGTTCATATTTGGATCAAGCAAGGTAAAACTACAGTCAGGGAATTTTATGCATTTCAAGGAGTGCTTTTGAACATGGGGCTGATAAAGAAACCTACAATCAGATCATATTGGGACAGTTCAAACTACAGCCAAAACACTCCTTGGTTCAAAGAACGTTTCAACAGAGAGCGGTTTGAACTGCTGCTCAAGTTTCTTCATTTCAGTGATAATTCTTCAATTCCCCAACCTAATGACCCATCATACAGACTGTACAAGATCCAGCCACTAATTGATCATTTCCAGTCAAGATCCAAATCTCAGTATTATCCTCAAAGGGAAATCTCTATTGACGAGAGTATTATTGGCTACCGCGGAAAAACTCTTCTTCTACGACAATACGGTATATGCCTATCAAACATCATGCTAGACTTAGCATAAAAGTTTGGTGCCTCTGTGAATCACAGACTGGATATACTGTCACCTTTGAGGTCTTCGAAGGCATCTCACCACATCTTGTCAGTGAAAATGGAGCAGCGTATGACCTGGTCATGCGTCTGTTGACCCAAGCAGACCTTCTACACAGAGGCCACGACTTTGGCCTCGACAATTACTTTAAATCACCAAAACTGTTCCAAGATTTGTGGCAAAGGCAAACCACAGCAACAGGAACAGTAAGGATCAACAGAAAAGGTTTGCCACAGGAAACTGTAAGAGAAAAACTTTTAAACCATCAGGTGTCTGAGCGCAGACAAGGACCCATGCTCTGTGTGGCATATAAAGATGGAAAAAAGACACCTGTACTTCTGTCAACTGTTGCAAAAGCTGGGTACACTACTGTTCATAGAGGAAATAGACCAGAAAAGAGGCTGCCAAATATAGTTGCTGACTATAATAATGTCATGGAGGGCGTGGACCTAAAGGACACAAAGCTGTACGCCTACCTGAGTGAGAGGCGAACTCTGAAATGGACCACAAAAACTGCATTAGCTCTGTTTGATACAGCAATACTGAACAGTTATATACTATACAAGAAGCACAACTCCGACTGTCATAAAATGACAAGATACAAATTCATGATATCTGTCATTGAGGACCTGGTTGGTGACTACGCCCCATCAAAAACTGTACGAAGAAGTCGTACTGCAGAGCAAATTGAAGCAAGCAGTCACACACCACAACCAATCACATCTCCTACACAGTCTGCAGAGCCTGGAGGTGATGGACATGACCTTCAAAAATTGCCGCCAGGGAAGAGAAGAAAATGCATTGCTGGGCACCCAGGGCGTGTGTGAAGTTGCTACCAGTGCCCTAAATGTGATGCAGGATTCTGCCCAAAATGTTTTGTGCCTTACCACAAAAAACTCAGGAAGTAAATAACCACCCTTCAGCATCTACTACACACCAGTATTGCTCAAATATCATGCAAGTGCTTTACAAGTATTGTAATTTTACACACGCTGATATTTTTTTTTTCCAGGCTAGAGAGTTCATTTTATTTTCAGTTTCATTTATTTATTTACAAATCAGTTGTACTTTTTTGTTTGGTATAGGAAAGTATAGCTTTTGAGCTTTCATATGGTGTATAATAGTAGTAGGTTTGCAAAGACAGAGTGTAGTACTGTATAAGGAAAGTAATTAAATATGGTCATTAGCACCAAAATATCAGTTTGTTTATCTCCACATCTGGCTGCAGCTCACGATTTTATCTACAGTACATTGTAAGGGGGTTAAGTGAAAGGATGATGGTGGCCACCATCTACCACCTCCCTGTATTAACATGTTTCATTTCATTCATTGCCAGATGCCATGTATCCCAAACGGGGTGGCCAACGGCTTAGAGTTAATTGTTTTACAGGGAGGGGTACTAATCCTTCACCAACCCCACCTGACACGTAGGGATGCCAGCAGCATCTGGTGTTCCCAGGCGGTCACCCAGACAAGTACTAACCAGACCCAACGTTGCTTATGGTTAGTACTTGGATGGGTGACCGCCTGGGAAACATGTTATTGTAGTGAAATTACAAGTGTGTAATTAGTTCATATATACAGTAGATACATTTATTCATTTACTTGTTTATTCATTATGTGCAGTATGTGCTAAGGTGTTTAAGTATGTATGTTATATATGTGCATGTTTTATGGAAGTGTTTCAGCTGGTCAGCTCATGCTGCCCTTAATGTTCGTCGCGTTTTCTTGATTACTTTCTTTTGGTCTTTCTTGTCTTGTTTAATTATGGCAGGCACTACTACTCTTCAGAATTAGCCGATTCTGACCAAACTTGGACACAATGATCACCCTAAGACCTAGATGTGTCCGCAAGGTTTTGGTTGCTAGGCAACTACTCTTTGCCTAGCAACGGCCGAAAATACTTTTTTTTTTTTTTTTGTACTTTTCACGGTTTGAGCTGTAGAAGCATTATTAATGGGCATAGAAAGCTTTGACGTCTTTATGCATAATCTTGAGGTCATACCCTATCGGATGTGTCCATCCATTTTCCCCTATGTCCTGTAGTTTTCGAGTGGTAACCTGCAAAGATCGGCCTTAGCGTCCCTAGCAACCCGTACCTGTTTTCAAAAATGCCCCCCTCGTTCCCTTGCGGCTCATTGGAAGTGAATGAAACTTTGCATGCTTATGGACGTTAATGAGTACTAGAAGTGTGCTTCTTACAGGCATGACTTATATTCGCCAGGTCAGGGGCCAATGGTCATTAAATGCAGAAAATATGAAAAGCGCTAAAATTAGGACCTTGCTCATACGAAATGCAAAGGCTCTGAAAATTATTAAGCCTGGGCCATGATTCTTGTTTAGATAGTTCCTCCCTGTTCATGAGCGATGTCGTACTCGTTAATTTCGTACAGTGATTTACGGAAAAGTATGAGAATAATATACTCTATACATATATATATATATATATATATATATATATATATATATCTATATATAGATATATATATATATATAAATGCAGTTTTTCTCAGTTATACTCGTGCATCTGTGAGAAGAATTTATCAAAAAGTTTTTGACATGATACTGCAGGGGGCATTCAATTGATACGATCGCAGTCAGGATGGGTGTAGAGGGTCATGACTCGTGCGAATTCTGTAATTATACTAAACTCCTATACAAAAGTGCGAACAGGAGGGGGGAGGGGGTCAAAAGCAGCCAGAAGTAGTGCGAACGTATTAAGTGAATGGCTCCATCACCCCAAATTCTTTTCATCTATTATGCCCTGACACACCACAATAATAACATCAGCTGTGTTTTCCCTAGAGCGGACGGAAAGGGTTAGCAGAGACCCGGGATTGAGGGGGCGGGGACTGAGGGGTCAAAATTGCAAAAGTCATCCACCATGGTCAAGGTGGATGGGTGCTGAATTACAACGTTAAAGAGCACTACAAATATGCCTCGTAAACACATGACCTGTATCCGCCATGTTAGGGGTCAAATATCATAAAATGCACTGCAGCGGAAAATGGCTAAAATCACGACTACAGTAGACTCGCACGAAATGCTAAGGATCCGAAAGTTATTGACCCAGAGCCATGGTGCTTGGGTGGGATATTGTCCTTCGGTGCTTCCATACAGGAGTGACTTTTCATACCAATACTCACTTTCGGTTGCTGACAAATCCTGGTCCGCTTAGAGCTGGCCATCGTCGCCCACTGGCTTGTTATATATGTGCTTATGCTGTGTGAGTATAGGCCTATATTTTTATCAGAGCGTATGGTATTTGCATGTTATTTATACAGTATGTATGTGTTTTATGTGATTTAGTGATTTATATATATTGTGTACTTATGTCATGTGCGTATTTTTTTATGTGCCAACGATATCTGTATGTAATATGTTTATGTTTTATGTGGATTTTTTTATGTGAATGTGTTATGTGCGTATTTTATATGTGCGTATGGTATCGGTGCGTACGTTAACTTATATGCCAATGTGTTTTAATTACATTAATTCTGTATATGTGCATATATGTGTGTAATATATCTACATATGGTTTATGAGCGTATGTTTTATGTTTATATATGTGCGTTTTTTTCTGTGCCTGTGTTAGCTTTTCTGTGGATGTGTTTTAATTATGTTATGGGATATGTACAGTACGTATGCTGTGTGCGTATTTTGTCTGTGCGTTTGTTATCTATATACATGGTTTCATTGCACGTGTTTTAATCATGTTTGTAGCTGTTTATTTGCCTATGTTATCTAATTGCGTGTTTTATGTCTGTGTTACACTCTTTTCACCTTGTCTTGGCTCAGATTTCCCTCATTTTGCAACTCATTTCTTGTAGGTCTTTGGGAGAATAAGACAAAACAACGGCTCTGCATCCTCTCTACAGCACATCTTCGTGACTAGCATCGTATGCTTGAGAACTGGCAATTTTAGGCCAAGCTAGAGTAAAAAGAGTATAGCAATGACAAACACTCAACCGCGACATCCGAATCTACTGGACCATTATCGCCGGGGTTCGAATCCTGGTGCGGACAGGCGGCAATAATCGACTCAGGTGTCCATCCAGCCTTTATTAATGTATTTTATTCATGTGCGTATTTTATCCATGTATGATTTCTGTGCTTGCACGTGTTTATCCATCTAATTATTTTACCTATATACGTATTTTACCCATGTGCGTATAATTTCTGACTATATTTCTTCCAGGTACCAATTTTACCTGTGTGTAAAAACTCATGTGCATACGAGTATTTCATCCCTGTGAGTATGTGCGTTTCCAGGTTGCGGAGGACTTAAGGGAGGAGATGAGGAGGGTGGAGGGGGAGGAGAGAGAGAGATTCAGGAGGAGGTGGGTGGATGTGGAAGCCCGCTTTATACAGAACCCACCTGCCTTCTACTGCCCTGAGGTGAGAGAGAGAGAGAGAGAGACTGACAAAATATTCGATTCAGAGTATATAGAAATGTATGAGAGAGAGAGAGAGAGAGAAACATTCGAGTCAGAGTACATAGAAATGTGTTTGTGTGTGTGTGTGTTTGAGAGAGAGAGAGAGAGTAGGCCCAGTTCATTCACTCTGTCCCTTCATCAAACTTTTAGAGAGACATATGCCCTTTAGGTGAAGGACGGAAGGAAGGAAGGAAAGAAGGAAGGAAGGAGACATAAGGAAGGAAGACTACAGAAGGAGGAAATAAGGACGTAGAGAGGGATGGAATGAGGGAAGAATCGAGGTAGAGAAGGAAAGAAAGTAGAAAGAGAGGAAACGAAGAAAGGAATGAAGTAGAGAAGAAAGGAAAGAGGTTGAGAAGGAGGAAATGAGGTGGAAAAGGAAGAAATGAGGTAGAGAAGGAAGTAATGAGGTAGATAAGGAAGGAATGTGGCTATCTGTGCACATCCTAGCCTGTGCTGATACAATATTTTTATTTAATAAATTGATCCGGGCTCTTAAAGAAAAGTTAGTATACACATGTGTTTTATTCAGGAGTAAACATATTAAGCTGGGGGTTAGACGACAGATACTTATCCAAACGACCTTTAAAGGTTAGTACTGAATCACAATTTACCACACTGGAGGGCAATTTGTTCAATATGTTTACAATTCTGTTCAAGAAGAAATGCTTAGCTTCATGCGACTGGAATCGTTTGCCAATTATTTTGTGCCCATTGCCTCTAGTATAATTCGAGTGTTCAACTTTGAAGTATTTATCGACGGCCATGTTATCGTACCCAATGAATATTTTTGGTACTTGAATTAAATCTTCTCGTAATCTGCGTTGAGATGGGGTGAAGAGATTCAGGGCTTCAAAACGCTCCTCGTATGGTTTATTTCTCAGGCTAGGTATCACTTTGGTCACCCGTCGTTATAATCTTTCAATTTTTTTTTTTTTTTTTTTTTTTTTTTTTTTTTTTTTTTTGTAATAAGGTGACCAGAATTGGACACAATACTCGAAATGTGGGCGAACTAGAGAATTATATAACATGGAGATCATATTATTGGAGTTTTATCCGAACGCTTTACCAATGAATCCGTTTAATTTGTTGGCATTCTTAACAGCCTCCGTACACTGTTGGTTTAAGATCATTTGTTATCATATTTCCCTAGTCTTTTTCATGACTGACATTATCTAGTAGAGTGTTATTCATACTGTAACTGGCTTTTCCATTTCTATTTCCACTGTTTAACACTTTGCATTTACTAATTATCAAAGTCTATCTGCCAGGTTTGGGCCCAAGTAAACAGTTGATCGAGGTCACTCTGTATTACCTGCCTCTGTAAAGATGTGTCTGCTCTGTTACCAGTTTTAGTATCATCAGCAAATTTGGTTATTTCACAAAGTAAACCCTCATCTACCTCATTTTTGTATATTAAATACAGAATAGGACCCAGTACTGAATCCTGTGGTACACCACTAGTAACATCTTTCCAGTCTGATGCCTTGCCATTTATTACGACCCTCTGTTTACGTTCTGTAAGCCAACTATCGATCCACCCGAGCACATTCCCTCTGAACCCATGTGCATTCAATTTCTGAAGTAATCTTTTATGGGGAACTTTATCATATGCTTTTTGAAAATCGGGATATACAATGTCAACACATCTGGTCTCATCATATATATTTAACATTTTGTAGAAGAAACCCAACAGATTCGTAAGGCAAGAGCGATTATTTCAAAAACCATGTTGTGAATCTTTGATGAGATTATTTATTTCTAAGTGCTTAACAAACTTGTCTCTGAGAATAGCTTCCAACAACTTGCACACCACTGAAGTTAAACTAATTGGTCGATATTTTTTTGGCTGCAATTTGTTACCTTCTTTGAACATCGGGGTTACATTTGTAGTTTCCATTCCCGAGGCACCTTACTGTTTCTTAGTGATTTATTGAATAGCACAGCTAATGGCTTTGATATCAATTTTCATCCACTGCTTCTTTAGAATGCGCGGAGATATTTTATCTGGCCCTGGTGTTATATTCACTTAAAGTTTACTGATAGTAAGTCGTACATCATTCTCGCAAACAGTAATGTCGCTAATTATGTTGCCCTTTTCTAAGGTAACGGGGAAAGCTATGGGAATGGAATCTGTATTTTCAGTTATAAATACGGATGGAAAGAAAGTGTTGAGAATTTTAGCCATCTCTGTTTCATCTTCGGTATACTTTCCATTTTCTGTGACTAGTGGGCCAATTGTTGGTTATCTTGTTTCTGATACAACTGAAAAATTCTTTTGGGTTTAAAGGAATGAGGTATAGAAGGAAAAAAAAGTATAAAGGGAGGAAATGAAGGAAGGAATGAGGTAGACAAAGAAGAAATGAGGTGTAGAGGGAAAGTATAAAGGGAGGAAATGAAGGCAGGAATGAGGTAGAGAAGGAAGAAATGAGGTAGAGAAGGAAGGAAGGAGGTAGAGAAGGAAGGAAGAAGGTAGAGAAGGAAGGAATGAGGTGGGGAAGGAATGAAGAAGGCGGAGAAGGAAGAAATGAGGTAGAGAAGGAATAAAGGAGGAAAAGGAATGAAGATGGAGAAGACAAGGAGGAGGTAACCGAAAAAAAAAAAAAGGATGAAATGATGGAAGGGATTAGCTAGAGAAGGAAGGAAAGAGTTTGAGAAGGAACGAACGAATGAATGAATGAATGAATGATGGAAGGAAGTAGAGAAGGGAGGAAGTACAGAAGGAGGGAAGGAGAACAGATGGAGGGAGGAAGGACTGAGAAGGAAGGAAGGCAGGAAGAAAGGAAGGAGGTAGAGGAAGAATTAAGGAAGGGATAATGAAGGAATGAGATAGAGAAAAATTTAACCGAAGAGGAGAAGGAACGATGGAAAAGAGAAAAAGAATGGAGAAAGCAGGGAGGGGATATAAGAATGGAAAGTGAGAAGGAAGGATAGAGTGTAAGAGAGAAGAGAGAAAGAGTCGAGGAAGGAAGGAAAGAAAATTGGCAGGAAAGGAGGAAGGAAGGAATGAGTGGAGAGAGAAAAGTGGTAAGGAAGGAGGGGAAAAAGAAATGATGGAAGAAAAGAAAGGAGGAGGAAGGAAGAGAAAGGATAGAAGGAGGCAGTGAAAAAATAAAGGCAAAATGAAAGAAGGAAGGAAAAACTACAGATAAAGAAGGAAAGTGAGAGGGAAGAGAGAGTAAATGGATGAAGGAAGGAAGGGATGAAGGATAGAAGGAAGGAAGAAAGGAAGGGAAGAAGGAAGGAAGGAAAGAAGAAAAGAAGGGAAGATGGAAAGAAGAAAGAGAGGAATGAAGGAAGGATGGAAGGGAAGAAGGAATGAAGGAAGGAAAAAGGGAAGGGAAGAAGGAAAGAATTGAAGGAAAGAAGGAAGAAAGGAAGGGAAGATGGACAAAAGAAAGAGAGGAAAGAAGGAAGGATGGAAGGGAAGAAGGAAGGAATTGAAGGAAAGAAGGAAGAAAGGAAAGGAAGATGGACAAAAGAAAGAGAGGAAAGAAGGAAGGACGGAAGGGAAGAAGGAAGGAAGGAATTGAAGAAAAGAATGGAAGATGGAAAGAAGAAAGAGAGGAAAGAAGGAAGGATGGAAGGGAAGAAGGAATGAAGGAAAAAAGGAAAGGAAGAAAGAAGGAAAGAAGAAAAAAAAACGGAGGAAGGAAAGAATGGGGGAAGGAAGGGAAAAAGGAAGTAATATGGTAGCGAGAGTGAGGAGGGGAGGAAGAAAGCAGGAAGGTGACATTTGCCTAAAAGAGGAAGGGAAGGGGAGAGAGAAATGAAGGGTGGGAAGAAGAGAGGGAGGAAGAAAGGAAGGGAAGAAGGAAGAAAGGAGTAGAAAAAGACAAGAAAGAAGGAAGATGGAAGGAAGGAAGAGAACAATGTACGAAGGAAGAAAGAAAGGAAGGGAGGAAGAGAAAAAAAGATAGGAAGAAATGAAGGGAAGAAGGAAGTAAGGAAGAAAGAAAAGGAAGAAGGAAGGAATGGGGGAAGGAAAAGAAGGGGGAAGGAAGTAATATGGTGGCGAGAGTGAGAGGGGGAGGAAGAAAGCAAGGAGAAAAGAGTGACATTTGCGTAAAGGAGGAATGGAAGGGGGAGAGAAATGAAGGGTGAGAGGGAGGGAAGATGGAAGGGAAAGAAGGATAGAAGAGACCTTTTATGCTCATTAAAAGGTAATGTACCGTATATATATATATATATATATATATATATATATATATATATATATATATATATATATATATATATATATATATATGGGTGGTTCTTTTTTTTCTATTTTCTCCATATTAGAACCTAGCATTTTGATCTATCTCTGGTTATAGTGCAGATGCATATGTGCAGATATGAAATCCTGTGGGCACTTTTTGAAGAAAGCATGGCACCTGTTTAAATGTCTTAGGGACATTGTAAGCTACAAGAAAAACCAAGGTGGCAGTCTGAAAAATTGTTAGAGTCAAAACGGCGGCCAATTTTGAAAGTGTTCGGCAAGCGATACTGATATTTCTTAACATACGGATATAATCTGACAGGATAGGTCGATTCTCATGATCTTTTCATCAAATTACATGCTTTTGACTATGCTGAAATTAAATTTTATACTATTTTAAAGAAATTATCAAGAATTCTGGACCAAAATCTATAAATAAAGGTAGAAATATGGAAAAAAAAGTTTAAATTTCCTTGAATTTTCTTAGCATTACATCGTGACCATAAAATTAGTCTCAGAAACCTCATCCATTTCCATCTTCTGTCTATTTAAATGTGTTTATAGGTATTAGGCAGCACAGTGATTGCAAAGTACTTGTTTGCTCTGGATCGCTTGAAGTATGCTCGCATGGTGCCGCTCTACCTGGCCGAAAGGAAATCTCTTGAAAAATCTGATCCTGAAATATATGAAGAATTCTTGGAAGGGAACTGGGTTGTACTTGCTGCTTTCTGTGCCATAGGTGCTGATCATGCTCTCGAGCAAATCAACAGATCCCTGAAGGTTTCAGGGGGACTGATAGGAATTACCCTCAACCCAAGTGCAAGAATTTTTTTTCCTCATTTCACCATAGATGGCAAGGCTGGCCTCAGAGGCCCAGCATATGGCAGGTTGGATGTCTTCTGCCAGAACAGAGCACCATGCACTTTCTGCAACTGTACTGCAATGCCATGAAAATTCTGAAGCTTCTAGCTACTTTCAGAGGCATCACAAATCCATTTGCAGTGGATACAGATGACCTGTTCAACTTGATTACCAAATCAGTTTTGCCTGAAAATGTCAAACAGGATCTCTGCAAACTAGATGATATTGGACAAGAATTGTCTGAGACAATTGTTGCTAAATGAATCAAAAGTTCATCTGAAAACCTCTGGGCCCCAATGAAGAAACAGAAGATGGCTACATGGAAGAGTACAGTAAGGAAAACAAGAATACTCGTGACAAAGTGGTTGAGCTGAAACAGGATCGTTCATTATTTGCAAGGCTATTGGTTGTCCGCAAGGCTAGACCCAACATAAACTTGGAAGATGCAGTAGGGAACTATGAATTTTCTGTTGTACCCAGATCTCTGTTTGCTCCCGATGGTGCAATGCTTCGCTGTTCAATGAAAAGCAGTTTGGTGGCCATCCTAGAGAAGCTTCCTGGAAATATTGAAACCATGACCAGCGCAACCAACTAGAATGATGGCACAGCTGAAGGACCAATGAAAACTGTAGTCATTGTTGATGCAATGACTGAAGACCAAGCTTTTGCAAAGCCAAAGGACGTGAGGCACTGTTCAGAGCTTGCTCACAGATTTACAGAACCCATCTTGCAGAAATACAGTGATTGTGATGAGCTGCGTCTAATGTTTGAAAGATATGATGTAGAAAATTCACTGATACTGGCCTTTAGAGAAAGAAGACAAGGAGGGCAACCACCAGTCGCTTATCACATAACAGATACAACAAACATTGCCAGCATATCCTTGAAGAAACTGTTGTCTCATACACAAACAAAGTATGAACTAACAACATACGTGGCAGAGAAACTACTGACAGCAGCTGCTGAAAATCAGCGAAATGTAATTGTGGCTAGTGGTAGCAAGTGTCAAGGCACACACAGGGATATGAGCTTCCTTGACAGCAACCAAGAGGAGACAGACACCAAACTTCTGCTGCATGCTCTGGATGGAACAACCTCAGGTGCAACAACTTTGCAGATTTATTCCCCAGATACTGATGTGTTTGTTCTCGCTATCAGGCGGTATCCAGATTTGTGTCAAGACACATCGTTTGTGATAGGAATGGGACAGTGGCATAAAGTGATCTCTCTGAGACCAATTTGAGGCACTTGATCCAAATAAAACTGCTGCTCTTAACAGCATTTCATGCACTCAGTGGTGCAGATAACACAGGCAGCTTTGCTGACAGTGGGAAACTTAGTTGTTGGAAAGCTTTTCAGGAAGCAGAGGATGATGTTCTATCAGCACTGACAAGTCAAGGCACTTGTGACAGACCAACAGATTAAATACTCACCTCCATAAAGAAATTTGTTTGTCATATTTACCTTCCAAAGACGGTGGTTTTCAAGAAGAAGCAGGCTGTCAGAAAAACACCCATCAGCCTCTGAGGCACTCCGGGAGGCCATATTGCACACACATTACCGGTTATTGGTATGGAACCAAGATCGAATTGCCAGTCCCAGACTGCCATCACCTGAGGGTTATGGGTGGAAGTTTGATGGTAAAGAATAGGAACCATTTATGACCAAACAACCACCAGCATCACTTGCAGTGATTCACTTCGTTTAGTGTGGCTGTAAAGTCTGACTATTACAATGGCCGTAGTTCTTGTCGAAGTGCAGACTTGAGGAGTACAATTTTATGCAGTTGTTCTGATAGTGAGGTAGACTGTGAAAATACAGAGTCCACAGTGTTAGAAGATGAAAGTGATCATGAAAATTAAGATGTTATTTAGCGATGAAAATATACAGAGGCATAGCGCATAATGCCATGCTGGTTTTTGTTGTTCTAGTGTTTCGTTTCATAGATTATACTTTTTATTCTTGAACATAATTTGTCAGCAAAGGACTCATACAAGTACTGTTGTACAATTTAACTCTCTGATTGAATTAAAAAAAAATCAACTTGAACAGTGGGTAAAACATTTAACGTAATTATGCACTGTACATTCAAAGGTAATAGTGAAGCAGGCATATATAAATCGCTAGTTATGTGATAGATAGATGTATGGTAAATGTGTGTAACTTCCTCTTCCAGGCCATTATTCTAATAGCACATTTAAGTGACACTTTAACCAATTTTACATGCACTTTTCAATTGTCAGAAATAACTAACTGATGTTAGAAAAAACTAAATGATTAGCATATTGGGCAATAGTCTGTTTAGGTAAACCTTATTACCTATTCCTGCTATTGTATGATTACTTTTTATATATTCTGACTTAAACACCAAACAATATAGTAAATTTGTTTTTCACTGTTGTCTTCAATTTCATGATTACAGAAGGCATTTGTTTCAATTATTGAAATATAAGCCGTATTATTTAATATTTTGGGCCTTTTTAACTGAGTTATATGTATACAGATGTAATTATTTGCTCCGATATTAGTGAAATAAGCAAATAAATGGGCACAGGTCATTGCAATACATTTTTTAAGGTTAGAATCAGATTTGGGATCACCATAAACATATGATTTGATGTATAGATCACTAAAATCGAGCAATCCTGTGATATTTAGCTGTAAGAATAAGAATTATTATTATCGCTAAGTGGCAATCTTTAAAACTGGCCGCAGTTTTGAAACTAACAAGATTTCAGACTGCCACCTATGTTTTAGTTATATTTTAGACATCTGAATAGGTGCCATGCTTTCCTCAAAAAATGCCCACGGGATTGCACATGCTCCTGCACTATTATAGTTATCACATAAATCATTAAACCAAAACAAGCAATATTTAGAGGTTGCACAATACATGTAAAAATCATCCAGTGTCACTAAATTAACGGCATAATGCAGCAAAAATAACCACTGCATATTTATTTATTATTTAATGCCAGATTGCTACAGAATTAAACAAATTACAGTTTTAAAATTACATGTGACTTAACTGAAATCTAAACATATAACCATTCTGTATTCCAGCTGTAAGTCCAGCAACAATGGTGCTCTTTTTCGAATCAGGATACAGTTTTCGATGCTCCTGTACGACCTGGAGTAGAAATTGCGTTTGGCCTTCATTTTTTGGCACAATAGCATTGAAATCCTGGATCAGCTGCACTCCTCTTTCTGCTGTCTCATTCACAACTTTCAGGGACCATACTGCTCTTTCTGAATTCTTGAACTCCTCGTTTTCTTTTCATGTTTTGGGTGGCATTTCTAGGAATGACTGTGGCAGACCAAGAACGGTGAAGAATGCTTTCGTATTCGGTGTCACTGGCATCAGGTCAGTTGAGTGGATCCTCAGATCCTTGTTTATCTTATATGTTTTTCACCATCTGCCTCTTTTACTGTGGATCAACGTTGTGATCAAAGAAGGCAAGGCCCACCATAGCTTCACATAAGTACCAGAGGTGTCAGCTGAATGCAGTCAGTGCTGCCTGCTTGATGACTGGAGTGCTGTATTCTGCCAGCTGCTTCAGGAAGATCATATCATTTCCAGGGACTTCAGCAGCTACAGGGGCTTCTAACCATGCTCGGATGTAAAATTCTGATACAAACAAGAGGAACTGGAACTTTCCACGTTCTTCAGATGGCTTCAATTTGAACTGCGCCTTGAATATCCACATCTTATAGAATAAAGAACTCGTGCCATCCATCGAGCCCTGTGCAAGGTACCAGGAATTTGGATGTGATTTCCTCTGGTTGGAGTTCCACCAAGGAATATAATGACAAGTTCTGGAACTCCCTGTAGTGGTCTCTGTTGGCAGGTTTCCAGTTTCTGCATTGCAGACTGCAATGTGCGGTCTTTTAATGAGGCAACCTCTCACATCCCAGCAGCTGTAATAACGGAACCAAGATCAGTCAAAGACCATTTCTCCTTAACCCATGGACGGCGGGCTAAAATCTGCTCACGCCTCACCTCAGTATGTAATATATATATATATATATATATATATATATATATATATATATATATATATATATATATATATATATATATATCTTATTCTAGCCTTAATATCTCAGAAACTTTAGCAGTTAGGGAAATGAATTAAAGACCATATTACTCAATAACTCTTCTTCTTGCGAATAAATGTATCTCCATATCTGTAAGTCGTTGCATTGATGATTAATGATGTGAGGAAGAGGACTAATTTTTGCCACGAATACAGGGTGTGTTCGTGCTTCTGCCTGCGACCCTGACTGTGACTTTGCTGTCAACGTGATAACTTCTCCATTACTAGATAAACTAGACACAGTGGTGTCCAGGGCACGCCCCATGGCACTATCGCTGAGTCCTTCCCTGGTATCCTTGGAAAGAGGCTTGGCAGTGGTGGATGAGGCAAAAGTCCATGTGGGGCAGGAACGAAATCGGACGGCAAAGGTTAAGAAAAGATGGTACTACACCTGGCAAAGTCACAGAGACGACTGAAGTATGGTTGGGCGGGTTGGTGGGAGTCTCCCTCGAGCTTTTGGTGATAAGATAAAGTGGCGGCCACTTCAAACTGTGCCGGGAAAACAAGTGCAGTTCCTACCAACACCTGGCGCAGCTGCACCATCTATTTTTTTACAGATCTGACTGACCCCCAGCAGTTAGGAATTAAAACGTTTGAAGATGGCAATGACTTGTCTAGATGAGTCTGATGTTTTCAGTCCAGTGAAAACCTTTTCCAAAACAATTTCCATAACATGATGATGGCATGCAAAATAAAGGAGACTGCCCAAGAGCCCTATCCGTCAAGATGCATGCACCATTGAGGGGCCCTGTATTACATGATGTATCAAAACACAGGCCCATGACTTTTTGAGAAATATTCCAGTCATCCAGACAGACTATCACACCATCAGCCTGGGCTTGACCTGTCCCACATGAAAGCTTTGGTACACCCAACAGGCGATCAACATAAGTTCCCGTAACAGTCACAGGCAATCTGTCAACTTACTCTCGTCCTGTAAGATCTGGAAGCAATTTTTCATCCCGGTGTGCAGTCAGCGGTCCTTGTGGATGAAAAGACGTCTTATCATTATCTGCTGTTTTTTCTTGATTTGCTGATCTTACACGTTGAAGCGAGCTACGGCTTAGAGTCGTGTCAAGTGAATGAGCTGTAGCAGCTAGCAAATGTACAGCCTGGCGATCAGTAACTTTTGATCTATCGAATCCTGCTGTTACATCTTCTGAGAGCAAAGACTTTTTTTTGGTGCTGTGCCCAGATCATTTCCTCTTTCTTGACTGATCCAAATCCGTTTCTGGCTCTTGTATTCTGTTCAGTTGAATCTTCACGTGTGCTACTGTCAGAACAAGAAATCACTGCTCTGCTGCAGCTTGCGATCAGTGTCTCTTGCTCCTGTGTTGCTTTCTGCCTAAACCTTTATAATTATTCTTTCCTCTTGGCTTTCTCTTCTTGTTTCTGTGTCCATACTTTGTCTTCAGCAGCCATGTACTCTTTGCAACTTTGTCTTTGGTTGGCCAGAAACTCTCATTCCTCTGTCAGTTTTGTTAGGTTCTCAGCATCTTGATGAGCAGAGGTGGGCACCCGGTACACAAAAAGTACCGTCGGTACCGGGACCGGTACTTGCCCAAAATTGTAGTGTCACTACCGGTACCGGTACACACAAAAAAAGAAGTACCGAGTACCGACTCAGTACTCGGTACATGAATATGAATAAAGTAAACTTGCTCAGTAATGATTTTTTGTTTGTTTGTTTGTTTGTTTTTTGTTACCACACTGAGGACCCAGAGACCAGTCTTGTGAGCAGAGCCGGACCTGAGGAGAGATGAAAGATGTTGTCAGACAACTGTCACAGTCACATTAACTATGGGGTGACTAAAAATAAGGTTTTGCGACCTTTCAGTCCTTTACTTTCAATACATAGATCGCTAAACTTTAACCGGCCACTGTAATTCACATTCTTATACACCTAGTTTAGTGTATATCGGAATAAACACAATTTTATGACTACATCGTGTCATTACATGCACAGTAATCTGATTAATAATTACACAGTGTACTTCAGTTTTCTTTTCCAGTGTTGCCCTTGAGGAAAATGAGCACTTCAAAATGGTAGTCACTGAGTCCCGCCTGTTTTGGTTTGAGCACATTCCACAGCAGCACTGGATGGTATTGGCGTGTTATAAGTTAAAAATAAGTCTCTGAAAACCTTTTGTTTCTGGGGTTTCTCCAAAAATTCCTTTACTAGCTTTATCCCTTTTCTTTCTCCCTCTCACATAGAGGGGTTCGAAAAACTCATCCATGACATCATGCTCGTCATCATCGTCAGTGGTCCTAATCTCCGCGTCCTCCTCATTTTCTGTATGTCGTAGGAGGCAGACTCAGGTAACCACGCCAACCACGATAGCTTGAATTGGGGATGAAAGGCAGCAGCAAACAGACAGTCAATGTCCTCGAAAT
The DNA here is from genome assembly GCF_032717465.1 of Coenobita brevimanus. NCBI lineage: Eukaryota > Metazoa > Arthropoda > Malacostraca > Decapoda > Coenobitidae > Coenobita > Coenobita brevimanus. The sequence continues at coordinate 32,962,793 of NC_136979.1, forward strand.
GATGGCCGAACCTGCCTTACACCCCCCCCCCCCCAATCACTGCGTTCACTAAAGGCTAGCACACCGTCAGATCGGCGCTTTCCTTCACTTCTTTTAATTTCTTCAGGCACATGGCCAGGGTCAGAAGCAGCATTCCCACGTCGGCCTTCTCCTCACATCTTTTTATCACACGATGCGTGAATATAGATAAATAAAATATACCGGTACCGACAAAATATGCTTAAAATGTGCCGACGGTACCAATTTCGGTACATGAAAATAGTAGCGTCACTACTGCTACACGTACTCGAATTGTAACTCGGTAATGTAACTCGGTACTTTTGTACCTCGGTACTTCCCACCTATGTTGAGTGATGTCAAATATTATATCAAGCTTTGAACTGATTTGGTCTTCGTTGGAAATTTGTTTCTCGGCACGACGGTTTATGGCCTTTTTCAGGCTTTGCCATTCTGCATCAATCTTCGGAAGGCGCTTCTCTATACCATAGCTGAGGGCACTTGGTATTCCAGCCTTCAGCCAAAATACGATCACTTCTGATACAGATTTGCGTGCACTTTCTTTGAGAGTCTTTTTCTGGCCTTTATGGATCAGAAGTGACAGTGTTTCCCAAAGTGCTGGAAGCTGGCTTTTTTTTTATGACTGTGTCATTTACAGAACCAACCAACCAGATGAGGGAATTTGATCTTGTCTTTGGTTTGTCATCTGTTTGACTGCCGCAGCACGCCATGCCTGTAGAATACAAAATAGGTAAAATACCAGTAAACAGTTAAATACTCCTAACATGGCTCCATTTACCAACATTTACAATTGGAGATAATTTTTAGTTATATTGTACTGTACAGTTTATACCACAATGTCAATATCTGTAGATTATGTGCCGCATAGTGCTGAATAAATGTTACTATTTACATCCATTATTTAATATAATGAAATTAATATATAGTAACCAAATGGTTTCATTGATTAAAAATTATTTAGACCAATTCAAAGTATTGAAGACTAAATAGGCATAATTACCATGATAACAAGCACTGTCAAGCTACTGAAAAAGTAAAATGACGAACCTGACAATATAATAAAAATAAAAACACTTACTTCGCTTGAATGAAATTTCTCAAAATTTAAAGTAGCTTGTGCAACCTCAGGGTCACCTCATATTTGCATTAGATTTCAACCCTGTTGCTTTCACGTATGTGGTATATCTTTGCATGGTTCTAATAAATGAAAAATTAAGTTTCATTTTCTTGTGTTTTGATGGGCCACCCTAATGTAGAGAGAGCTAACCTCCAACTCTTCTCCTACAGACCCAAACAAGGCCTCCACATGACATCAAAACATTCCACTGCAATGGCAAGCGACGTAGGACATCAGTGGGACATCACAGGTCAGCCCAGATGTCACAAGGCTCCAGTTTTGATGTCCTAATCCTAGGAAGTGATGTCACATGCCTAGGAGGTGTCTCAGGTTCGGGTGGTGATGTTTCAGGCCCGAATGATAATGTCCCTAGCCCAGGAGGTGATGTCACACACCCAAGAGGTGATGTCCCAAGCCCAGAGGATGTCCAGATCGCAGAAGGTGATGTCCTAAGTCCAGGATGTTCCAGTGAAGTCAGAGGATGTCCCAACGGTGATGTCCGAACTTCAGGATGTGCCACTGACGCCAAAAGATGCCCTAATGATGATACCCCAACTTCAGGATGTCCCACTGAAGTCAGAGGATGTCCCAGCGATGTCCCAACTTCATATTGTCCAAAAGATGGCTCAGGGAACTCTAGTCAAAATGTCCCAAAGTTTGGATGTCTCGCTGAAAATCTGAGAGTTGATATCCCGCACTTAAGATGTCCCAAAGAATTATGTGGAGAGTCTAGTCATGATGTCACTAACTCAGGATGTCCAAATAATGACGTCACTAACTTAGGATGCCCAAATAATGACGTCACCAACCCAGGATGTCCAGGAAATGACTTCATTACCCCAGGATATCAAGAAAATGACCGCTACCTCGGGATGTCCAAGTAATGACATCATCAACTCAGGATGTCCAAGTAATGACATCATCAACTCAGGATGTCCAAGTAATGACGTCATCAACTCTGGATGTCCAAGTAATGACATCATCAACTCAGAATATCCAGGAAATGATGTCACAAACCCAGGATGTCCCACTCTCCCACCTTCAGGATGTCCCACCCCTCTTCCCTCCCACGATTCATCCCTGTCTTCACTTTGCTCTTTACTTTCTTCTCCCTCCTCCTCATTTTCATCTCTAGGTTCATCATTTTCTTCCAAGTCATTTTCATAATCTTCCTCCTCATCTTTCTCATTTTTTTCAGGGGTATACTCAGGATTTTCCTCGTTTTCATCCGAGTCATCTTTAGAATCTTCCTGCTCATTTTTCTTATTTTCTTCAGGGGTGTTTTGGGGGGAGACTCGCCCCATCCAAACCCAGAAAGAGAAAGGAGGTGCAAGAGTGTAAGAAATAAACAGAAATACCAAAGATTTTGAGCCACTCATATGTACGGAGGTCCAGACATCAGTAACGTGCAGAGGCATTGCGATGGGCAAGTGCTCAGGATTGGAAAACGGCATTTATATATATATATATATATATATATATATATATATATATATATATATATATATATATATATCATCTCATCAGCCGTTTGAGTGTCCACTCCAGGACCGGCCTATCCCAACCGAAGTGGAGACGATACAGCCAATGTACCTCTACCAAGTGGCTTAGGCTGTCTAGTAGAGATTGTATGTAGGGTGAGAAGTGCTTGTAAGTGTAATTGCAGTGTTGGAGTGGCTTTGGATGTGTGTGTAGTCTGTGAACCTAATGTAATCGGCCCGCGCAAGCCGACTGGGTTCAAGCATACTTTATAGTATGCGACACTGGTTCAGACACAGCACCCCTTGTGTCCGCCAATGCAGTACGTGGCCTGAAGAACGCTCCCAAAGTTTATTACCCTGACGGGGCGCGAACCCTCGTTCTTCAGAGTACGAAAACGCACACTTTACCACTGAGGCTCTCTCTCTCTCTCTCTCTCTCTCTCTCTCTATGTATATATATATATATATATATATATATATATATATATATATATATGTGTGTGTGTGTGTGTGTGAGCTCTGTGCATGTCAATGTTTTAAGACTGATATTAAAAACTGAACATAACACAGCATGCATTAATAACCCAGTTCTGAACAAAAAACACATACCGCTCGGTTTTCAGTTTTCACAGCAGCAACTCTCTGTTGGCGAAGTTCTTGAAAGTGTCTCTGACTTCATCATGGCTGACATGAATATCTTTCTCTATAGCCAGCAGTAGTAAATCAGCCAACCTCTCCTCACCACAACGGCTGCGATTGTATGCTTTCTTCTTTTGTGCCACAGCTTGTCTCACCTGTTCATTCCATATATATATATATATATATATATATATATATATATATATATATAGATATATATATATATATAAACAAGAATGGCATATATATATATATATATATATATAAACAAGAATGGCACTCAGTAGAGTGCATACCTCCGCCAAGTCCCAACATGTAGGTGAAAAAGACCCCCCCCCCCTATAAAAGCATATTTAAATCCGCTAGATCCGGAATTTTATATGGATCCGAGCCAAACCATACACATTCGTAGATACCAACATCCTAAATATGCCTGATTCTTTAAATCAAGATCCATGCAATATTCACTGAAAAAATTACGAAAATGTCGATTAACGCCCTACCTCGCAATGTTGAAGAAAGTGAAAGGAAAAAAAAATCCTGGATCCACACCTTTATCCGGATCCCTACCAAAATTTGGTGGAGTATATTCCACCAAGTTTTGTGGAAATCCGTCCAGTAGTTTTTGTGTGATCTTGCTCACAATCCAACCAACAAACACACAAACAATCAGACAGGGGTGAAAACAACCTCCTTGGCGGAGGTAATAATTATATATTGTCACGGGGTTTTTAAAATAATTGCTAAATATTATTTAATTGATACTAATGTTCAGTAATATCGAAGAGCAGGAACAATGATTGTCTTGCTACATCAAGCAACGATTACTTTACGCTGGCTTGCGCACGATTCTCTAAGAACGAGAATTTATAAACTTTCTCAACAGTACACAGCAGAGACTAATTACTCACAAATGCTGAATTAGTACTGTTAGCCTCTGGAGAAAGTTACTTCACCCCTGACAATAAATAACTAATACTAATATCAGGTTCTTGCTGATGCTTAACTCCTAGGTGGCACAACGGATTTTAAGCTTAATACAACAAAACTGGCCTAAGTACCAGTTATGAATGGCAAAACGTTTATGCAAGCTAGGAGCTATACGGAAAATAAGCTTAATTATGGAGAAATGAAACGAGTTTACATTAAGCTCAAGAAAAAGAACTGTTAAATTTATTGATTACAAAATAAATTTAAAGTTACAATTCAAAATCAAATTAATGAGATCGCACTTACTCACTCACTCGAGCTAAATTCTTACGCCTAGGAAAAACACCTTAATTAAACTCTTAAGACTAGGAAAATACAAGAAGGAAATACTAGTCAATGAATGCTTTGTATCACCAAGGTGGGAACACTGGGTAACTGTGATTCTAGTGGAGCTTGGGTTGACCTCTCACTTCTGGAGCACAGGACCTCTCTCCGTCAGAACAAACACTGGACTGTGTAAGTCGTGGGAAAAAAAGGGGGAGCAGTAGGCCGCATTTTTCTAACGGTTGAGTGAGCGAAACGCCCCCAAAACAAATCGCTCAGCGGAAGCGCCAATGTCTCACACAAAGACGATAACGTATGACACTGAAAAATTGATTAGACAAAGCTTCCGTCCAAATGAGCGGTTAACTGAACAATAAACAGTGAGTTTTCCACTAATAGTTCGTCGCTTCTCACAAAAGGGAAATGTCGCAAATTTGATTCGTGACATTACGCCCCTACAAAATTAAATTTTTTCCTTATGGGAAAAAATTTGTGGAATATATATATATGTACACATCCTAACTCAGTCACACAAGATTCACACTGTGGTGTGTGTGCTATCCTGCTACAGGAGAAAGTCGCAGTCGCCAGTGAGCGAAAAAAAAACTCGTATTTACATTAATAGAAGCAAGCTTGAGGGAAAAACTCCGTGACGACGGTGAAAATCCTGTACTCAGGTCAAACTGAGCGAAAAGTCGCTACATTTACACTGACAACTAATTGTTGTGTAGCGTGGTGTATGTAATACACGGTGTAGGTGTGACAGTTGTAGTGTAATTGTACCTACGTGTAAAATGACATAGTAAATAATAACATGGCGACGACAAAGACAGAGGAGAAGAGGCGGCAGCGTGCGGCAGATGATCAGCTGGTCCGCGCAGCAAAACTGCTACACCCATTGCTGTACCTGCAAAACCAATTAAGGTGGAGCATCAAAAGTGTCAATGAGACAAAATTTTATTATGTTACAATTACTCTCTCTGCCTAGCAGTCAGTGCTACAACGTACATTCGAGGTCGCCATTAATTGTAGCACACAATTATGGTCGGCAAGTTGAGAATCCTTGTCCAAACTCGGGTCTTCCATAGCCTCGAACTGCACACGGGTCCTCAAACTGTGCCTTAACCTACAGTACTTATATTAATATCGGGAAGCTGAGAATCCTTGTGCAAACTTGGGTCTTCCATAGCCTCAAGTCGCCTCTGCAGAGTTCTCACTTCCCCCTTAACCTACAGTACTTATATTAATATCGGGGAGCTGAGAATCCTTGTGCAAACTCGGGTCTTCCATAGCCTCGAGTCGCCTCTGCGGAGTTCTCTCTCGAACTTCCCCCTTAACCTACAGTACTTATATTAATATCGGGGAGCTGAGAATCCTTGTGCAAACTCGGGTCTTCCATAGCCTCGAGTCGCCTCTCAACTTCCCCCTTAACTTACGGTACATAATATGTATGTACAGGCCCTGGACATAATGTGTCCTGTGGGGCCAATGGGCGAGACATCAGGTCTGCACCCACTTCACCACTACCCTGTCTCTCAACTGTCTCAGAGATTACGGGTGTGGTTACAAATGGCACAGGAAGGGCATGTCCCTGATTAGTGGTGATACTTTGGCACACACTGCAGGAACGGACGAAACTATCTATGTCTCGTCCCATGCCTGGCCAGAAAAAGTCAGCTCGGATACGGCCCTGGGTCTTCCTTTTCCCCATGTGACCTCCTGAGGCTGAACAATGACCCCATTGTAACACTGCTAGGCGGTACTTGGCGGAAACGACAAACTGCAGTCGAACCTCGCCCTCGGGTGTTTGTGACTCAAGGTAGAGCCGTCCTTGTTTGCGAAGGAACTTGGCTCGACCTCCCCGTGAATACTTTATCACTCGACCCTTTTGTTTGTTCCGCACGGCAGCAAGTGTCGGGTCAGAATGTTGTTCTTGCACAACTAGTTGACTACACATCAGATCTTGCGGCAATTCAATGATCACTGGGGTGACACAGTCTGGAGCCTCAGTCATGGCTCGTGTTACCGCAGCAGCCGAAGTCTGAGTAGTGTCATCACTGGAGCAACTATCCTTGACTCCGTGAATATTGCCAATGATGAGGTCAAATAAAGGTTCTGGCATGACAACTGCGAGTGTCATACCAGTATAAAATGGAGATGCCACCTGGATACATGCCTCAGGGAGCAATCTCACTGATCCATCAATAAGGTTTGCATGGATCTGTCGACCTGTATACTGCTCAGGCCGAACTAGACTCTGCTTGACAGAGCAACCTGAGGAACCATTATCTCTCAGGACCTTCACAGGAATGCCTCCCACAAACCCTGGCTGAACAAGGAAGGTACTGTCACCTGTGGGAGACCCTGTGGAGGAAGCAGCTAGCCACTCATGAGGCTGCTGAATTGATGCGGCAAACATTGTGCCTTGTGAATTATATTGGGAAGATGGAACATTGGCCATCTGTGGAGGGGGGTTCACTGTCACTGTAGGACTAGTGAACTGTGGGGGAGTACCCATACTAGTAGGGACGTGACCACCGTGCTGCTGCTGAGGAATGAAGGCTGCGTTCGCTTCCTGCCTCTTTTGAGCTGGTGGTGAAAAAGTTTGTCCCGACGGTCGGTTGCGTGGCTGATACTGCTGCGCAAACAAATGCTAATAACACAAATAAAGAATACAGACACAAGCTAGTGGTGACCAGTCTTATCTAGTTAACTGGCAAAGAATAAATCAAAAATGTAAATGACTGGGAAGACTCAATAATAAACACAATGGGTACAGCGACTGCCCAGGAGCGAATAAAATCGTCTGGCGTTACCGAAAATAAAGTACTAAATAGAGTTAAGTACTCTATGGATGAATAAAGCAAAAATTCACATGCTAAATTAACGGTAAACACCAGTAAACTTGTGCCTATAAACTTTAATTATAAATACCTAAGTATGAACGAGTGAGCACTATCTCGTGAATAGCTTTAGAGCTAGGAGTTAATATCCTGGAATGAGGTCGCCAATTGTCACGGGTTTTTTAAAATATCATGGGGTTTTTTAAATATATGCTTAAATATTATTTAATTGATACTAATGTTCAATAATATTGAAGAGCAGGAACAATGATTGTCTTGCTACATCAAGCAACGATTACTTTACGCTGGCTTGCGCACGATTCTCTAAGAACGAGAATTTATAAACTTTCTCAACAGTACACAGCAGAAACTAATTACTCACAAATGCTGAATTAGTACTGTTAGCCTCTGGAGAAAGTTACTTCACCTCTGACAATAAATAACTAATACTAATAATAATATCAGGTTCTTGCTGATGCTTAACTCCTAGGTGGCACAACGGATTTTAAGCTTAATACAACAAAACTGGCCTAAGTACCAGTTATGAATGGCAAAACGTTTATGCAAGCTAGGAGCTATATGGAAAATAAGCTTAATTATGGAGAAATGAAACAAGAGTTTACTTTACATTAAGCTCAAGAAAAAGAACTTAAATTTATTGATTACAAAATAAATTTAACGTTACAGTTCAAAATCAAATTAATGAGATCGCACTCACTCACTCACTCGAGCTAAATTCTTACGCCTAGGAAAAACACCTTAATTAAACTCTTAAGACTAGGAAAATACAAGAAGGAAATACTAGTCGATGAATGCTTTGTATCACCAAGGTGGGAGCACTGGGTAACTGTGATTCTAGTGGAGCTTGGGTTGACCTCTCACTTCTGGAGCACAGGACCTCTCTCTGTCAGAACAAACACTGGACTGCGTAAGTCGTGGGAAAAAAGGGGGAGCAGTAGGCCGCATTTTTCTAACGGTCGAGTGAGCGAAACGCGCCCAAAACAAATCGCTCAGCGGAAGCACCAATGTCTCACGCAAAGACGATAACGTATGACACTGAAAAATTGATTTGACAAAGCTTCCGTCCGAATGAGCGGTTAACTGAACGATAAACTGAGTTTTCCACTAATAGTTCGTGGCTTCTCACAAAAGGGAAATGTCGGAAATTTGATTCGTGACATATATATATATATAATATATATATATATATATATATATATATATATATATATATATATATATACTTTCAATAACCTTAGGTTTACAATGTAAATAACACAGGTATTAAAAGCTTCCACATACTTTTTATAATGGATTTTTATTTTTTGGTGGTGGTGGTCAGTAGCACTGACCACCTGACATCTACGTGATGTAATCATGCAGCTTTAAGTAGTTCCTGACCTCTTACTGTAAACAGTATTAGGGAGAAAACATCATTCATTTATAACAACCATTGTGCAAAGCAATGTGCCGTCACTGTTTATAAATACTTTCCATAGACAAAAGTATACATTCACCTGCTCCCAAAAGTATCTGTGGAGTAAATTCTCAATGGTTTGCTACACTGCCCACCTATATTTTTGCTCTCAGTAACAAACTACTAAGTATATTTTTGCATTAGCTGTATCTACAACATTGCCATGAATGTCCTCACATGGAATGAACTTCATTTTTTTTTTCCCCACTGGGGAACTGGAATGCTTTTCAAATAAAGACAATAGTGAGAGAGAAAAAAGAAACATTTCTTACTTATGTTTTGGATTACTCTACAATGTAAACAATGACCTGGAATACTTGGTCTTGACATTTTCTATGATTGTTGCAGTGCAGACATAGACAATGTTAATGGGCAGACTCAAATATTTCACGTAGCTCCATCCATTAACAGACAGGAGGTGGTTAGCAGAGATGACCACTTGGCTTGAAAGGGTTAACACATACACCTACATGAACACAGGTGAATAATATATATATATATATATATATATATATATATATATATATATATATATATATATATATATATATATATATATATAATGCTAGGTGTAAAAGGCTCGACATCTCGGCTCTAGAACACCTAACGTGTAGCGGGGTCCTCTTCCGAGACCGGGGCTTAGTGCAATAAAGAGAGGTAGGACACAAAAACTCCAGGCAATAACCTTTACATGTATATTACCACAGTCAGACCCAGGACAAAGACAGCAGATATTACAACAATATATAGCAAAGAAATAAAACCTTAACTAGGATATTAGTATCTCGCAGGATACTGGCTTAACTGATACTGACGCCAACACAATTCTAGTGCACAGGTGTATAGGGAGTGTAGGCGCGCGCGGGGCGCGGGGAGTGAGGCTCACAGGGTGGGGGGGGGGTGGAGGGCGAGGGGAGTGACTCGCAGCGGGTCAGGACAGAGTTATAGTAATGCTGGGGAGGAGTATTATTAATTTGAACTTAATATTTCCTGATAGCAAAAGGGTTTTGACATTTGATTGTATTTCTTGTTTACGTTCACGCTAGTTAATGGAGAGAGGGAATGACATTGGGAATTCACTGGTAATACAAGTGGGGAAATATTATTAACACTTTCTCTACTATTTTCGTATAACCGAAGATATTGAAGTATCTTGCTACAGAGGATTTCTCGGGAGGAATAATCTTACTAGTTTTCTACAAAGGCGTCACTCGTGAGTCTGATTCACCAGAACTTAGTTTCTGCACTCGTCCTTTACTCATCCACCCGTGATTTCACTTGCCCCGATATTCAACATACATTAAGTCACTGTATTATTGTTACACTAGTTTGGGCAGTGTCACACTTAACCTAAATCGATTTACTAATTCTGGGGCAACACCACACTTATCATGAGTCACTCATCGTGGGGGCGGCGGGGAGACACGCCGGCGACAACTCGGCCGGGATAGGGGCACCGCCAAGGGGGGGCGTGCCGAGAGGGCACGGGACAACTCGCAGGGGCTTCCTCTCGCGTCCAGGGCTGCTGGTGGCGAAGGGGCCCGCAGTCTCCGGGCTAGGCACAGGGGTGTGGCCCTCAGGACTGGGGCCGAACAGATCCAGAAATCTCTGGCTCAGGTCTCGGCCGGAGGTGGAAGTCTTACGCCGCCTCGTGGGCGTGGGGAGATCACGCCCGGGCGTCCTGGGAAGGGTCTGGTGTGGCTGAGGACTGCGGTCCCCAGAGTCGAGGGGCGCCGTCAGGGAGGGGCTGCGGCACCGACCTGAACTAGGGTCCGTCAGGTGAGTCTTCTCCAGAGCCAGGCGTAGGGAGCGGAGGCGAGGGGAGACCGTAAGGCCTGGCTGGGGCGCTCCAGTATGGGAGGTCTGGGCTCTTGTCTCCTGCTGGGGCGATGACTCATTCAACACCTCCTTTTGGCCGTGGGGCCCGGCAATTGGCCATGGCTGCCCAGGGGCACAACTATCAGGCGCCAAGGCCTGGCAATTGGCCGTGGCCTGAGTGGGGGAGTCAGCGCGCCTCAGTGCACCTTCAGAGCAGCAATTGGCCTTCTGACGAAGGTGGGAGCGGCAGTAGGCCGTCTCCTTCTGCAGGAGGGAGGAGCGGCAGTAGGCCGTCTCTCGGGCAACACCCTCGGAGCGGCAATCAGCCCTCTGACAAGGGCGGGAGCGACAGTAGGCTGTCTCCTGCCGGAGGGAGGAGCGGCAATAGGCCGACTCAGGGGCAACGCCTTCAGAGCGGCAATTGGCCATCTGACGAAGGCGGGAGCTGCAGTAGGCAGTCTCCTTCTGCCGGAGGGAGGAGTGGCAGTAGGCCGTCTCTCGGGCAACACCCTCGGAGCGGCAATCGGCCGTCTGACGAGGGCGGGAGCGACAGTAGGCTGTCTCCTGCCGGAGGGAGGAGCGGCAATAGGCTGACTCAGGGGCAACGCCTTCAGAGCGGGAATTGGCCATCTGACGAAGGCGGGAGCTGCAGTAGGCAGTCTCCTTCTGCCGGAGGGAGGAGCGGCAGTAGGCAGTCTCTGGGGCAACACCCTCGGAGTGGCAATCGGCCGTCTGACGAGGGTGGGAGCGGCAGAAGGCCGTCTCCTTCTGCCGGAGGGAGGAGCGGCAATAGGCCGACTCAGGGGCAACGCCTTCGGAGTGGCAATTGGTCGTCTGACGAAGGCAGGAGCGGCAGTAGGTCGTCTCCTGCTGGAGGGAGGAGCGGCAATAGGCCGACTCTGGGGCAACACCTTCGGAGCGGCAATTGGCCATCTGATGAAGGTGGGAGCAGCAGTAGGCCATCTCCTTCTGCCGGAGGGAGGAACAGCAATAGGCCGACTCAGGGGCAGCACCTTCGGAGCGGCAAAAGCCCATCTGGCGAAGGCAGGAGCAGCAGTAGGCTGTCTCCTGCAGGAGGGAGGAGCGGCAATAGGCCGACTCTGGAGCGGCAGTAGGCCGTCTGGCGAGGGCGGGAGCGGTAGTAGGCCGTCTCCTGAGGGGCGCTGTCTGGAGCTACGTGAGCAGCTCCACCCCTAGCTGATCCGGCAATCCCACTCCCCGAAGGTAGTGTCCTCCTCTTGCTATGGTGACAGTGCAACGGGTGAGTGTTATAGGGGCGCACTGCCCGGGCTGACTTATGCCGTTGTTGCACGGTATCCCTTAGGCTGGTTGCGGCTACTCCGTGGGGTCCGGGTGAGGGTGTCGGTACGTTCCCGGGGACACTGGGCTGTACGCCATTCGTCTCATTTTCGGGGGCACTATGCTGTTCCTCACTTGCTTCCTTTTCAGGGGCACTATGTTGTATATCACGCATTTCAATATATATTGTTACATAGCCTATGATTTCATCATCCTTTGTGTAATTTTAACGCACAGTATGCTGCATGTTTGATCACGAGCGTGTTCTGCCTCAGTCCCCCCCTTCTACCGTTATAGTAGAGTAAGTCGTTCTCTCTGTTATTCAGAGCGGGATTTTCAGCTTTTTGTCCCCATGGCTTCATTTGCGCGTCCTTCTTACAAGTTGTATCAAGCTCTCCTGGCCTCTATATAATGAGCTCAGTCTCTGCATCATTGCCACTTAGATCTGCTCCTCATTTTGTTCACATCTCTGTCCTCCCCTGTACAGTTATTATTATTGTGAATTTCTCAGGAAGTCTCCAACCATCTAGCAGCTGTGTGATTTGAGTATACGTGTTATTGCATTTTGTTCTTGTACTGTATAGCATAAGGTTAATTCTTAGGCCTAGTGAGGTTTTTTGATTAATGTTGGGTTATGTCAGTCATTTTTGATAATAGTTTGTATCTGTAATAATTTATCTGGCATTCACTGAGTATTATCTGGTATCTCATTTTATCAGGGCTGACTTAGATAAATTTACTCTTGCTAATTTCGTGTTAATAGAGGCTATTGCAGTTAACCATATATTTAACCTGTTTTTTGCCATTACATTATCCTTATGAGTCTTGAATGTTTTGTTGTTAGTTTGAGCATTAAACTTTAACTTGTAATTTTACCTAACTCTTTTGTTTTGAACCTGGAACTTTACGGGACAGTAGTGATTTTTAGTATTCTCACTTAAAGTGTACGTTATCTTTCTCTGTTCCGTAACATAAATTTGGCGACCTCATATCAGGATATTCAGGATATTATCATAAGGATATTGCTTGATATTTTGTGACTGTTACTTATTAATTATGTCTACTATTACTACACTTGATGAAGCCAAAGATTTTTTGTCAAATGTGCAAACAGTGTGTGATATAGAAAACAGAACAAAGAATGAACTTAAGCTTGTTGCTCAACAATTGGGAATTGCTGTTCGCTCTCATCATTCTAAAGATCAAATTGTTGACATGATTAATGAAAGCTTGTTTAATGTAACTCCTCCAAATGAGCAAACGCAGATTGAATTAGCTAAGTTACAGCTAGCCCTGCAGGAGGCTAAGGCTAAGGAGGCGGAGGCCCGTTCTAAGGAGGCTGAGGCACAAGTTGAAATTGCTAGGATTCAGGCAGACCATGAGTATCGCATGAAACAAGGTGGAACTGGATCATCTAGCTCTGATGATTTTGATGTGGCTAAAAATGTTAAACTTGTCCCTCCTTTTAATGAATCTGATTTAACAAAGTATTTTCAGTTGTTTGAGAGGGTAGCTACAGGATTTAATTGGCCCAAACAGAATTGGCCAGTACTCCTTCAAACTGTTCTCACCGGTAAAGCTCAAGTAACTTATGCATCTTTGCCTCAGGATCAATGTGATAATTATGATGTAGTTAAGAGCTTGATTCTTAAGGCCTATGAGCTTGTTCCTGAAGCCTATAGAGTAAAATTTAGGACAACTTACAAGCAAGATAAGCAATCCCATGTTGAGTATGCAAAAATCAAAGAAGATCTGTTAGAGCAGTGGTTAAGTTCTAAGAATGTGGATTCTGATTTTGACAAATTTAAGCAGATGATTTTGCTGGAGGATTTCAAAAGGTGTATTTATAAAGATGTAAGCCTATATCTTGATGAGAAAAGAATAGATAATTTGTCTGATGCTGCAGTTTTAGTTGATGAGTATGTTCTCACTCACAAGAGATATTCTAGAGAAAAAGGGAAAGCTGAGAGTAAGTACGTTGCCTCTACTCAGAGTACAGGTAACAGGAAAGAGAATAAAGATGATGTTTCTCAGGAAGTAAATACCAGCTTCACCTCTAGATTTCAGAAAAGTAAATGTACTTATTGTAGTAAGCTTGGTCATACTACGGAGAGATGTTTCAGGAGACAGCGTGATGTGAACAAAAAGGAGTCTTTAAATATTCAGTCAATTGGTCTAGTGTCCACTCTTGAGAGTTCCCAGAATTCTTTAACTGAGTTAACTGAACCTGCTTTGAGGGGTAACTTAAATTCTCATGATGGAGCTCCTCTTTTGAGCAGTAACGTGGGTGACACTCTCAAGAGTTCATGTGCTAATTTCCTGTCTGATGGTTTTGTCAGTCCTCTGGACAGTAATGACAGGAAATCAGTTAAAATATTTCGTGATACAGGTGCTTGCCAGTCCCTTATGCTGACCAGTGTTCTAGGCTCTAATGTTAATTCCTCTGATGAAACTGATATCTTACAAGGTGTAGGGAATAATTACTTCTCTGTCCCTCTGTGCAGAGTGAATTTAGAGTCTGGTTTTGTTAATGGTTCCGTTATGGTTGGGTTGGTTGAGACACTCCCAATGTCAGGTGTAACTTTCTTACTTGGAAATGATATTGGTGGAAGTCAAGTGTGTCCAGCTCCTCAGTTGTCTAGTGAGCCAGTGGCTGCGTCCCGGGATTGTGATGTCCCTGATGTGTTCCCTGCATGTGCTGTCACTAGGGCTAAGTCTAAAGTTACTGGTGATTTAGAGGATAATGATGATGATGATGTTATCCTAGCTGACACTTTTCTTGCTAATTTGGACCACTCACCAGATGAGGCAGTACCCCGTAGTGTTGATAATTTGTCTCGTCAAGAGTTGGTTGAGTTGCAGGTTGCTGACCCTGAGTTGAAAGGTCTAGCTAACTCTGCTTACAGTGAAGAAGAGTCAGCCGGTGCTTCTACTTGTTATTATGTAAAGTCAGGAGTACTTATGAGGAAGTGGAGACCCCCAACAGCATCAGCCGACTGTGAATGTGAGGTTGTACATCAAGTTGTCATCCCTCGTGTTTGTAGGCAGGATATCATTCGAGTGGCTCATGATTCCAGTTTGGCAGGACACCTTGGAGTGAGGAAGACTGTGGCACGCATTTTGAAACACTTCTACTGGCCAGGTATCTTCAGGGATGTTTCCTGGTATTGTAAGTCTTGTCACACCTGTCAAGTTGTGGGGAAGTGTAATCAGACCGAAAAGGTTGCACCTCTAGTTCCCATTCCTCCTTTTGAGGCGCCTTTCACCCGTGTGTTGGTGGATATTGTGGGCCCTCTTCCTAAGACTTCTTCAGGATTTTCTTATGTGTTGACCATGATTGATATGGCTACTCGTTATCCTGAAGCCATTCCACTCAGAAATATCTCAGCAAAGAACGTGGTTAAAGAAATGCTAGGGTTCTTCACGAAGTTTGGTCTGCCCAAGGAGGTACAGTCAGACCGGGGAAGTAATTTCATGTCAAACGTTTTCAAGCAGTCTCTGAAAGAGTTGGGCATCACCCAGATCACGTCTTCAGCTTACCATCCCCAGACCCAAGGAGCGTTGGAGAGATATCATCAAACACTTAAATCGATGCTCAAGAAATACTGTTTGGAACATCAGAAAGACTGGGATAAAGGTCTTCCATTCGTTGTGTTTGCCGCAAGAGAATCTCCAAGTGAATCACTAGGCTTCTCACCTTTTGAACTACTGTTTGGCCATGAAGTAAGAGGACCCCTTAAGTTACTCAAGGAATGCTGGCTGTCGGAGGAAGATGACGTCAACCTGCTGGAGTATGTGATGAAGTTCAAAGAACGGCTGTCCACTGCTTTACAGCTGGCGAGAGAGAATTTAGGAGCTGCTCAGGAGAAGATGAAGACTTGGTATGATAAGAAGTCCAGGTTACGCCACTTTCAGCCAGGAGATCAGGTTTTGATTCTGCTACCAGTTCATGGGCAACCTCTTCAAGCCAAGTTTAGTGGCCCTTATTTCGTTGAGAAGAAACTCAGTGATGTCAACTATGTCATCGCCACACCAGATCGTAGAAAGAGCAAGCAACTATGTCACATCAACATGCTAAAGTTATATCACAGGCGGGACGAAAATAATCCAGTCTGCACTGTAGCTGTTCCACCCGAGTCTGCAAGTGAAGCTCTCCCATGCAGTATGAGCCTGAGTGATAGTTTGGGGAAGAATCCTGATATCATGAATGATCTCCAGACTAAGCTTTCTCATCTACCTCCCAAGGAAAGGCAGGAGTTTTCGGCATTACTGCAGGAGTACCCGCAAGTGTTCCGTGCCACTCCAGGAAGAACCACTGTGTTGATGCATGATGTCGATGTTGGAGACGCAAAGCCAATTAAATTGCCTCCTTACCGTGTGAACCCAGTGAAAGTTCCTCTCATCCAGAAGGAGCTTGGCTACCTGTTGGACCACAAGATGATTGAGCCCTGTCAGAGCGAGTGGAGTTCTCCTGTCACTCTGGTCCCTAACCCAGGTGGGTCACAGCGGCTTTGCATTGACTACAGACGTGTTAATCAGATAACCAAAACAGACACTTACCCTCTCCCTCGTGTGGAAGATTGCATAGACAAGATCGGAAAGGCTAGGTACATAAGTAAGTTTGATTTGTTAAAGGGATACTGGCAAGTACCTATGACTGAACGTGCTAGGGAGATCTCATGTTTTGTAACACTAGGAAAGACATTTGCATGTTCTGTAATGCCATGTACAGATTGTTTTAGAGTAATAAGAAATTTCCTTTGTAAATTTCTTTTTTCTTTGTGGGGAGGTGTTACATAGCCTATGATTTCATCATCCTTTGTGTAATTTTAACGCACAGTATGCTGCATGTTTGATCACGAGCGTGTTCTGCCTCAGTCCCCCCCTTCTACCGTTATAGTAAAGTCGTTCTCTCTGTTATTCAGAGCGGGATTTTCAGCTTTTTGTCCCCATGGCTTCATTTGCGCGTCCTTCTTACAAGTTGTATCAAGCTCTCCTGGCCCTTATATAATGAGCTCAGTCTCTGCATCATTGCCACTTAGATCTGCTCCTCATTTTGTTCACATCTCTGTCCTCCCCTGTACAGTTATTATTATTGTGAATTTCTCAGGAAGTCTCCAACCATCTAGCAGCTGTGTGATTTGAGTATACGTGTTATTGCATTTTGTTCTTGTACTGTATAGCATAAGGTTAATTCTTAGGCCTAGTGAGGTTTTTTGATTAATGTTGGGTTATGTCAGTCATTTTTGATAATAGTTTGTATCTGTAATAATTTATCTGGCATTCACTGAGTATTATCTGGTATCTCATTTTATCAGGGCTGACTTAGATAAATTTACTCTTGCTAATTTCGTGTTAATAGAGGCTATTGCAGTTAACCATATATTTAACCTGTTTTTTGCCATTACATTATCCTTATGAGTCTTGAATGTTTTGTTGTTAGTTTGAGCATTAAACTTTAACTTGTAATTTTACCTAACTCTTTTGTTTTGAACCTGGAACTTTACGGGACAGTAGTGATTTTTAGTATTCTCACTTAAAGTGTACGTTATCTTTCTCTGTTCCATAACAATATAGATATATATATATATATATATATATATATATATATATATATATATATATATATATATATATATATATATATTGTGCATTTATTTTCTTAATGTACAATCGCCCAAGTCAGTGATGACTTGCTTTCTTAAGTTTTTGGATAAAGCTCCCTGGATCTGGCAACCTTCCACTGCACTATGGGCCAGAACGATCTGTAAAAGTGGGATTTATTGGAATATTTGATTTCATGTAAACGCGAAGGTTTCACTGTAGGTAGTCTAAAATGTTTGTAGTATTCGAAAATAATCAGTTATCCACGATGAGTCAGCTCCCGTATCCGCAAATTACGCATAAAATTGTACTACAATAGCACGCTCATCTGTGTTGTTAAGAACAGTATATGCAACTCGTAGTATCTCAATAATCTCTGCCTTATTTCAGAGCATGATACACAAGTCCGTAACGTCACAAGATAGACGAGATCATGAAGATATGCTTGGAATAAACATTGAATGATTTCGCCAATCTGGCAATGATGAACAGAGTAATTAGTTATACGATGTTGGAAGCTACACAGGCAACATGAAACCATGAAATTATAAAGAAATTTAACAAACCTGCAGCTCCCTACGCACAGATTTTTGTCTCACAGTTTAGACAAATGCATCAATTACCTCTTACCACTTGCTGTTGCTGCGCATACTTGCGCTCGTTAGAATAAATGAGCTTTAATTCGATCAGTGTTCTGTAGAGCGCCATCTATATCAACCAACCAAAATTGACGTTGTTGCAATTAATGGTTGCAAAACAATAATGAAACGCTAATTTTTGCTGAAGTACTATTTTAATCATGCCGGGAAAGTATCAGTATGTGAATCATTGCGTCCATTCGTGGGGAGTGTGTGTGGCCATTGTGTCTTGTACATATACTCACGCAAATGCATTCTGATTTACTGATTGATCAATATTGCTGTTTTCAATAACTGAACAATGAGTATTTGATGCATGAAACTATTATTGAATATATTTGTTCTTCCGTTGATTTGATGAGTCTTCATAGCCTTTTTCCGGTGAATTTTCTCAAATAAATTTTGCCATTTTTTTTCAGCAATATATCACACACGACCGTAATGTTCATCACAGACCTTATCCTTCAGACGCACGGAGCTTATTTCCTAAACAACTTGTGCTCGCTAATATTAACAACAAATAAAGAGAAACTTGTAAAAATTACTATCATATGGAAAATTAATTGTCATATTCGTATTCTGCATTGAAAAAAGCCCTAGAACTGGACCTTTTAATGTTTTTATATGGAAAGCCAAATAAATCCCACTTTTCAGATCGTTCTGGCCCATAGTACACTGGATAAGAGTAGGAGACAGCAATACTCTATCCTTTTATGTATTCTTTTTTCATAACTTGCCTGCCCTCGAAACATAAATTACGGTGTTGAAGAAATTAAAGAAATCTTAAAAAAATATAAATACGCTTCATTTTTACTCTTTTAGATTAATATCAATCAATCAATCATTTCTTGTGACACCCCTCGGGATGCATAGGGCCTCGATGAACTCTCTCCACCAATATTTGTCTCTTGCCATCTCCTTCAGGTCTCATCAACACTCCTCTGCACCGTGGGATTCTTGTTATGCTGGGTGTTTTTAGTCCGACCTCTCGTCCTAAAAACGCCCGCGACTGAAGGGGGTCCTCTTTCTAGACCGGAAGTAAAGCACCCACAAAGGAACAGGGCATAAAAACTCGGCAGTACACCTTAACACATCTATTGTCTTAATTCGAACTCCTTACAATACAAGAACAAAGATACACTGGATGCAGAATGGACAGGATGACAGAGTTGCTATTACAGGTACAAAGTGTACACAAGCACAGTAATGATGTCGAGGGCAAAATACAACTATATCAACACACATAGATATTACAAGTTACTAGGGCACAGTGTAGGTGCTGGAGCTAAGGCACAATTGTCATTTAATATACTCGACAGGATATACTATACGTGGATGGAGTGAAGGGTCAGATTGGTTGATATTACTATACACATTACATGGCGCGATGGCTGTACCCGAGCCACGGCACACGGGAATGTTACTTAGCTGTGGCAACACTATTTTACTGGTTCTGTCTTTACTGGCTGGTCTTAGTTTATCTCGGGGCGCCACTGATATGTTTCCCTCGTTCCGTAGGGCTTGGGTATAGACACAGTACTTTGGTATATCACATTTACCTAGCTATTCATGTTCACTTACCCTTGGTTTCTGCCCTTGTGTTTATATGCACTGATCGTCACTTTATATTATATTGTTACCGTTTTACTGTCGCCTTCGCTGCTGTCACATTCACTTAGTTTCTGACACGACTTGAGAGGTGAGGGATGTCGTCACTAGGCTACTTGTTCCTGGGGTTAGCAGAGGTGGCACGGGCGTGGGAGTAGGCCCCTCGGGAGAGCTCTTCCGCAGGAGACAATACACAGCTCTCGGGGTCGTCAGTGCCCGGGCCTGTTTCGTAGCTGGGGTGCAGGGAGGCCTTTCCGTCTGGGGGCCTCGACCTGATGGGTGGCCCTCAGGACTGGGGCCAAATAACTTCAGGAGGCAGGCCTGCCACCTTTTATGTCGGGCAGAGGGCTGACGGGGAGTGGGGCCTGAGTGGTCCCGCTTTAGAGTCCGCTGGCTGGCCCTGGGAGGCGCCTACAGAGCGGGGCACCATCAGGAACAGACTGCGGCACCTCTTCTGTCAGGCGTCCGTCAGGGGTCAGCGTCGTCCAGGGGCCGGCTTCAGGGCAAGAACAGGACCTCGCCACCACTTCTGGAACGGCAGCACCTCCGGGGAACCACACCTGGAGGGAGAGAGTAAAGGGCATCCCACGCAGCCGAGAGGTAGTGAGCCGGCCGCACAAGGGACCTTCCCCTCCGGGAGAACCCTAGAGACTGCAGACAAAGGGCGTACGGTGGCCACTCCTTCCCCCACATGTACGGTGGCCGTTGTGGCGGTTCCACAGTCTCTAAGGGTAGCAGCAGAAGGACATACAGTGGCCGTTCCTTCCCCGGTACGTACGGTGGCCGTTACTGCAATGCTGCTCCTGAAGGAGGAAGAGGCAGATGAGGGACATACGGTGGCCGTTCCCTCCCCGACACGTACAGTGGCCATTGTCGCGGCTCTGCCTGCCCAACGGGAAGTACCTGAGGGGCGTACAATAGCCACTCCCTCCCCAGTACGTACGGTGGCTGTTACCGTGGTGCTACTCCTGTAGGAGGAGGAGGTGGATGAGGGACGTACGGTGGCCGTTCCCTCCCCAACACGTACGATGGCCATTGTCGCGGTTCCACTCCTCCTGCCTTTGCCAGTCGGTGTGTGCTCAATAGCTAGCGCACCGAGGCGGTCTCCAGATGTGGCTGTAGCTGAGGGGCGTACGGTGGCCGCTCCCTCCCCGGTACATACGGTGGCCGTTACTGCGATGTTGCTTGGGACTATATCTGGAGCAGTCCCACCCTGAACCTGGTGAGGGCTGCTCAGTCCGTGAGGTCGTTTCTCATTCCTGCGTTGTCGCAGTTGGGTAGGTTGAGGGGAAGAGAGACTCAAGGTAGGGTTGCCCCGGCACCCTTCTTGCTCTGGGCCAGTCTCACACTGACCTGGCCCGCCGTGGTGTCCTCCTGGGGTGAGGGTAGGGCTGCGGCTCCACAGCGGGGTGGTAGGTGGTGGGGTGTGGGCCCTGGTGGCGGAGGCGCGTATTTTAATTCTTAGCACCCCCTGCCCACTTAAGGGCTGCACGGACCTGAGGGCCATTGCTTCGTAACCAGAGTTCATCAAGAGTTCTTAGGCAGAAAAATATTTTACCCTAGAGCCAATGCCAGTGGCTCGCAGGAACCAGACAGTGGAGAGAGGAAATTAACTAAATGAAAGTAAAATGCAGAGAGTTTGGACAGACAAAGTACAAGGGAAAGAGAGCAAAAAAGAATGTAGATAAAAGCGTCCCTTTTAGTCGCCTCCTACGACAAGCAGGGAATACTGGGGAAGTACTCTATCCCCCCATCCCAGTTAAATAGTATGCGATATCTGGCATGTTTTCAGTCGCGTTGAGGCAGTCGGCTAACTCAACTTTCCAAGGATTTCTCATTCTCGTCATTCATGATGATGCTTTGAGTTTTGGTGCATGTCTTCCGACCTTCATTGCCGTGCTTCCCCTTTTCTTCTTTCCTTTATTTTTATTTTTTCCGCGACCAACTTACTCATCTTTAGTTCTCATTGTCACTCTTTTTTTTTATCACCACCTTTTCTGTGTTCTTTCACGAGACTGCCTTGTAGATTCTGTTACACGTTGAAATTTCATAAATACTACCTATTTTATTTGATCTAAAATTGATATATCTCCATCTTCAATGCTGAGTTGTAAAAATATATGAACAGTAAACCATGATGCTAGTCAGAAGTGCCACGGAAATTCTGTGGAGCCGTAGTATTGTCTTTATCTTCCATTGGACTAAGTGAAATAAGCTGCAAAAGGACGGGAATCTAGGACAAGTTAACGTCAAAGTGTGTAGTTTTTCTTCAATAATTTTACTTTCATTAAATTCAGTGGATACTCTTATTCGTTGCGTTGTATTTACTGTTTGCTCAGAGCGCTCATGGCTTTGTTTTTCCGTTTGAATTTCCTTCCGCAAACAGGTTTAAATGTGGGTAAGCATATAGACGTTTATTTTTGTGATTTGATGACACAGTGATCTGGATATTTCTTGTAACTGTAGATCAAATTTTATGGGATATTTCTCTCTGAGTAGTGCTTATTTAGGGTATGAAAAAACATTACATAAGTCTTTCTGCAGTTTAGTCCTGAAACCACTGAACGTAGCTGAGGATTTCATACTCTTTTGTACGGCTAAACCTCTGCATTTATACTGTGGTTTTTGTTATGCTAGGTGTTTTTAGGTCGACTTCTCGCCCTAAGAACACTGGCTACTGAGCGGGGTCCTCTTTCGAGACTGAAACTAGAACACACAACAAGAGGAACAGGGCATAAAAACTCGGCAGACCACCCCTACACATATATTGCCTTAATTTGACTTCCTTACAATATACAGTACATACAACCGTATACAATGCAAGACATAGGGATAGCGTCAGGCTTCAATACAAAACAGTTACTGCACACCATATGTATAGGCTTCAATACAAAACAGTTACTGCACACCATACATACATACGTAATCACCATCAGCCACAATGTTCAATAATAGTACACAGGGGCGAGGCACAGGCTATGTAGTCTCTTCCTTACGGTCCTAGTGTACCACTCGTTAGTTCCAGACTTAGGTCACTGTACAGTGAGGGTGCCACTACAGTGAGTATAGTCACTGCCAGTTCTCAGTATATTACCGATATGAATATGCCATATAACACAGACACTGTCAGTCCTTGTTCTTTATGGTGTCACTGATATTACACTAGTGGGCTTCTTGGGCTGCTGAACCATGGGCTTAATCAGAGATGACGTCCGGGCATAGGGGGCTGTTCCTTGGGCGTGCTCTCCCACAGGGGGGACGGGACTACTGCAGGGGGAGTAGTCGCCCGAGTGTGGTCGTGGTCCGGGGTGCAGGGAGGCTCTCTCTGAGTGGGGCCTTGACCTGGTAGGCGGCCCTCGGGAATGGGGCCAAACAAGGCCAGTAGACGTGCCTGCCGCGGTTTGCTCTGGGGGAAGGGTCGTCGGTGGGAAGGACTCAGGAGCTCTCGGCCTGGGGTCCTGGGGATGTCCCTGGGTGGCTGGGGGATGCGGTCACCACTGGGCTGGACCACTGTCAGAAGTTGTCTGCAGTGTCCTTTTTGGGTGGCGTCCATCAGTGACGGGCGTCGTCCAGGGGTGATCTGTAGAGTGTGGATCCCCTCTCCCGAGATCGGGGCCTGCCACCATTTCTCAAATGGCAGCTCCTCCTGGGGGTCACACCTGTGGGGATAGTGAGAAGGGCGTCCTGCGTGGCCTCTGGGTGGGAGGTGGGCCATGCCAGGGACTTCTTCCAACAGGGAAGCCCTAGGGACTGCAGACAAAGGGCGTACAGTGGCCGACCCTTCCCCGACGTGGACAGTGGCCGACATCGCAATTCCAACCCTGAGGGCAGCAGCTGAAGGGCGTACAGTGGCTTTCCCTTCCACGGTATGGACGGTGGCCAATACCGCGGTGCTGCTCCCAGAGGAGGTGGAGGCAGATGAAGGGTGCACAGTGGCCGTCCCTTCCCCAACGTGGACAGTGGCCAACGTCGCAGTTCCGCCTTTCCCTGGCTTGCCAGCCGATGTGCGTACAGTGGCTGTCACGTCCAACCTGGGGCATACAGTGGCCGCCACCGCGGGTCTGGTTCCAGGTGTGGCTGCAGCAGAAGGGCGTACAGTGGCCGTCTCTTCCCCGGTATGGACAGTGGCCGATACCGCGGCATTACAGGGGGCAACAGCTGAAGGACGTACAGTGGCCAATCCTTCCCTGGTATGGACAGTAGCCAGTACCGCGGTGCTGCTTGGGACTGCCTGTAAACAAGTTCCATCCCGATCCTGTCGAGGGCTGGCCCAGCTGAGACGTAGTCTGCCATTACTGTTATAGTTGTTGTTGGCCGTGTTGAGGGACAGAGGGGCATATGGTCGTGACATACCAGGGCCCGTCTCGCTCGGACCTGGCGCTCGCGCTACCTGTCCCTCCGTGGTCTTTTCCTGGGGTTTGGGTGGGGCCGTGGCTCCGTCCTAGGGGAGGGGAATCCGCGGGGGACTCCGCAGGAGTGTGTATTTCAGTTTCCTCTCACGTAATGCGAGATATACACCAACACTTATGTATTGCTTGTTGGCGTTGTTTATCTAAATACTGTTCTGCCAGGTATGCAGCAAAAAAAAAAAAAAAAATATATATATATATATATATATATATATATATATATATATATATATATATATTATATATAAAACTAGGCCTTGACAGTTGCCAGATACCACTTTCTGAGGGAAAGGTATTGGGAACTGGGTCGTTGCTTCTTTGGACAACTGTACAATAGTCAATGGAACAGCTTTCTTTCCAGTTCCACATGAAGAAAATTTGCACTTGGTAAAACACAGTGAAAACCCTGTCTATACTAGTGTGTTTTTCAGATGGTTCAATTTTTCCCTCAGGTATTCGTCAGACGTTGGGAAAACACTTTTGGCTCTGTACACAATTATACACAGTTTTCTGCATATCGATTTGCTCTTCTTCATTCTTCCTGTATCTGTCAGAAGCATATTATTATTATTATTATTATTATTATTATTATTAGAGTTTTTAGAATATTTAAGTAACACTAAATTATGCAAACTGTCGATATTAAAATATATATACATTTTGTTCCTCCAGTTTTCATATTTTAAATAAACATTAAGGTGGCAACTTTTTGCTGAGATGTCTAGTAAATGCAAGGTATTATACAATTAAACCTTGGCCAGGTAATGCAATTTCATCAATATACAAATCAAAGGGTAGTGGCCAAGCTATAACAGTAGTAATAAATGTAACAAGCCATTTTTTTTCTTCTTTCTGGTGCACCAGTGCAAGCCAATAATTCCGTTTCTGCATCAACTAATAGAAAAGTTAAAGCTTTATATATATATATATATATATATATATATATATATATATATATATATATATATATATATATATTGTCATGGACATGCTTAATATTTTTTGTGTGAGCTCTGTGCTTGGTGGGGTTCAGTTGTTTTGTGTTTTAATTGTTCTGTAATAAGTATTCATTATGAACTCGTTTATGAATTTAGTAATTCTCCAGCTTTGGTGTTTATAATTATATTAACTTTAGTTTATTTTGTAGTAAGGTTGAAGTTTTATATAATACAGTATTTTACTGATGCAGTCGAGGGAGGGAGCTGTTCGTCTGTGACTCAATCCTTGACTGATCTGTGTGGTGTTAGCAACCCCTGAGACTAACAGCTCCTGTCTTCTGTTTCCTCGATTGTGTACAAGTGGTCCAGAGGTTTACTATAGTTCATGTGGTCACCTTACAGCTAAGTTAATTGCTTAACCTTACCTTTTAATATTTATGCATTAGGATATCACTGTTCTGCTTAACCAGTTAGGTTTTCAGAGAAAAGCGAAGCTACTCCCATTATTACTGCAAGCTTGTTTGGCAGTGTTAACCTTGGTGAGACTATTTAATGATTATAATTTATAAACTGTAATATATTTCAAACTTTCGTTCAGTTTTATATTCCTAATATTATTCGTTCACTTTTTACGGGTTACTTGTTTGGCCATGTTACAATTAGAATTTTCTTCCTGTAGACATTAGAATTCGTAACATATATATATATATATATATATATATATATATATATATATATATATATATATATATATACACGAGTATATAGTGAGAGTTTTCAGTCTTGTTACTAGGATAGGATATTGATAATGATCAAGGCTAATAAGCAGTTCCTGAATTATTTCGGCAGCCTCTGAATTTGAGTTATCGCATTTTATCCCTCTCTGGAACTCGTTTCCCTGGAGTTGTTTTCCCCCAAACTTCAACCTGCAGTTGTTCAAGTCCAACTGTTACAGATTTTTTATGAATGAAGGACGCCAGTAATGGTGTATGGATTATTATTTTTGTAATGCTGTGTTTTTCAGGCGACTTCTCGTCGTAAAAACACGAGCACTGGGACGGGGTCCTTTGGCTAGACCGGATGTAATGCACTAACAAAGGAACAGGGCATAAAAAGAGACAGTACACCGAATCACATCTATTGCTTAAATTCTATCCCTTACAGTGCTACATACACAATATTTGATACACAATAACACAGAGATACAATAATACACTTATAACTGGATCCAATCTACTTTTACACAGGGCACAGGGCAGTCAGGGATATGAGTTACTGTTATTGAGGAGAGATATCACTTCACTGCGATGGTCAATCGAGAACATTTGTCGTGTCACTGGTGGATAATAATAAACGGGGGAGTTTCACATATATTCACTGTGATCGGGAGTCTGTGGGGGAGATGTTACTATAATAAAGGTAGGGTGCGTATGGCGACATCCGACACTGTCACCTAGTCGCAGGGGAGCACTTCACTAGCCTTTCGGCCAGGGTTGCCAGGTGCGCGCGTTTCGCGCCAGATTGGGCGACTTTAGAAGATGATTTGCGCTTAAATTTGAACGGCTGCGCGTTGCGCTTTTTTGGGCGCTTTTTGAAATGACTGAGAGAGTATTGGGCGATTTTGTGTTATGGATACGATGTTCATCAAAATAAGAAAAAAAGTAAGAAGACACAACGTATGCCTGATGTACTAATACTCGTATGACTCAGTACTCCTTACCCTGCCACTCCCCAAACGCATTGTGAAGCCCCAGCCTACCTGACCTGCCTTTCCATGACCCCAAGTGTGTGTGTGTGTGTGTGTGTGTGTGTGTGTGTGTGTTAGCCTTTTGTTTTAATCCTGAATCCTCAAGACTCAAGGCTACGCCTTTCTAGTGAGTGTAAATTTAGTCTTCTTAGTCTCTCTTCATATGAAAAGTTTTGAATATCAATGTATAATTTTTGTCATTCTTCACTGTGTATTTTCGAACGAATATAAGTCCATCCCTATACGTTGCTACTACAGCGCTAATGTCCATCACTTATGTGTAGAACAATTAGTACCAGAGTCATAATGACCACCTTGTTCCTCCCCTACATCTACCTCTTTGTCTGAACCCCTCACACCCTTTACCAAGCCTGCCCATCCAACCCTGATCCCATAATTACTGCCGACGCAAAGCTCTCCCTCTGCCCCATCTGCCTCTCCATACCTTCTGTATTATCCTTCTCTCTCTCTCTCTCTCTCTCTCATCCAGATTAAAGTCCACTGTCTCCACTCATCCTGTTATCCCCCTACCCCTCCCCAGAGAGCAATTACCACCTCCTTGTAAATGTTTCACAGGCGCAGCCGTCTGACCCTCTCTCACCTGACCCCACTCCTCTGGTCTGACTTTTCGACCGCCACCTACTACAACTACTATACTACAACACACACACACACACACACACACACACACACACACACTACGGGTTAATAATAGAGAAGAATGACAATAACTGGCTCTCACCACTCCCAAGACTGATGGAGGAGAGGTGTGTGTGTGTGTGTGTGTGTGTCATTTGCTGTCTGCGCTTTTTGGGCGCGTTTTCGGGATGGATTGGGCGCCAACAGCACCCACCGACCTGGCAACTCTGCTTTCGGCTCACTCACACACCTACCTTCAACTCCACAGAAAACTCCCCGCTTCTTTTCTGAGAGAGGGAACTGAACTGTTTAATGTTTAAGCACGACTTACTACGATATCACTGTTTAACATAACTTTTATTAGACACTGCCACTGTGCATTGGATCACTGTCACTGTATTAGGGGTCACTGTCACTGTCACTGTTCTACCCGTGTTTCTTGGGTAGTTGGGTCACTAGTACTTACTGTCAGGGAGGCTCCCTTGTTTAGGGCCTCGACCTGAGGGGCGGCTCCTTCCTAGGGCCGCGCTGGTGGGGTGCAGGGAGGCCCTGTAGTCTGGGGGCCTCGACCTGATCGGGGGCCCTCGGGACTAGGACCGAACAGGCGGAGGATTCGGGCCTGCTTCCTCTGCTGCCGGGGCGTGAGAGAGCCTAGGTCGCCGTTGTCGGGGGCCGTGGTGGAAGGCCTGGGCGTCCGGGGTCTGCAGGTGCTCAGGGGGAGAGGCGCCGTCAGGGCTGGGCTACGGCAGCGACTCCTGTAGGGCTCCAACAGTGCTAAGGAGCGTCTGGGTGTGGGCGGTAACTCCGCAATCGGGCCTTGCCACCACTCTAACGCCTCCGCTTGGCCAAGAAGCCTGGATGGCGACGAAGGGCTCCCCGGAGGCAAAGAGGCTTGAGGGAGACTCACACTCTTTGTGGTTCCCTGAGTGTGTTCATTGGGCTGAGGTGGGGTTCCACTTCCCCTAGTATGGACTTTGGCTGCTGCCGTGAACTTGTCCAGCGTGCGAGGGACACCAGTAGGGTGATCGGGGTTGCCCTTTCGCCGAGGCAAGAGGCCGTCAACGTGGTGTTCCTCCCGCAGTAGGGAACAAGCCGGAGTGAGGGGCACAAGGGCTGCACTCTCTCCAATACGGACGGATCCTACCATCAGGGAATTCTCCACCCTGGTACGTGCCCCAGCCGTAGCTGAGTGTCTGCCCGTATGGGAAACGACTAACGGAGAAACGGGATCACCCGTCTGCTCCGGCGAGAGGCCGGCCCCGAGTCGCCGCTTCCGTAATTGGGTAGCGCTACACGTACGGTAGCAGGGTCTCTCTACCCTGGACCGTATTCTGGCCGTAGCCAAAGTACAACTGGAGAGGGATGCACACAGGCAACTCTCTCTCCTCAGCGTGTTAAGGCCGGCCGCCGGAGCCTGGGGTCACCTTCCCCTTTACACACTTTGTCAGGCCGTAGCCTGTGTCTATTTCTCTTTTAAGGCCATAGCCTTGGGCCTCTTCCTGCCCTTGGGCCTCTTCCTGCCCTAGAGGGTGTAGCAAGACCGTCAAGACGGTGTTACTTGGGACTGACCTCTTTTCAGTCCCACCCCTGGTCTGACGGTCACTACCCCGCCCGCACAGTAGTTCAGGTTGTCTGAACGCCTGGGGTTGGGGCACTTGCGGGGAATAGGGGCTCAGGGTCGGGATGCCCCGATGACCCTCTTGCCTGAGGTCACTAACCTCACCGGTGTGTCCTCCTGGGGTGGTGGTGGGGTGGCGGCTCGGCGGTGGTGTGGGGGGTGGTGAGGTGGGAGGTCCTGTGGCGGTCTCGGCGGGCATTTTAATTTTCATTCATTCATTTGTTTTTCCTTCCTCTGTTCTGTTATTGAAAAAAAAAAAAAAAAAAAAGTATAGTTCATTCTCAAACACCACAGGACGGACGAAACAAGCACTGCTCTTTGGTAAACGAGCATGGGCTGATCTCCAATGGGGTGTGTAATGCTAGGTGAAAAAGGCCCGACTCCTCGGGCCTAGAACACCTAACGTGTAGCGGGGTCCTCTTTCGAGACCGGGGCTTAGTGCAATAAAGAGAGGTAGGACACAAAAACTCCAGGCAATAACCTTTACATGTATATTACCACAATCAGACACAGAACAAAAACAGCAGATATTACAACACAATGTGGCAGAAAAATAAAACCTTAACTAGGATATTAGTATCTCGCAGGATACTGGCTTAACAGATACTGATGCCAACACAGTAATTTTAATGCACAGGTTCATACGTTGGCAATAGTATACCTGAGATAAAAATCTGTTGGGAAATACTATGATTCATCATTCAGCTCATAGAGGATACGTTAGGCATTGATACGGGATACTTGAACTTACTAACGTATAGCCTAGTGCAAACGTTAACAGTCACAACGTAGGCTATTATTCATTTTACCATCAATAAATCAGTATTTATTGACAATATGCTCAGAATGATAATATTTTTCATTGTGTGAGAATGGCTATTGAAGATCTGAACCATCTGTTAAAGAATATTTTACCGATAACGGGCGATCTCGATTACGTACGGGTAGGAACCATGTAATGGAATACAAATTTCCCTAGAGCACACGAGGTATGAGGTAGAACATAGAGAAAGAGAGAGAGGGGGGGGTATGGGGGGGTAGGCATATAAGATGGTAGGTAACACTGTGGATGTATGTATGTATTGATTAATAAACATCTGTATACCATTACATACAGCAGAGCACAAACTGACCCTCCCCAAACCTCTTTGGTTTCCTTTAAAGTACTTTAATGTTGGCAAGCCTACACTTTTTTATGTTTTATTTGATCATTAGATTGCACAGTATGTATGTACACTTTGCAATGTAAATTTCATTATCTTTTGCATCATAAAGTATGGCATGATAAAAAGTACCGTTTATATTACATACTTGGTAATTGCCCAGCACATCTGTATCGCTACACATGGGCATATAAAATTAGTATTATCGTTTTTAGGCTGTGTACTGGTTACGAACCACATAAAAGTGTTGCCATATGTTATGTTTTCATGGCATATACTTGACAGTATTAAATAATATGACCTGATACATTTATCTTTAGCTTTATGAACATGTAAACAAGCTACATTGGACTTTGTTTTCATACTGTATATTTCACGCAGGAAGGGGTATTTATTATTGTGCTGTTATATCTAAAGATATGTAGTGGACAAGCATCTGAAAACAAGGTTAGGGCTTTATTGAAGATTTGGTTTTATTTTTCTGTTTTATTAACATGACACTTGTGATAGCAGAACTAAAGCAACGTACGGCTATGGGTCTCGAATTCCCATCTGAATGTTTTCGGCATAATAATGTAGCCTAACAGGCATGTGGCACACTGTCATGCCAATTATCTAATAAATACGTTATAATATTCTTGTCTGCATTTGTAATACGTCCATTAGGTTCCATGTCGCAGACTTAAATTATTAATATGAACCGTTGTGATCACAATATATGTGGGATATTATTCACCACCCACATAGCATCAAAGGCGAGGGATGTCCCTGCATCATATAAGTATTATTGGTAAGATTACATTCCTTAGTCTCACGTGGTAGGCATATGCCCGATTATAAAATTTACCATGTTATCCCCGATAAACTTTTTGTTTGAATCCCGTTCTCTATCGTCCAGCTTGTGCATTAGATGGCGGGGTGTTAGGGGCATCGCAATTTTAATGCTGAGTCGTTACTCCGTGTCTATGCTCCTCCGTGACTCACGATGGCCATTTTCTTTTCAACTCTTCCAACTGTGAATTTCTGGCTTTGAATCACGCACGCACACACGCACATACACACACACGTACACACACACGCACACACACACGCACACACACGCACACACACACATACACACACACATACATACCTACAAGCTCACACACACGCACACACACACATACATACACACACTCACACACGTGTTTGTATGTGTATGTATGTAAATGTTCTTACCTAATTGTTCTTACCTAATTGTATCTTTACAGGAATGAGTCAAGCTCGTATTGTCCCGTGTCTTAGACCATATTTATCGTACATATCCTTAAGTTTGTGAATTGTTTTGGCACACACTATTTCATTCGGTAGTGCATTCCATTGATCAATTGCTCTGTTTGGGAAACTGAATTTCCTTACGTCTTTATCACCTCTCCTTATGCAGTTTTTTGCAGTGTCCTCTTGCTGATGCTTCTCCATATGTTAAGTAATCATTTATGTCTATTTTCTCCTTTCCTGATATGCATTTATATAGCATTATCATGTCACCTCTTTTCCTTCTTTCCTGTAGTGTTGGTAGATTCAGTTTATTTAGTCTTTCTTCGTAGCTTAGGTCCCTTAAGCTTGGTATCCATCTTGTAGCGGCCCTTTGAACTTTTTCAATCTTGTCTATATGCTTTTTGAGATGAGGACTCCAGACTACTGATGCATATTCCAGGGTTGGTCTAATGAATGATGTTATTATCCTTCTTAGCATGTCTTCATTTATGTATGTGAATGCTATTCTCATATTTGCAAGCAGTGTATACACTCGTCAGAAGTATTCAGCGTTGTCCGCCGGGCGCGCAATACTTATGGCCCATAAAGAATCACCCATTTTTGGGGGTAAGAATTGAGCCACAAGTTTGAGCTCCGAGCATGACGTCACGGTAGCCTGAGGCCTTCCGACACGCTGGTTGGTTCCCGCCTCAGTCGCCCACGGGCTGCCTGAGAGAGAGGAACTCCGCCGAGTGTCCCTCTCAAATTGCGCCATTTTTTACCGAGTGTCCCGCAGTGTTTTGGCCTTTAAAACTTTGTTATGGCACTTACCCGTGAACTATCGAGTGAAATCATATCCCAGATCATTGCTCTAAAGGAGGCAGGCCACCAGACAAAGGAAATTAGTGAATTGGTTGGTGTGGCACGATCGACAGTGCGTCGTTGGTGTGCGCGGTTTCGGTAGGAAAACAGTGGTGAAGTTCCCACAAAGAAACCGAGGTCTGGTAGGCCCAAGGTCTGTTAATGTTTTAAAACGTGCAGTGGAGTTTAATCCTCGTGTGAGTGCAAGGAAAATTAAGGAGAGCAACCCAGAAGTGTTTGGTGAGGTGTCAGTGAGAACAGTGTCTCGTAGGGTGCATGAGCTTGGTTACACAAGTCACAGGCCTGTGAAAAAGCCTCTTCTCTCTAGCAGCCAGAGAATTCGTAGGCTTACCTTTGCTAATAAATATCTAAACTGGGGTGAGGAGCAATGGTTGTCAGTGTTGTGGTCTGATGAGGCAACGTTTAGTGTTACCTGTAACAGAGGAGCACGCAAAGGTAGTGACTCACTTGACCCACGGTATGTAGAAAGCACAGTTAAACATCCTGATTCACTCATGGTATGGGGTTGTTTCTCAGGGAAGGGTTTGGGGAAGCTTATTGTACTTCCCAAGAACCTCAGAGTGAATCAGGATGTTTACCTGGAGCTTCTGTGTGATCATTTACCAGACTCCTTTGAGCTAACAGGTGCATGAGTGTTTCAGCAGGATGGTGCACCTGCTCACAAGGCCAAATCGGTCACCAATTGGCTTCGTGACTGCGAGGTATCATTCATGACAGACTGGCCAGGAAATAGCCCAGACCTCAACCCGATTGAAAACCTCTGGTACCTCGTAAAGAAGAGTCTCCAAGGGAAGGACGTGAGCTCTCTGCCTAAGCTGGAAGCCGCCATTCGTGACTCCTGGGACAAAATACCGCTCCAGCACCTCAGGAGCCTCGCCCTTTCACTTCCAAGACGTCTCAGGTCCGTGAAGAAACGTAAAGGCTACCCTACGAAGCACTAAAGGTAAATAAAATGCATTATTTATATGTTTTTTCAATGTTGAAAGGTTTGTTTCTCAGGAGGGACGCAGGGCGCTCCATACTTCTGACGAGCACTGTACATGTTCCGTACCTTCTCGCTGATGTGGTCAGCCGGAGATAGTCTGTTATTGATGATCACACCTAGGTCTTTCTCTCTTTCTGATGTGTATAGGGTTTTATTTCCTAACTTATAATCCCAATCAGGTCTTTTTCCACTTTTACCAAACTTGATTACATGACACTTGTCCACATTGAATTCCATTTGCCATGTACTACTCCATTCATGAAGTTTATTTAATTCTTCTTGTAGCTCCCTACAAGAGTGTGTGCTAGTAATTCTCCTTTGTATTTTTGCATCATCTGCAAACATATTCAGATAGCTCTCATTTCCAGTGTTACTGTTTATATCATTTATGTACACTAGAAACATGATTGGTGCCAGCACCGAACCCTGTGGTACTCCACTAGTCACTTCTTTCCATGATGAGTAGTTTCCTCTTAGTACTGTGTGTGTGTGTGTGTGTGTGTGTGTGTGTGTGTGTGTGTTCGTATCTCTTACCTTCCCAGACACAAGCAAGCCTCGTTCTGTCATATTGATTCCTTTTCTCTCACTTCTCTTTGGTACTTTACTTAACGCTTGTTCATGCACGCATACACGTCATGAGCAACGATAATACTACGGCCTGAAAATAACTGCAAATAATGTTGTACACCAAAATGGCGCCAAAGACTAGCAGGGTAATGACAAGCTGGGGCAAAAAAACACAGAGTAAGATATTGCGGCAATTAAACCTTCCCTCAGTAAACACAGGCAATTACTTACAAACTTAATGGTCACCCTGAGCTCAGCAGTTTACATTAACACATTTGCATTTATTATATTGCCAAGCGACTATATTCCTTTCACCTAAGCCTGGCCCAGATTTTCATTTTGCAGATTATTTCATGTAGTTCAGTGGCAGGTAAAGATTATAATATGGCTGTACATCCTGTTCTTAGCACTTCTTTGTGACTAGCATCATATTCTAGTGTGCACATCTATTGTCCCAACTCAGCATTCAAGATTGAAAGATGGCAATTTTAGGTCAAGTTAGAGTACGGAGAGTATAATGGTATTCCTTAAAAGGGTATGAAACAAACAAGAAAAAATATATACAAACCAGTGAAAGGAGAGACATAACCATAGAGAAGGTGAGAAGGACAGGAAAACGACACAAATCTTTAGCTAAAGAAAGGAGATTGAAATAAGAACAGAAAAGATAAGAAATATAATCTAAAAAGTCACAAAGGAGGAAGAACACAATGAGAAAGGATATGAGAGCTAAAAACAACATAGAAAGTCAAGCAGAAACAATAGCCGAGACACAAGAAATAAAAGGTCAGAGAGCAGGAGAGGGACACGAGTATCTTTCCAAAATTGAACGAATACATAGCGGAAAAATCGAACAGGCGGTAGAAAAGATAGGGTTTTCATTGCATCTCGCCAGCTGTACATTTTCTTAAGTCGGAATATAGAAGATCGCTGTTTTTCTGACTGTACACTGGGCCTCCATGGGGGAAGAGGTCATAGGGTCACAGCCACAGGAACGAGGCACAGAAATTCTAACTCATCAGTCACACATAATGAAGTTCTGTTGCCCTTACCTGCCTTGGAAGGCTAATTGCATTAACCAAAACGAAGCCACGAAAGTAAATTTAATCCTTCAATGTACTCTTTTAAGACCAAGATTGAACCAAGAAAAGTAACCTAAATTGCTTACAGTGACTTTCATAAGACTCACGATGAAGACATGAAAAGAAAACTAATTACTAATGACTATGTAAATTAAATACTTTCATAATAGCAGACATCCTCGTCGGTTGAGGAAGCTCCCTAACACCGCCTCTGGGACAAAAACTTGGGCCAGGTTAAGGTGAAAGATCAGTGTACTTCAGTGAACTTATCTACAAGTAAATCAAGACTATCATCCTCGTGTGAACATCATCTCCCACACATGGTCAGTGGTCCGTGCGACTTGTTTTGTAGGCTGGACATGAGGCGACTCTTACTCGTCCTCCCACATGTGTCACAAAGTCACTGATGAATATAAACGACGTGCACTTCCAACCTAGCCCACACTGCATCATCCCACTGTACTCGTTTCACTCTAACTTGGCCTTAAATTGCCCTCTGTCCATCTTAAAACTTGAGCTGTAAAAATAGATTTACGCTAGATAATGGTGCTAATCACGAACAAGTACCATGGAAAAGATGCAGAGCCGTAGAATTGTCTCATTCTGCCACTGAGTTACATGAAATAAGCTGCAAAAGGACGAAAATATGGGCCAGTTTAAGCGAAAGGACTATGTTTATTTACATCAACGAACATACGTAAATCAGGTGACTGAGGCAGCTATAATTCTGTTGTGTGGAAAAGTGACCTAGGTAACTATATCAGATTCTGTGGGTGGGTCAGAATTCTTTAGTATGGAAAAATGACCTACTTACGGTACCTGTCAGTAGTGTAATTCACCGGGTCGGGTCGGTCAGGATCACTTGATGGTCGTGATCGTCAGCTTTTTACCCTCCCGGAAAGGAGCTGAGAGCTCATATAGTCCGATCCAAGGGCAAGGCTGTGACCTTCACACACGCACACACCCGTCCCCTTGCTCAAGGGGGACAGTAACCACCCACTTCGTCAGTGAAACTTTTCGCAACCTGAGCGAGGCGCGAACTCCCGCCCACCAGTTGGTAAGCGAGAACGTTACCACTGCACCAGCGAGCGGTGTAAAAAAAACTCTTGGTTTTAGAACGCCTGGATCTATTCTCACGGCAGTCGTGAGAATAGCTAGCTCTTAGGGGAGACGTGTGTGTGTGTGTGTGTGTGAAAGCTATATTCAAGTAGTAGTAGTAGTAGTAGTAGCAGTAGTAGTAGCAGTAGCAAATGGTTTCCTGTACACCAGGAAACCATTTACTATGCTGGGTGGTAACCATATAACCAAATTATGGCTCCTGGTGGTTCAGTGGATAATTAAGGTGCTCCAATCGGATTGAGCCGGTGCAGGCTGTTATCCAAGCGTGATTGGGGTTTATTGCTCATGTAATGTAACTCAGGGATGAGTGAGGCTGGTCATTCTCATCATAAATGTGAGGACCAACTTGCCTAGCCCCGGCTCCTATGCTTCTCATTGAGCAACTCAGGATTAGATGATGAATGAATGAGTGAATGATGATAAAGTCTTGGCATATGGTTGGTAAGTGGCTGGTGTGTTTGGGGCCAACAGATTGTATTATGGTTAGTGATAACCTTCACATTACAACTCCAATGGTGAACTATATTATGAGGGTGGGTGCTGAGCTTCACGATATAATTCCCAAATGGATGGAGGTGATTTGCTTGCTGTATTATTTTTAAAAAGTGGTAGTAGTAGTAGTGACAGTAGTAGTAGATTGTTTTTCATTGAGAAGATGCACTCAGCAGGTTGGTGACGATTGGCTGAATGCAACACGTCCAAAGATCATCATTGTATTTCAAATAATTACCAGTAATTCTCAGAAATACCATGTTGTCTGGACATGTTGCATTCAATCATCACCATCCTATCAAGTGCATCTTTGCCTCGATTAAAAAAAAAAAAAAAAAAATGAGTATAGTTGTAGTAGCAGTTGTAGTAGCAGTAGCAACAGCATCAGCAGCCGTAGCATCATCATCATCATCAGTAGAAGCAGTAGTCCATCCAGTACCGTAATATATAAACCACCCCACATAAACCCCCACACAAATCCATACCCAGTTTAGGTGACACAAACACATCTTTAAGTTGTGTATATTTATTTCAGCATTTATAATAATTTCTCAGTTATTTGGCCTAAAAATCGATAATTTGACCCACTGATAATACGTTATATTTCAGTATTAATTCCCATGGAAATTACTCTTGCCCAGTCCTCTCGAGTGTAAACAGAGATGGAAATAACTCGTCTTTTTATATCAGTTTAAAGCCAGTAATTTCCCTTCCTGTTGCCCAGTTCCCTTGAGTGAAAACAAAAACTGAAATGTGTTCCATTTATATCAATTTCTATCTATCTATTGCCAGACTCTTTAATCCCGTAAGGGGTGACCACAAACATATCGCCTCCATGTCGCCCTGTCCCCCTCCTTTTCACTGCCCTGCTCCCAGCTCACACCCTCCTGTCTCATACACGTCTATACTCCATCTCTCAATCTCATCCTTGGCCTCCCTCTCCCTCTCCCCCCCTCCACCTCACTCACAAACAATTACATCATTTTGAATCCGATAATGCCCTTCCTCTCACCCAGTTCCCTCGGGTATAAACATAGCTTATTAAGTCACTGAAGAACATTTTTCTTCTACCTTACTTTGGTTAATAATATTTCAAATATCACAAACAATTCTTTTCCATATTATACCATAGTAATTACACTTCTTGCCCAGTCCCGCCGGATGAAAAAACCATAGATATGCGCCTAGTAACCAAGGAGACTCATTATAAGCCACCTCCATCAGATTAATACAGTAGATATTTGAATAGTAACCAAGGAGACTCATTATAATCCACCTCATCAGATAAAAACAGTAGATATTTGAATAGTAACCAAGGAGGCTCATTATAAGCCACCTCCATCAGATAAAAACCAGTAGATATTTGAATAGTAACCAAGGAGACTCATTATAATCCACCTCCATCAGATAAAAACATTAGATATATGAATAGTGACCAAGGAGACTCATGATGGAACACAATCGGGGACCCTGGACCCACTAAACCATCAATTATGTCACGAAGAAGTGCAGGGGGATATCAAGTGAACCATTCTCATTAGCTGACAACTTAAACTCACTAAGCCACCAGCCATAGGTAGAAAAATGCTAGTCACGAAGAAGTGCAGGGAGTATAGCAGTCCCCACCCACCCCTACTGAGCCTAAACTGACAGCCAAAACCCACTAACCCCTCCCCCCTTGCCCGGGGCTAGGCAAGTTGGTCACATTTAAGATGAGAGTGACCAGCCTCACACATCCCTGAGTGGCATTACGTAAGCAATAAACCCCAACCACCCCTTGGATATAAACAAAGCCTGAAATGCACTCAGTTAACTGCTACATGTGTTTTGATTGTAGTTCCCGGGGATGATTCTCTCTCTCTCTCTCTCTCTCTCTCTCTCTCTCTCTCTGCCGATGCTGGAGTTTGAATATAAAGTGTTAATGTACTGATAGTTTCCACTGAAGATTTAAATGTATTGTTGATATTTAAAAAAAAAAAAAAAGACAAGGCAGGCTGGCAGGTAGGCACAGGCAGGTAGGCAGGTAGGCAGACAGGTAGGTAGCCAGACAGGTGGGTAGCCAGACAGATAGGTAGGCTGGCAATTGGGAGGCTGGTAGGTAGACAGGGAGGCTGGTAGGTGGACAGGCAGGCAAACACACTAGGCAACAGACAACACGCTAGACAACAGGCTGAATAGCAGGCTGACATTACCTGTTCTTACTGCCACTGCTACAACCACTGCAACTACTGCTACAACTACAACTACTGCTACTGCTACTACTGCTACTGCTGCTGCTGCCACCACACCACCACCACCACCACCTCCACCACGGTGGTCGGGGTTGGGATGCATGCCAGTAAAAAGGATAAATAAAAATGTATTTCAGGTGAATATCATCAACCTAGACGACTAAATTAGCGTTGGGAGTATGGAGGGTGAGAGACTAACTAGGAGAGTGTATGTGAGTGAGGTGGAAGGGGAGAAGGAAGGGGAGACCGAGGAAGAGATGGAAGGATGGACGAGAGAGGTACATGAGAGGGGGGTGTAAGTTGGGGGGAGGGAGCGACATGGTAGTGGACAGGGCGACATGGAGACGATTTGTTTGTGGCCACTCCTTACCCGATGAAGGCGTCTGGCTATAGATAGATATATAGAAAGGATTAATATTGAAGATAAATATTAATCAGCATAATAAAAACAAGCATTTTATTTCGCACGAGCTCAGTTTTATTCACCCCTGTGTGGAGTACAACTCTCATGTGTGGGCAGGCTCCCCACATACAGCTCTTCTCAATAGCGTGGAGTTAAAGGCTTTTCGTCTCATCAGCTCTCCATCTCCTACAGGCTCTCTTCAGCCTCTGTCTCTTCGCCGCACTGTTGAATCTTTATCTCGTTTCTGTCGCTACTTCAATGGTCACTGCTCCTCTGAACTGTCCACTTGCATCCCTCCACCACTACGACGGGTGCGTAGCAACCGTCTAGCAACAAACTCTCATCCCTTGTCTGTCCAGCTCTCTAATGCAAGAGTTAACCGTTTCTCCTAGTCCTTCATTTATGCAACAGGTCAACTCTGGAACTGTCTCCCTATGTCTGTATTTCCTACTTCCTATGATCTCCAGTCTTTCAAACGCAGTGTGTCCAAGCATCTCGAAATAAACGGATCTTGAATTTGGCTCTGCTTTGTTTTTTGTTTTTTTAAGGAACGGTTTGCGGGCTCCTGGCCTTTGGTTCCTTCTTTCTTGCGTTAAAAAAAAAAAAAGAAGCTTCGAATCCCGTCACCGTCACTCCAGTCAGTCACCCTCTAACCGTGAGAGGGGGAGGATGTTCGAACTGTCTATTCTCAGTGTTGATAGCGTTTAAACAGCTTCCCCATCTTGCCGAGATGAACAAAGGTAAGGCAGGATATTGTTCATCAGTTCTTTGATATTGCCTGTTCTTTCAGTTGAACTTAATCAACTTTATTAGCAGAAAGTGGTATGGAAATAAGTTATTTCAGAGGAATGTGGAGCTACGTGGAGAGACAGACAGACTGACAGGGTTGCCACTCCGTGGAAACCTTCTGCTAATGTGGAAAAACAAATAAGCGACGGACCTGCACATGGGAAAAATTACACGCTACCCATTTAGAGCCGAGGAGAGGAGGGGGGGATCAGCTGGGGATAATGCCATAGCCCGCGCCCTCCAAGATAGTGTTAAGAGAGAGGAAGATGCTACCTAGCGCCCTCCAAGATAGTGTTGAGAGAGAGGAAACTACAACATAGCATAGTTCACTGTCTAATAACACATTGGGTTCTGAAGCAAATATATAACAACAAGTAGGAATAGTTACATGTAAACACAGTAAAACAAAGCTGTGCATAACACTTACCGTACAGAGTTGTGTATTACTGTATCTTTAAGCCATATTGGACATGCTGAGAGACTGGAGAATGAAAGACTGACTAAGAGGATGCATGTAAGTGAAGTGTAGAGAGGGAGAGGGAGGGGAGAGACCGAGGATGAGGTGGAGGGATGGAGTTGAGAGGTAAATGAGAGAGGGGGGTGTGAGGTGGGAACAGGGCAATGAAATGGCGAGGGACAGGGCGACATGGAGGCGATTTGTTTGCGGCCACCCCTTACGGGATTAAGGAGTCTGGCAATAGATAGATAGATAGACTGGGATGTGAAGAACCCCTCACCCTCCATCTTCTTATGTAACAACTTCCTATAGACTTATCAATCCATCAGAAATCATCTTAACCCACACCGTCCCGTCGACGTATGGGTACGTTGCAACGATTTGCATTTGCCAGTCCCGGCGACGTACCAGTACGTCGTGCAATTGCAAGGTCCCTAATTTGCACAATTTTCAATTTTCGCGTGTGATTTTTCGTATGTATACACAGGACACCTTCCTCTATTCCTCTACAAGATGCCAAGCAGGGACAGTGCCTTACACCGCATAACCTCCCCCCTCCCCCCCTCACGCCATTGTCTTGGCAAAGGACCTGTTACCAGTGACCTGGCTAGTAAAGATATTCAGGGCCAGAGTGATTCCCCAAGCGATGACAATGTGGAGGACAATGTTTACATAGCATTAGAAGAAGAAACAGCCAGAAATAATGATCAGGTAATGTGGCAAAAAAAGGTCAGGTATGGTGATTAGTTAGTGAGTGAAACAATGCTTATAATGCCTTTATTACTGCTTGAAAACCAATATACTCTCATACTACATATACATTCGTACCAAGTAAATAAATAAATACCGTTTATGAGTGGATAAAATAGTTACCCACCCATAGAACTCGTTTTTTTTTTGTGCCAGCATGTTAGAAAACCCAATCAGGTAAGGAGGAACTCCTACCTGGATTGGGCATTTTAAACCTCAGGTGAGCGATTTCTCCATGAATTTTCGATGTTTCTCACCAAAAGCGAAGGTTTTAACCAAAAAAAAAATTTCCGAAAATACCTCGGGACTGGGGGATGTCGGAGGTGCGGAAAACCTCGGGACGTGATGGGTTAAAATACCCGCCACTGCCGGACCACTCACCCCGCCACCCCTCACCCCACCACCAAGCCACCACCACACCACCACCCCAGGAGGACACCACGGTGGGGTTAGTGACCCAGGACAAGAGTGTCATCAGGACACCCTTGTCCAGAGTCCCTCTTCCCCGCAACTGTCACAACACCAGGTGAGCGGAAAGAGGCAACGACCCTGCAGGCGGGGCAGCCTTCACCAGTTTCGGGGTGGGACTGATCCAGAGTCAGTCCCAGGCAACACTGCAGTACGGCCACCACATGTACCGGGGAAGGAGCGGTCACTGTTCGCCCTTCAGTTGTTTTCCCCTGTGACACTGCCATCACGGCCACCGGCCACTGTACTTGAAGGGGGAGGGAGTGGCCACCGTATGCCCCTCAGTCACAGCCACCTCTGGGGACAGCCTCGGGGCATTAGTTATTGAATGCGCCCCGACTGGCAGAGAGAGGATTAGTGGAACCGCGATCACGGCCACTGTATGTGATGGGGAGGGAGTGGCCACCCTACGCCCCTCATCCACTATTTCCTCCTACGACGGGAGTAACACCGTGTTCACGGCCACCGTACGTGACGGGGAAGGAGCAGCCATCGTACGCTCTTCAGTTACTTCCCGAAGGGCAGACAGGCCCACAGCTACGGCCTTTGTACGTACCAGGGTAAGTAGACCCTCGGCTACGGCCTCTGTACGTACCGGAGAGGGCGCTGCCCCTGTGCACCCCTCTCCTGCCTTTCACGGCCACTGTACACCCTTCAGTTACTTCCCAGCAGGTAGGCAGGCCCATGGCTACGGCCGCAGTGTGTGCAAGGGTAAGTACACCCTCGGCTATGGCCTCAGCACACACCGGAGAGGGCGCTGCCCACATGCACCCCTCTCCTTTCTTTTCCTCCTTCGGGAGCAGCACCATCAGCACTGTC
The DNA here is from genome assembly GCF_032717465.1 of Coenobita brevimanus. NCBI lineage: Eukaryota > Metazoa > Arthropoda > Malacostraca > Decapoda > Coenobitidae > Coenobita > Coenobita brevimanus. Next base: position 33,005,383 of record NC_136979.1, read on the forward strand.
TTAGTACGTGCGGGGGAAGGAGCGGCCACCGTACGCCCTTCAGCTGCAAGCCCTAAGGAGTCACGAAACCGTGTTCACGGCCACCGTACGTGTTGGGGAGTGGCCACCGTACGCCCCTCATTCGTGATTCTGAAGGCCCTCCCAAAGCAGGAGATCCCTTGCGCGGGCGACCCCTTTCCTCTCGGCTGTGTGGGACGCCCTTTGTCTCCCAACAGGAGCGGTTCCCCAGAGGTGCTGTCGGAGTGGTGGTGTGGCCCAGTCCAAGCCCTACCACCTACCCCTGGGAGGTCCCTGTCCCTGACGGACACCCAACGGAGGCGGTGCTGCAGTTCACCCCTGACGGCGCTCTCTCCTGTAGGCGGCCGCAGTCCCTGGACTCCCAGGTCTGGCCAGCAGCCCCCAGGCCCAGACAACCCAGGCTCTCTCTCTCCTCGGAGCCCGAGGCGCCAGGCCCGCCTCCTGCAGCTCTTTGGCCCTAGTCCCGAGGGCCACCTCTCAGGTCAAGGCCCCCAGACCGGAGGGCCTCCCTGTACACCACCGACGAGGCCCCAGTGCAAGGGCCGCCTCTCAGGTCGAGGCCCCCAAACAGGAGGGCCTCCCTGCAGCCCAACAACGACTACGACCCGGGCAGTGACGCCCCTGCGGGCAGTGCGTTGCCCCCTACAGGAGGGCTTCCCGTAGGGCCCCTCTCTCATGCCTCGGATACACAGCAGGTGATGCCCAGGAAAATACAGGTACACAGTGACTCTAATAGCACTAGTGCCGTGAACAGTCAAGACAGAAGTGCACAGTGATAAGTGACAGAGTAGAGGCCTAAGTAACATGTGACTAAAGTTACCCACATTGTATAGGGGCCCGATACTTGGCAGAGTAGAAAAGATCAATAACTATATACGGGAGGACCTATAGAAATCGTGGGTTGAGATCAGAGGTGTGCGGGAAACATCAAAGACTTGTGAACTAGTGCTATGGTGACTGACTCCCGCGAGTGTCGCGACCCGCACCCTATCCACTTATGGTAGTATTCATTCCCCCAACTCTTGGTCACGTCCTCTCCTAGTGTATCGAACTTAATATATAAAACGCCATCTCTGCCTAGAAACAGTATACGGGTATTGTAATATTAAAACCAAATATTCATGTATAAGTGAAGAGTGACATATTGTGAGTGTGACTATAATCATTTGTATTAAAGGCTAACTCTGTGTTTCCTGTTTTCAAACATATCCAGTATCTCTGTGTATATTGTAACGGTGTAAGAATTAAGACAATAGATGTGTTAAGGTGTACTACCTGGTTTTTATGTCCTGTTCCTTTGTGGGTGCTTTACTTCCGGTCCGGAAAGAGGACCCCGCTCAGTCGCTGGTGTTTCTAGGACGAGAAGTCGGACTAAAAACACCCAGCATAACACATCTACATAAACAAACACATACCGTACTAAATGGTTTTCCTCGCTGTCTTTACATACACTATAATTTCCTTGTATTTATTATCGGTGTTTTATAGAGGGAGAGGAAGGTGGTATATCTCATTAGGATGCTTTGGACAGTCCTTCATTTATGTAACAGGTCAACTCTGGAACTGTCTCCCTCTGTATTTCCTACTTCCTATGATCTCCAGTCTTTCAAACACAGTGTGTCCAGGCATCTCGAAATGAACGGGTCTTGAATTTGGCTCTCCTTTGATTTTTTTTTTTTTTTTTTTTTTTAAAGGAACGGTTTGCAGGCTCATGGCCTTTGATTCCTTCTTCCTTGCATAGAGAAAAAATGAGAGGAGCATGTGGAGTTATATGGAGAGAAACTGACAAATGAGGAAGAAAAGGAGCGTTGTGGTGTGTATGTGGATGTGATAGGAAGCGTTAGGAGAAACACTCAGGTGGTTTGGCCATGTGGAGAGGTTGGAGAGTGAGAGACTGACGAGGAGAGTGTATGTGAATGAGGTGGATGTGGAGTTACATAGACAGACTGAGAAATGAGGAAGTGAAGGAGCATTGTGGTGTGGATGTGTATGTGATAGGAAGCGTTAGGAGAAACACAATGAGGTATTTTGGCTATGTGGAGAGGATGGAGAATGAGAGACTGACAAGATAGTGTATGTGATGAGGTTGAGAGGGAGGGGAAGGCCAAGGATGAGATGAAGGGATGGAGTGGAGAGGTATGTGAGAGAGGGGTGTGTAAGCTGGGAGCAGGGCAGTGAAATGGCAAGGGACAGGGCGACATGGAGGCGATTTGTTTGTGGCCACCCCTTACAGGATTAAGGCGTCTGGCCGTAGATAGATAGATAGGTTTCCTTCTACCTTACTTTGGCTAATAATCGTTTAAATTTCACAAACAATTCTTTTACATATTATACCATAGTAATTACACTTCTTGCCCAGTCCCGCCAGGTGAAAAAAATAGATATGCGCCTAGAAACCAAGGAGATTCATTATAATCCACGTCTATCAGATAAAAACAGTAGATATTTGAATAGTAATCAAGGAGACTCATTATAATCCACCTCCATCAGATAAAAACAGTAGATATTTGAATAGTAACCAAGGAGACTCATTATAAGCCACCCCCATCAGATAAACAGTAGATATTTGAATAGTAACCAAGGAGACTCATTATAATCCACCTCCATCAGATAAAAACAGTAGATATTTGAATAGTAACCAAGGAGACTCATTATAATCCACCCTCATCAGATAAAAACATTAGATATTTGAATAATAACCAAGGAGACTCAGAAGGGAACACAATCAGGGAGCCTGGACCCATTAAACCACCAGTTGTGTGAAAAGCTAATCATGAAGAAGTCTATCTATCTATCTATCTATAGCCCGACGCCCTAATCCTGCAAAGGGTGGTCGCAGACAAAACGCCTCCAAGTCACTCTGTCACCCACCATTTGACTCCCCTCCCCCCAACTCACCCCCCCCCCTCCCTCATATACCTCTCAACTCCATCCCTCCACCTCATCCTCGGTCTACCCCTCCCTCTCCCTCCCTCCACCTCACCTACATACACCCTCTTAGTCAGTCTTTCATTCTCCATCCTCTCCACATGTCCAAACCACCTCAGTGTATTTCTCCTAATCTTTTCAACCACATCCACATCTACCCCACAACGTTCCTTCACTTCTTCATTCGTCAACCTGTCCCTCCACGTCACTCCACATGCTCCTCTCAAGTAACTCATTTCCACTGCTCTCACTCTTGACTTGTTCCCTTCTTGCAAGGTCCACGCCTCGCTTCCATACGTCAGGGTAGGGATCACAATACCATCATGCAGTGACTTCTTAACTTCCATACTCACCTCCCTATTTCTCATCACTGCTTTCAGTGTACCAACAACCTTCCTTCCCTGCTGTACCCTTTCATTTACTTCATCCCCCAAAGTTCCATCCTTACTCATCACACTACCCAAGTACTTGAATGCACTCACATTCTCCATATCCTCACCATCCAACCTCACTGCACACTCTGTGACTTCATTCCTCTCAAACACCATAACTTTACTTTTGTTTACATTAACTTTCAGCTTCCTCCTCCTACACACTGTCCCAAATTCATTCACCAAACCTTGCAACTCCCATTCATCTTCACTCAACAATACTGTATCATCAGCAAACAGCAACACCGGAAGCTTCCAAATCTCACCCTCATTCATTAGGGCCACCCCCACATCCACTGCCCTACCTTGAACCTCCTTTACAACCCCATCCATATATATATTAAACAGCCATGGAGACATTACACACCCCTGTTTCAGTCCCACATTGAGATCAAAGAACTCACTCAGCTCACCATCCACTCGCACCGTAGCCCTAGCTCCCTCATACATGCTCTTCACAGCACTCAACAATTTCCCCTCCACTCCATATATTCTTAATACCTTCCACATACCTTGCCTATCTATTCTGTCATAAGCTTTCTCCAAGTCCATGAAGGCATCATACACTTTCCTTCCCTTCTCTAGATACTTCTCCACTAAACATCTTAGAACAAATATCTGGTCTACACACCCTTTTCCCTTCCTAAATCCCCCTTGTTCTTCTCCAACTAGCTCCTCTGTCATATGCCTAACCCTATCAATGAGTATTCTACCATATATTTTACCAGTCACACTAAGAAGGCAAATACCCCTATGGTTACCACATACTTCTCTCTCCCCTTTTCCTTTGTACAGAGGAACAATTATACCTGATTTCCAGTCCTCTGGAACCCTTCCCTCTTCCCAAGCCAATCTACACAACTTCCATATCCACTCCACAACAATCTCACCTCCATACCTAAGCATTTCACCACACACTCCATCAATTCCTGGGGCCTTTCCCAACTTAATCTTCTTCATCGCTTCCACTACTTCCGACCTACTGATCTCTTCCTCCCTCCTCTCATCTCTTCTTCTCCCAGCCATTCCCCAACCACTTATACTCACACTGTTCTCACTCTCTACATTCAACAAATCCTCAAAGTGCTCCTTCCATCTCCTCACTTTCTCTCTCTTCTCCACCAACAATCTATTATTCCTACTATTTCCCCTTTCACACTGCCTTACTTTCTTTATCTCCTTCCAAAACAATTTCTTACTCTCCCTCCATTTCACACTCAGATTCCTCCCAAACTCTTCATCCACTTTCTTCTTACTCTCCTTCACCAGTCTCTCAACCTCCCTTCTCCTGCTCACATATACCTCTCTCTTCTCTCTCTCATCTTCTCCCCTACCTCTACTCGCCAACCATTCACCATATGCCTTCTTCTTTTGTTCCACAGCTCGTTTCACCTCATCATACCACCATGCTGTCCCTTGCACACCCTTGCATCTCCTCCTCACTCCACAAACCGCCTCACACGCTGCGCTTATCTCTTCCGTGAATATCTTACATACGTCTTCCACCCCTTCCATCTGCTCTAGCTCATACCTTCCCAATCTTTCTTCCACTATGCTCTTATACTCTGTCCTTTTCTCACTATCTTGCAATTTCTCCACTCTTCTCACAGGAGCTGCTTCCTCCTGTCTTCCCCTTCGCCTCCTCAACCACTTTCTTTGCAGCTCTACCTTGGCCATCACTAAGTGATGGTCCGAGACTCCATTCCCCCACCCTCTCCACACTCTTGCATCCAACACTTGTCTTCTCATTCGCTCATCCACACACACGTAGTCTATCATTGCCTTTCGTTCAACAAGTTCACCATCCATCCTCCTCATTACTCTCCATGTATACCGGTGGATCATCTTATGACGAAAGTAGGTGTTGGCTATTGCCAACCCCTTACCAGCACAGATGTCCACCAAAGCACTACCATTCCCATCTACTTCAGCTGGCACACCCCACTGACCAACCACTCCATCCACTCGTACATTCCCAACTTTGCCATTCATGTCTCCAATCAACAGCACTCTCTCACTCCTCTTAAACTTGTCCATACATGCTTCTACTCTCGCCCAAAACTCATCTTTCACTCTTGCCACTCGATCCTCTGTTGGAGCATACACACATACAATCGCCCATGCTTGTATACCTACTTTCATCCTCTCCCATACAATCCTTGCACCCACTGTTCCATACTCTCTTATATTCTCCTTCCACTTCTTGCTTATCATCAGACATACTCCCTCTCTTGCCCTCTCATTCTCACTGACTCCCGCACATATACCTACACCGTATTCCCATTCTCTCATCCTTTCACCTTTCAATTTAGTTTCAGTCAATCCACATATATCCACTTTTGCATCCTCAAGCACCTGGACAATCTCTCTCTCTTTCACTTCATCATTCATTCCTCTCACATTCCACGTTCCTAACCTCAGAATGTCCTTTGTCCGTTCCTTAGTCGTCAACGTATGGTCCGTCCGGGTCCGAGGCGCTTTATTTGCTTTTTTAGTTAGTTCTTTTTACGGGGTGGGGCACTAACCCACCACCAACCCTTTTAGTCGCCTCGTACGACAAGCAGGGATACTGGGGGAGTATTCTTGAAACCCCCCTACCCCCAGGTGAGCGGATGGTAGTCGTCACCACCTACCACATCACGAAGAAGTGCTATGGAAGAGAGAGCCATAGCAGTTTTTTTTTTTTTTTTTTTTTTTTTTTATAGATGAACACCAGAATCTGCTTGTCACGAAGAAGTGCTGTGGAAAGGATCTACAGCTGTAGTAGATGAAGTAGGAATGAGTCTCCTTGGTTACTAGACAAAAACCATAACCCTGTCCAGCTTAGTTGATGGCCAAGTGTAGTCAGATTGGAGGGTAGATCTGACTAGTAACCAAGAAGACTCATGCCTGCCTCACCATTTAGCCTTTGAATTGAAAACCATTTAATTCATAGCACTTCTTCATGACTAGCATTTTTCTACCTATGGCTGGTGGTTTAGTGGGTTTAGGCTGTCAGCTACTGAGAATGGTTCTCTTGATATCCCCAGCCATAGGTAGAAAAATGCTAGTCATGAAGAAGTGCTATGAATTAAATGGTTTTCAATTCAAAGGCTAAATGGTGAGGCAGGCATGAGTCTTCTTGGTTACTAGTCAGATCTACCCTCCAATCTGACTACACTTGGCCATGAAGAAGTGCAGGGGGATATCAAGAGAACCATTCTCAGTAGCTGACAGCCTAAACCCACTAAACCACCAGCCATAGGTAGAAAAATGCTAGTCATGAAGAAGTGCTATGAATTAAATGGTTTTCAATTCAAAGGCTAAATGGTGAGGCAGGCATGAGTCTTCTTGGTTACTAGTCAGATCTACCCTCCAATCTGACTACACTTGGCCATCAACTAAGCTGGACAGGGTTATGGTTTTTGTCTAGTAACCAAGGAGACTCATTCCTACCTCATCTACAGCTGTAGATCCTTTCCACAGCACTTCTGGTGTTCATCTAAAAAAAAAAAAAAAAAAAAAAAAAAAAAAAAACTACTATGACTCTATCTCTTCCATAGCACTTCTTCGTGATGTGGTAGGTGGTGACGACTACCATCCGCTCACCTGATGTAGTACTGCCTACTTCTTCCTTCACCTTTATTTCTCTTTTTCTGTGTCTGTACTCCTCTTCCTATTTCTCACCATCATCCACTCACTCGATGTAGTGCTGCCTACTTCTTCCCTCCCCTTTATCATTCATTTCCTGTGTCTATCCTCCTATCTTCCTATTTCTTACCATCATCCACTCACTTGATGTAGCACTGCCTACTTTTTCCTTCATGTTTATCATTCTTTTTCTGTCTGTCCTCCTCTCTTCTATTTCTCGCCATCGTCCACTCACTTGATGTAGTGCTGCCTACTTCTTAATTCATCTTTGTCATTCTTTTTCTGTGTCTGTCCTCCTTTCTTCCTATTTCTCACCATCATCCACTCACTTGATGTAGTGCTGCCTACTTCTTCCTTCATCTTTATCATTCTTTTTCTGTCTGTCCTCCTTTCTTCCTATTTCTCCCATCTTTCCTCTCACTTTTTATTAGTCTTCTCTCCTTTACAGGTGGCTTCACATTGACTGACAAGCCTAATGGTTTTCTGTAAGCCAGGAAATCATTTAGTGCTGGGTGGTACGCATATAACCAACCTATACGTATTATGTACCTGTCAACAAGTGGGTTTGTGGAGGGTTAGTGCCCCTCCCTGTAAAACAACTAACTCAAAGACACACGGCCACCCCTTACCGGATTATGGCGTCTGGCGATAAATAGATACATACATACATACATAGACTGACAGATACGGGATTATGGCGTCTGGTGATAAATAGATAGACAGGTAGATAGATAAATTGACACGGGATTATGGTATCTGGCAAAAGGTAGATAGATGACTTCTTCGTGACTATCATGGAAATTTTGGCATTAATCTCGTTATAAAAACATGGGAGATACAGTTAGATATAGATGGATCGATAGAGAGAGAAAGAGAAACTGTCTACAACCATTCCATAGCACTTCTTCGTGACTAGCACAATACTGGGGACTATAGGGCAGACTTTTGCCTGTCATAGTAAATGAAGGAGGGTTGTGTAGTGTGACAGGAATGTTACCGAGTAGGGACAGGAATGCCTGAAGGTTGTGTTGTCAAGACCACCCCTAACAGGATGTGGCAGAAGGCACTAAAGAAATAGGCTTAAGTGGATGCAAGCTACAGTTTATTGGTGCAGTTCATTTGTGAATAATACTTGTAACTCAGGTGACACACAATCTGCTTACTATTTATGGCTTATGGCAACCTTCTACATTAACCCTAATAGGGATTTCTCTCAACTAAAGACAATCTGGCAGCATCCATAATACAATACTTTAGCAACGCCTTATTCAACAAAATGCCGATTTTTTTTTTTTACAGAGTTGCTGTAAAAAAAATTAAAAAAAAAATAAATAAATAAAAAATCACATCAACAGTTTTATAACCTTTTCTAAAGCCATGTTACAGGAAAAAATTACATTCTTTTGCAGAAAAAGTAATTTATTTCAAGTTGATTGCATTATGCATCAACAATGTACCCTACGAATCTCTATTACAGCCTCCAAATGTTACAGTATATCAATGGTCAAATCATGGCTTGCCCCAATTCTTATCTTGGCTATTTTATACTCAAAAATTATGAAATACTGATATGGTACCCTCATCAGTATTGTTATCCCATACATGTTTCCCTTGTACACATGCACTGGGAAGAATCAGCCTGGCTATAATCTCTTTGGGGAAGGAGGTGGTTGAATCAGTAGAGAGCTGGCCTGCAGCCCTAATGGACCCAGGTTTGAATGCCCACTGGGGCAGGGAACAGTTTAAGGATTTGAATTTAATGCAAATATTACTGATTTACCAAAAGACCCGTCGACATGTAAAACTACCGAAACACCAGTCTTGTATGAGACAGCCCTAGCATGTATTCAATATGGGCAGTGGGTGTTAGTGCCATAAAAATACCCCTGCTAATACCAATACACCAGTCCTGTATGACACAGCCCTGGCATGTATTCAATATGGACGATGGGCGTTAGCGCTGAAGAGGTGACATGTGGAGGTGTAAGGTATGTATAAGGACTACTGGGCCTTGGAAGCAGGCTGTGAAGCCTATGCCCGGAGTCGGACACCTTAAAAAAAAAAAAAAAAAATCTTCGTATTACATTCTCCTTCCTGCAATCATTTGCAGCTGCTTGCACTGAATTAATAATAATAATTTACTTTTTTTTTTTTTTTCCAGAAGGAACAAGATTACAAGCTTTAAGTTTTGGGATTTCTCAAAAAAAAAAAAAAAAAAAAAAAAAAGTGCAGGACAGTGGTGTTGCCACAGCTCAGCAGCCCATGTTCCAAAAGGATCAGGCAATCTCTTGTAGTGTACATGGACCGAGCGGTCTGTACCATATGATACTTTGTCTCGGAGTCAATTACTTTGGCTGTTCCATTACTTTTATGAAATAACTGAAATGAAATAACTGTGAATTACTGCAATTTAACCTTCAGCTGATATTCAACCACTTTCTTTACTGCATATATCTCTGGACACCAGTCAAAGGCTTGTTTCTGAGATTCAGTACAAAATACTGTATAACCTACAAAGCCAAGAGCTTCCAGCAATGCAGATTTCTCCACACTCCCTCATACATCACTGCAGTATTTTGACATTAGGGGCTTGTATCTTTGTGGCAGGGAAAGTATCATAGCACCTCCTTCTAAATGATTTATTCTGCATATTATACCTTAATATTCTTCTGTATGTTATTATATCATTTTTATATCTTCATAGATTACATCAGTGACATACATGAGGATTACTAAGGTAACATATCGTCATTCATCATCATCATTCGGACCTTCTTTCCCACCCAAGGGCAGGGTGAGGAGTAGCAATGTCCAGACAGACCAAATTTGCCCAAACCAATGGACCACGCTTCCATTCACTCATCATTCAAGCCCCCAGAATTCCTGGCTCTATCAGATACGCCAAAAACACTCACATTCTGTAACTTCACACAAAAGTATCCAATTGAGTCAATCCAGATGCTGCCATGCTCACAAGGGGTGCCAAAATTTCTGATCATGCACTTCTCCTCACAACATTCATCCAGCCAGCTTGATCTCTTGTCAGTTCCCTAGCCTCACTGACTTCCAAACCTCTCTTCCTAAGTCTCATTTTCTTAATTTTCAACGACTTAATCAGAAACTTGAGGTGCATTTTAGACCACTCACACCCTACACCATAGGTGCGCCACGTGATGAAGAATTTATTTAGGCAAAAATCCAGAAATCGCCAAAAAATGACTTGGGCAGTTTCTTTATGAGGGTGATGATATACAAATCACTGAGGAAGAGGCATTATAAAACATCCAAGCTAACCAGATATACAGCCCTCATACCCACCTGCAATCTACAGTATTGTGCTACGTTAGACATACCTCACATACGACTATTGTGATAGCATTTTATTTATTTTTTTATTTATTTATTTTTTTTTCTCAGAAATGAGGACTTTTTATGTACATATGCTAGAGGTCTAATACTGTAACTGTATCATTCTCCTACAAATATCCCAGCTTACCAATAGTCCAGTCCAACAAAAACCTGTTTACCATTATTCCAGTCTAGAAAAATTTGGTCTCCCTAAACATCTTCCAACATTCAGTATTCCCATCCTAGGGAGAAGGGTAGTTGCGGTGGCACTAATATAAACGGCCAGCTCTCCACCGCCCAGTCATAAAATAAAAACATTACATAACCTCGTATCTGTCTGCCAGGACTAGGATGGTGGAGTGCAAGAGAAAGGCAACTTCAACTGACAGTCCACCACACCCACTTTCATATGTGCCTGGGGCCACCACAACCAACCATTCTGTCCTTGGCTCCTCTAGCTTATCACATAATATGGGTAGGGTACACACTTCCCTGTTGCTCCTTACATATGCTAAAGGACAACCTATGATTCCTTCTCATGGTAACAGAAAAGTAAATTAGAAAAGCTAACAAAGGTGGCAATGGTAAACAAAAATATCGTCTCATCCGACAACAATGTTTCAATATACGCTGTCCTCATTATAATTCAAGAACATTTGTAAAAGTATCTTTTTTTTTAAATCAATATTATTAGCACTGTAAAATGAGGGGAAATAAGCAAATTAGCTCTAAAAGTAGCAATGGAACTAAACATATAATTTTTAAAAGCTTAATGTGGGAAAAAAAAAAAAAAAAAAAAAAAAAAAAAAAAAAAGTGATTTACAATGGACAAAATTCATCACTGACCTTCCACCAAAATTACCAGGAGAACATAGGGGCCAGGCTATATAATTTGTGATAGCAGGGGTGGGGGGGAGAAAAAAAAAAAGATTCCAACCGGACACATCAACACACACATTTTACAATGCTCCCTTAACATCCATAGAGGTTAGGTAACAGAGACACCCGCGTATGTTAAAAATCCCCCCTTAAAACACCCCTGGACCCCCCTTAACCCTTTGGCTACAGTCTGTGATAACAACGTACTGACTGTGCTCACTGTGGAGAGGTAGGAAAAAAAAGTGTTTTCAACTCATGTTTTGAAAGCTAAAATTTTTGTCGGACAAACATCAATCTTTCTACTATCGCTTGCAACAAACTGCATGTCCGTAGGCACTCCAAGCACGGAGAACGATTTGAGAGAGTACAAGGTGTGTTTTGACTGAGGCAGAGAGGTGGAAACTTCCACCAAACCACAGGATTTTTTCCATACAAAATAGGGTTACAGCAATGTTACAACATCACATTAATTGCAATAATGTTAAAAATAAAACATTTTTAGCCAGTCTCCTGTGATTTTATTACGATATTCCTGTGTTTATGTTAGGCTTTAGCGAAAGAGTAACGATGTGAGGAAAATCATTACAAACTTTATCAAACTTCATGAATGACTTATTACCACTTACTTTGATAAAGCTTATTGATATAATTAGTCATTTCATAGTGCTGTACAGTTTGCAACCGCAAAAATGTTCACTAGCTAATGTGCTTAGCGTCATGACTTCTCTGATTATCACAAAAATATCACTAATCACTTGTATTTTATCACAGTAATTCACAATATAAAATAACACTTTCAGCCACTCTTGTGTGAGTTCTGTGTGACATGAGTGTGTATCGCTTTGTATTATTTACAAGAAAGAGGGAGGGGGGGGTAGGATAGACTCAGATCCCACCTTCATACAGCCAATTATAGTACCCATACAATCTAATTTACAATATTCATTTTTAGACAAGACCATTTCACTGTTAAAAAAAAAAAAAAACAATTTGCAGTGAACTTTAACATGCTTGGAGTGAGACAAACCTTGCAAGATCATTCAGTGCACAGTGATAGCCCTTTATACCAACTCTCTGCACTATGGCCTTCCTTTTATCCAGCCACCCTAAGCCTTTTACTGCTTCACTCATAACACTTCCAAATTTATAACTCACAGACTGGGTGTGTCATGCATATCACTGTTACAGTCTGTATATACACATCTGTATATAAAGGATGGCTCAAAGGGATACCTATTAAAGCTCACCAGAAAGTACCAGACAAAGAAACACTGACTGTTCTGTGGTGAGCAATACATGTCACACCTCACTGTTCTATTACTCTGGCCAGTACCTGCCATCACCAGCCTTGTCAAATAAATAAGGAGGGTAAAAAGGGCTATGACTCTCCTGTGGTGGTTATAGTGCCTCTGGTTCATAAGGTCCGTCATACTTTACTGGTGACCACCGTCCTACACGCCACTTGTAGCGGTGTCGCCCGCCGCTCCTCCTGCCCCCAGCGCACCGACACGGCACCCTGCAGCGCTGTGCATGTGTGGGGCGGTCGGCAGTGTGACACAGCTCATTGGACAGCATGGAGCCCTTGGGATCACGGCACCCTACCAAACGCTGCTGATGTCCTCACCCACAACTCCGACGAACTCAACACTAAGGTAAACAAAGGAGTCATGAACAGCAGAAGGTGATAAAAGTACAGTCAGTTCTCATTTAAATTTTTTTTCACATAAAGCTGCATATGAAATTACTCCTTTTCTTTACTTGAAGCTGCTTGTGATTCCTTATAAAGCTTGTATGAAGTTAGAAATGAGTACGCCTTTGGCATTCAACCCTTCAATCATGAACTAGAAGAACATCTCAAAGCTGCTTCACTTAAAGTAGCAATCTGCCTGCACACTTCCTAAACTTTGAGTGAGGACTGATTGTGGACCATGGAGGGACGGGGTGGGTGGGTTGTGGTGGAATAAAGAACTACATGCTTTCTTCTTCCTCTTTTTATTTTTTAGTGATTCTCTTGGAAACTTAAAAATAAATAAATACTTAAATACTGTAAGTTTTTTTCTTCTTCTTTTTTAGTGACTTGGTAACTTAAAAAATTACTGTAACAAGGACATCTTCAGTTGTAGTTACCAAGACAAATCACCCACAATCCCCCCAAAGCATAGCCAAGATCAAGTTACCTGGGAACAGCTGCCTACAAAACACCTGTAACACCATCTTAATGAATGAGGTGAGGGGTGAGGTAAATGCTGAGCCAGAAGGAAGGCTTAAATGGAGAGGTAATGCGAAGGCAGGATGAGATGGAATAGAGGGTTAGTGGATGGATGAAGGTGACAAGTAATCCATTATTCTGAGGGATAGACTAGATGGAGAGGTACAAGGATGAGGGTGGATTGGGATGGAATGAGAGACTACACACTGGGAGGAGGAGAGGTCAACAACATAAGGATAAGTGGATGAAGGGACTGGACTGAGGAGTACAGGAAGGAGGATGGGTTGGTATGGAATGATGAACTGTGGGTAAATAATGAATGAGTGGGTGAGCAGTGAATGGTGAGAGGCTGAGGGGTAGGGATAAGGGAAATGAAACGTGTCATCCTACATTATTTACCCACTCAGTATGATAACTTCTTCATTAATTTATCCTTGGTATCTCTAGGCAAAATTCCTCACATGAAGGGAATCTTCTTGACCTGGAGATTTATGAGGTCTCCCCTAAATAAAATAAATAATAAATACATAATTGTCTGTAGCTCCAAAGAATAAACTAAATGAAAAGTTATTACAGTAAAAGAGTTAATGATCAATGAATGAGGTTTGAATGGTGAGTAGGTGAGGGGTTGCAGTGAATGGTGAGTGAGTGAAAGGTGAATAACTGAGTAGGTAAGCAGTGAATGGCAAATGAATGAAAGGGTGAGAAATTAAGGGGGCAGTGAATGGTGAATGATTGATCAAAGAATGGTGAATGAGTGTTTCTGTAATGAGTATGGTAAAAAAAAAAAAAAAAGTGCCAAACAATGAAACCAGCATCAAGTATGATTCAACAACTCACGTGACCCCGGTCTCCAGTGGACCACTCAGTACAGAGGGGGGTGTTGCGGTGCCTGGCGGCCACTCACTCTTGAGACAACCCTCACTTGCTGGTCCCGCCCCACCACTATACATCACCTTCTGTCGCATCTCACCACCACCACACTCACTGAGGGAGGAAAGCCCATCACTCTACTGTCAAATACTAACAGCTATATTGTTAAAACTGAATGCACAAAGCCCCTGACTTCCTGCCATAGTTACACAGCCCCATCCTACCTACACACACCACATGATATTACTTCTTTCACCCATCTCAATCACTCTGCCATCATATGCTAATGCTCATATTGTACACACATGACAAGACAAAGCTTTGGTAACCTTCACAATTCCTGGACCACCACATGCCAGCTGCTGTAGTTTTTTTTGCCATCACACTCTGCCAGATACTGAAGTAAAAATTTATCCATCTACTGTCCTGGTAGCTCACTAAGGAATGAAATTAATGGTTCTTGCTGAAGTGTGCCTGGCTTTGTAGTAGTACAATACTGTTTCAACTATTACTATTTCTTCAACAGCATCCTACTTATATCCACTATCCCTAACACCTTCGATATGAGCCTCATGTAACACTTTTTTTTTGCTCTGCCCACACTCAAGGTTGTAAACTGCTTGACTCAAATACTCTCGGACATTCTTAACCATGCAACTGTACACATCCCTTCATTAACACAATACCCAAGAGTTCTCTCCCTGGTAAACTGTGCACAAGGCCATTTACTCCTCAGTGTGTCATTACAAAATACTATCCAGTTCATCATTCACACTTCACACTGCTCCAATTTGTAAACATTTTCATTATTTGCTGCCAGTGTCTCACCCCCACACAGCACTGCATTTCTCACACACGAAGCAGGCATAGCAAGCATATCATTTCTTTCACTCGAAGTTCAAAAAAGTCTCTTCATTGTCAACAACGGTAATAATTTCTAGATTTCTTCCAATGCACTTCTGACTCTCACAAACAGCCTAGTTTCTCCATCACTCCCCATACTGACTATGCAAACTATGTATGTATTAAAACTCATTATTACACTCATGACCCACATCCGCAAAATCAGTCACTCCCAACTCTGGTGTAACTATTTGATAACCTTTGCATATGGCACACTAATAAATCATTATATTTTGCAAACCTTCTTCACACCACAACATCACTCTATACCTCCTCTTCCCCCCCCCCCCACACACAAATACATACTACACTAGATGGATTCATTACCAAACCCTCCTGCATACATTATTATGTATGTGTCTGTGCCAGATTCAGCGGTGCGCACATAGAGAGCGCCATTGCACAGCGATATTTGTACTTAACAGGCAACGATACACCAACTTTTTATGGTAAACTAATGGTAAACTGATACTGTTTAAAAGCTGAACAGTTGCTCTTTATCGTACAGTAGTATGGTTGAAAAGGTAAATACAATAGCTAAAAGGCCAATAGAACGAGTAGAAAATAGCCAAAAAGGAAAAATCACACACCCTTCTACAGAAAAATATTTGAAAAAGAAAAAAAAAGAATTGGAGTTACGTGAAATTTGATAGAACCAGGCCAATGTACAGTAAACTCCCTTTCTACTGACATATAGGTTGTGGCAATTTATGTTAGTTTTTGCAGAGAAAAGTGAACGCTCTTGCTGTCACGCTGGCAAATATCCATGCTGGTAATACCGATATTATTCATGGCAAACCCCTTTTTATTATGCATATCTATCTGATGTACTCATCACTGTAAAAACAAATAGTTGGAAATGGATAAACAGGATAGTGTATGTGAAACAAGTCTAGATAGATGGAAAACATCCCAAAAAAAAATATTGTATAGATGGAGAACATGCAAAAAAAATATACATATTGTTTCGTATGACTCGAATTTGAGTCACCAGAATCTCAACGGTTGGATATATGATGACACGAAATCGCATCGTCGGAATCTCAAAGGGTTAAAACTCCTTGGTTATGTGCTTCAAAATGTACAGGGCAGTGAGAGTACAGCAATTTGTTTTGCTGACTATCCCACAGGCAACCAACAGATGACTAGCTATTTAACACACTAACCAGTTGTTCCCATTCCTTGGTTTGCCATCCTCTCTTTGGGTATTTATAGGAAACATGCAAACACACACTAAACTCAGTTTTTTTTATTGAGGCAAAGATGCACTTGGCAGGTCTGTGATGACTGGCTGAATGCAACATGTCCCAATACCATTTACTAACCCAAATGTCCCTCAGATATACATTGTCAATTAATTATGCTAATGAGTAAAGAGATTGTGAAGTAATGTTGCATTCAGCCAATCATCACCAACCTGTCAAGAGCATCTTTGCCTCTATAAAAAAAAAAAAAAAAAAAAAAATTGTTTCACAGTGGCCTATTTATACAGAATGACCTATATAAATATGACCTTCTACTCCGCCGTGCAATTTTCTTATGTGTTGGGAGGAAGGTTGAGTCAGCGTTTCCAATGGCTATCCTACAGTATCTATTAATTTTCTACTCTCGCAACAGCAAAACAGTTTGGATTCTGGGCAAGCTCATCACGTCATAAACCTTCTATGTTTTTACATAGAAGGTTTGTGACATGATGTGGTGGATATCATGCAGGAAAAAGAAGGCTGGGTACACTGTGTCTACCTGGATTTGAAGAAGGCGTCTGACAGAGTGTAGCACAATAGACTGCTATGGAAATTAAAAACTACTGGAGAAGTGAATGAGAAACTGCTAAAATGGATGGAAAATTATTTAATGGCAAAACAAATGAGAACAGTTAAAAGAGACAAGTATCCTCTATGGAATAGTGTGACTAGTGGAATGCCACAAGGTTCAGTTGTCTCCTATTACAGGCCAGAAGGTTGAAGTAGTTATATGAATATATTGGCAGATGATGCAAAAATTATGAAGTAAATCCAGAATGGTAATAGTTGTGAGGAGCTGCAAAGTGATTTGGATAAGTTGTACAGTTGCAGCCAGACTTGGAAAATGAGATAATGAAGAAAAAAAATGCCATGCCCTAGAAATGAGAATAAGTGGAAAGAGACCTAGTTACGAGTATACAATGGGAAGGGAGAGGATCTGCAAGGCAAGGAAAGAGAAAGATCTAGGAGTGACCATACAGGATAATACATCACCAGAGAGGCATACAAATAAGATCATTGGAGGGGTATATAGACTGATGGCCAATATGAGAGTGGCTTCAGCTATCAGGATGAGGAAAGGCTGAGAGAGATAATTGTGTCCATGATAAGACCAAAATTAGAACATGGAGCAGTAATAAGGTCACCACATTTGAAGAAGTAGGTAAGAAAACTGGAAAAGATACTGAGGATGGTGACTAAGATGCAACCATGAGTGAAGAAACTGTCTTATGAGGAGAGACTGAAGAAGCTGAAGTTACCAATGGTCTGTGAGAGAAGAGAGAGAGGAGGTTTGATGATGATGTTTAAAGAAATGAGAACACTGAAAAAGATAGACAGAGAAACTCTGTTTGTGGATGATGATGGAAGGACAAGAAGACATGAACAGAAACTGAAGAAGAGAGAATGCGAAAATCATGTGAAAAAATTTAGTTTCCCAAAGAGAAAAATAAATGTTTGGAACAATTTGGAAGAGGTGGTGGTGTAAGCAAAGAACATCCTTGTGTTTAAAAGTAGACTGGATAATTAAAGATATGGAGACAGGACAACATGCACTTACCTCAAATCCTGTATACAATACTACAACTAGGTGCACACACACACACACACACACACACACACACACACACACACACACACAGTGGGATTCAGAGAGAGCAGACGTGCGACGTCGGCGCTCCGTACCAAGCCAGCACGGCCAGTGGCATTACCTAAATTAGTATCTTTATATTAGTCAAGCTCTGTACCAGGTTAGACTAAAAGATTTTTCATTATTAAAAGAAAACAATAATAAGAAGTTTAAACAAGACTTGTTCAAACAGAAAAGAGAACCAAGAGGCGAAAGAATGCGCTCAGTCAGCTGAGGTTTGTTTAGACTACAACTGCCCGGGGGAATGTAAGTACATGTACTCTGTGCTTTTAGTATTGCAAAATGGACACATACTTTAGTAAAGCAAATTTGGAAAAGAAAAGGGATAAAGGTAAAAAACAAGATGATGATTTCTACCAAGAACTGGTTGAAGTGGAGACTCACAACAGACTGGTTGAACATGTACACAAACTGGAAATGGCTTTCAAAAATGAAATTGATGAAATAAAGAAGCAGATGCACTTGCAAAAGGAAGAAATAGAAAAACTAGGAAGGGAGGCCAACAAGAAAGACACAACCATCAGTGAACAGTGGAATTGAGTACACTTAGGAAGAAAATGAGTGAAATGGCAAGTACAGTAGTCAATCACGAGAGTGTTATGGAAGAGTTCAAAAATGATACAGAGACAATTAGGCAATAAGCAGTCTGATAGACCAGAGCAGTGATATTGAGGAGAAGATAACACAGGTGAATGAAGCTGTGCAAAGCTACAAAAATGATGTGGAAACCATGTATGCTGAAATGGTGAAAGTAAAGAAAGACTTAGAAACAAGGGTGGAGGAAAAAAGCATTAAACAAGAAGTGAAAAGAATAATCCAAAACAATCCAAAGTTAGTCAGAGATTCAGTAGATATAAACAAATCTACAGTAATCACTGGTATAGAAGAGGAAGAAGTAAAAAACAAGATCACAAGAGAGAAAAAGGAGATGGCAAATGTAATGAGCTTACTGAAAGAAGTATCAGAGGAAATCTGTAGTAAAGACATAGAGGAACACAAAAGGTTAGGGAAATACAAGAAAAGCAAGACAAGACCTCTAAAGGTGACTTTCCAGAGTGTAAACACTGTGGAGGAGATACTAAAAAATGCAAAGAATCTTATGGAAAAAGAGGAGTTCAAAAATGTATGGATAAAAAGATGCCTAACACAAGAGGAACTGGAATCACTGAAAGAGAAGAGGGAGGAAGCAAAAACAAAAAATGAGGGAAGATCAGAAGAGGAGAAGAACACATTTTTTTACAAAGTAATAGGATTGCAGGTACGAAAGTGGTACACAAACAGGAGGGAATAAAAAGGAGGAAGGTAGTACAGTAGAACCATGTCATGACAAGTATATAAACAAGATGATAAAGTTGATGTACTCAAATGTGGATGGAATGGTATCTAAATTACTAGAGATGAATGATTATGTCAGAGAAAATGAACCACAAATAATATGCCTAACCAAAACAAAATTAACACCAAGGATATCCAATAACATACTAAACTTAGAGGAATATAATATATGGAGAAGAGACAGAAATTTAAAAAAAGGAGAAGGAATTATAATATTAACTAAGAAAAATAAAAAAATCAATGAAATAAAACTAGATATACCATCACAAGTAGAACTGATTGCAGTAGAGATCAACACATCTGAAGGGAAAGTAATTGTAGCCAATTTGTACATGCCACCCAGATCAAACACATGGGAAAGAGACAAATATGAGGACCTGGCAGAGAGTACAATTCAGAGTTTAAGATCATTACTACATAAAATGGAAGAGAAATCGGAAAGAATTATACTAACGGGAGATTTTAATACAAATATGAATTGGAATACTCTTAGATATAATTAGCCAAGAAAGCTGTTGGGACCAAAAGCTCCTGGATCTCGTGCAAGAGTTTTTCCTAACGCAACATGTGAGGGACACCACCAGAAAAAGAGGACTCGATGTACCTTCAGCGCTAGATCTAATATTTATCTATCTATCTATCTATTGCCAGACGCCTCAATCCCGTTTGGGGTGGCCACAAACAAATCGCCTCCAAGTCGCCCTGTCCCCCGCCATTTCACTCCCCTGCTCCCAACTCACACCCCCCTCTCTCATATACCTCTCCACCCCATCTCTCCATCTCATCCTCGGCCTCCCCCTCCCTCTTTCCCCCTCCACCTCACTCACATACACTCTCTTCGTCAGTCTTTGACCCTCCATCCTCTCCACATGGCCAAACCACCTCAGTGTGTTCCTCATAACGCTTCCTATCACATCCACATCAACACCACAACGCTCCTTTATATCCTCATTCGTCAGCCTGTCTCTCCATGTGACTCCACAGGCTCCTCTTAAATAACTCATTTCCACGGCTCTCACTCTTGACTTGTGTCCTTCCAACAACGTCCAAGCTTCACTTCCGTACGTTAGAGTTGGTATCACAATACTGTCATGTAGTAACTTTTTCACTTCCATGCTCACTTCCCTGTTTCTTATCACTGCTTTCAAAGAACCAGCAACCTTTCTTCCCTGCTGTACCCTTTCAAGCACTTCACCCTCCAAACCTCCATCCTTACTCATCACACTACCCAAGTACTTAAATGTACTCACATTTTCCAATTCCTCACCATCCAACCTCGCTGTACATTCACTGACTTCACCTCTCTCAAAGACTAGGCAAGAAAATGATATTGACAGTTTAATATATCACCCTCCACTCGGCAAAAGCGATCATGCAGTACTAAATTACGACTTCAGGATAGCATAGGACATAGTTAACAGCAATGAAAGTTACAAAAAGAGCCTAAACTATAAAAAGGGAAATTATCAAGACCTAAAGAAGTATTTCTTAGAAGCTGATTGGGAAAATGAGCTTAGAGGACAAGATTTAAATGCTGTATATAAAAAATTCTGTGAATTTTATGAAATAGGAGTCCACAATTACATCCCATAGCACAAAGAAGCAGATAAGAAAATACAGAAATGGTTCAATACAGACTGTAAAAATTCAAAAGAAAGAAGAGATTTATTGTGGAATAGATGCAGAAGACACAATAGTGAAAGGGCGTATAATAATTACAAACAGGCAAGAAACGATTACACAAGAATAAGGAGGGAAGCCCAAAAACAGTTTGAGGAGGATATAATAAATAAAAGTAATGATCAACCAAACCTGTTTTACAGCTACATCAGAAGCAAAACCAAAGTAAAAGATATAATACAATCCATTACGGACGAGGGAATCACTTATACACAAGAGAAAGATATTTGTGAAGCACTAAATAAAAATTTCCAATTAGTTTTTACAGAAGAAAAAAATTTTGAGAGGGACTATGTGGAACATGCATGTCCACACATACTACCAGATATACAAATAGAAGAAAAAGTAATACAGGAGGAGTTAAGTAAATTAGACAGAGGAAAAACAAGTGGTCCTGATGAAATTTCATGTTGGGTACTGCGAGAATGTGCAAAGGAGTTAAGTAAACCATTATTTCTAATTTTCAAGAAATCCTTGAGTCAAGGTAAACTACCTGATATTTGGAAGAAAGTAAATATTGTCCCCTTATTCAAGAAAGGAAATAGACAAAATCCACTCAACTACCGACCAGTATCACTGACCAGTGTTGTAAGCAAGGTATTAGAAAAGCTTATAAGGAAAGCTTGGGTAAATCATCTAGAAGAACACAGTATGATAACAGAAAGACAGTTTGGTTTCAGAAAAGAAAAATCATGAGTTACAAATCTGTTGGGCTACTATGACAGAGTAACAAACACAATACTGTACAGGAAAGAGAAGGATGGGTGGACAGTATCTATTTAGATTTCAAGAAAGATTTTGACACAGTACCACACCAAAGACTTTCATGGAAACTGTACCATCAAGGAGGAATTCGAGGCAAACTGTTTTGTTGGATGCAAGATTTTCTCATAAAAAGAGAAATGAGAACAGTACTAAGAGGAAACTACTCATCATGGAAAGAAGTGACTAGTGGAGTACCACAGGGTTCAGTGCTGGCACCAATCATGTTTTTACTGTATATAAATGATATAAACAGTAACACTGGAAATGAGAGCTATCTGAATATGTTTGCAGATGATGCAAAAATACAAAGGAGAATTACTAACACACACTCTTGTAAAGAGCTACAAGAAGAATTAAGTAAACTTCATGAATGGAGTAATACACGGCAAATGGAATTCAATGTGGACAAGTGTCATGTAATCAAGTTTGGTAAAAGTGGAAAAAGACCTGACTGGGATTATAAGTTAGGAAATAAAACCCTAAACATCAGAAAGAGAGAAGGACCTAGGTGTGATTATCAATAACAGACTATCTCCGGCTGACCACATCAACGAGAAGGTACGGAACATGTATACACTGCTTGCAGATGTGAGAATAGCATTCACATACATAAATGAAGACATGCTAAGAAGGATAATAACATCCTTCATTAGATCAACCCTGGAATATGCATCAGTAGTCTGGAGTCCTCATCTCAAAAAACACATAGACAAGATTGAAAAAGTTCAAAGGGACGCTACAAGATGGATACCAAGCTTAAGGGACCTAAACTATGAAGAAAGACTAAATAAACTGAATCTACCAACACTACAGGAGAGAAGGAAAAGAGGTGACATGATAATGCTATATAAGTGCATGATTACTTAACATATGGAGAAGCATCAGCAAGAGGACACTGCAAAAAATTGCATAAGAAGAGAGGTGATAAAGACGTAAGGAAATTCAGTTTCCCAAAGAGAGCAACTGATCAATGGAATGCACTGCCGAATGAAATAGTGTGTGCCAAAACAATTCACAAATTTAAGGATATGTACGATATATATGGTTTACGACACGGGACAGTACGAGCTTGACTCATTCCTGTAAAGATACAATTAGGTGAGAACAATTAGGTAAGAAAACACACACACACACACACACACACACACACACACACACACACACACACACACACACAACACACACACACACACACACACACAACTGGAGAAAGAGAGGTAACAACAGAACAAAGGAAAAATACAAAAGAACTAGAAATGATTACACAAGAATACGTAGAGAAGAAGAAAGGAATTTTGAGAAAGGTATAATAGACAAATGCAAGGATGGACCCAAACTGTTTTACAGATTTGTTAATGGCAAACTGAAACAAAAGGAAGGAATCACCAAAGTAAAAGGAGAGATCTATAAAGATACAGCAATGCAAGCAGAAATAATGAACAAATGTTTCCAATCACTTTTCACTAATGAAAAGGAGTTTGTGGAAGGGGAGGGAGTGATTAGAAATCTACTGGTGATAAAAGATATAAAAGTGGAGGTACAGGAAGTGTATAAATTACTGGAAACTAAAGATGTAAGGAAAGCCCCAGGACCTGATGGAATCTTTAACTGGGTACTGAAGGAATGCAGAAAACAACCGGCGGATAAGATTCAAAGTTTAATCGTGTGTTTTCTGGAAGAGGGGAAAGTGCCTCAAGAATGGAAGAGGGCAAATGTGGTACCAATTTATAAGGGAGGAAACGGGGAAGAACCCCTGAATTATAGACCAGTGTCCCTAACCAGCATGGTTGCAAAATTGTGTGAGAGAATCCTGAAGGACAAATGGATAAAATATCTGGAAGAGATGAATATTTTGGCTGAATGTCAGTTTGGATTTAGAATTGGAAGGTCATGTGTTTCCAACTTGTTGAGCTTTTACTCAAGAGCGATTGATGTGGTACTGGAGAGAGACGGTTGGGTGGATTGTGTGTACTTAGAGAAGGCCTTTGACAAGGTACCCCATAAGAGACTAATGTGGAAACTAGAGTATGTAGGAGGACTGAAGGGGAAACTCCTTGAATGGATGAGAGACTTTTTGAGAGACAGACAAATGAGGACAGTAATAAAGGATAGGATGTCTGGATGGAGGGAAGTATCAAGTGGAGTCCCTCAAGGCTCGGTGTTGGCGCCAGTAATGTTCCTGACTTATGTAAATGATATGGTAGACGGAGTGAACATTTATGCAAGTTTGTTTGTTGATGATACAAAGATCTTGAGGAAGGTAGAGGTTGAGAAGGACTGTAAAATGATACAGGAGGATCTGGATAGGATACACGATTGGAGCCGGATGTGGGAAATGAAATTTAATGCAAAGAAATGTAAAATATTGGAAATGGGTAAAAGTACCAGGAGGCCATCACTGAATTATTTGATGGGTAATGAATTAATCACAAAAACGAGAGAAGAGAAAGATTTGGGAGTGCTGGTCCAGGACAGTTTGTCACCTGAAAAACACATTAACAAGGTAGTTAGAGAGACATATAAACTTCTGACTAATATAAGAGTAGCTTTTCATTATATGGATGAGGAGATGATGAAAAAATTGATAGTGGCCATGATTCGCCCCAGGTTAGAATATGCAGCAGTAGTGTGGTCCCCACACAAAAAGAAAGATATAAACAAGATTGAGAGAATACAAAGAACAGCAACCAAGATGGTCCCCAGTCTGGCAGATCTGTCATACAGAGAGAGGCTGGAAAAGCTGGATTTACCTTCCTTAGAGGAAAGGAGAAAGAGAGGCGACATGATTGCAGTGTTCAGAACCATGATAGGAGTAGATAAAATTGACCGAGAAGATCTGTTTGTATGGGATAAGAGAGCAACAAAAGGACACGGAATGAAACTGAAGAAGCCAAGCTGCTTGAAGGATATCAAGAAATATAGTTTTCCTTATAGAAGTATAGACCTGTGGAATAGCCTGGACAAAGAGATCGTCCAGTCTAAGAGCTTAAACGAGTTTAAAGCTAAATTTGACTTACTGAGAAACAGCGACGGGAACCCACGAGCGTAGCTCATTTCCTGTATATCACAATTAGGTATATTAGGTAAATACATAAATATTTGGAACGACTTAGACGAAGAGGTGGTGCAGGTGAAAAACATTCATGTGAGTAAAAGTATATCTGACCCCTACAGTTTGAAGAGACCTGTTTGGTACAAGTAAGAAAAAAAAATAAGGATCTTATGCGAGAGAAAGAGACAAACTTAAGGCCTCAGTCTAATGAAGCAAGGCAAGACACGTGAGGTGGGGAAAAAAAAAAAAAAGTTTAAATACACTGAGATTGTTTACCTTAGTACAGGGTGGGAGAGGGCATAGGTGTGGGTGTGGGTGTGGTGGTGGGGCAGGGAACATGGCAAGGGGTCACTTCTGCCGGCTTGGGGTTTGATCCGCAAGCATCTGCGGGCTGAGGGGCGATGAGGGACCTGCACTCGACCCACCTCCATCTCAACCCCGTCCCACACTCCCCCACCACCGCACTCGAGGGATCTCCAGACGTCAGGATGGAGCTCACGTCACACTAACAACAATACTAGGTCATTCCATGGGTTTTTTGGTTGACTCTAATTTTATCTGATCATTTCTCAATATTAAAACCATAAGCAATGTTGGGTCTGGTTAGTACTTGGATGGGTGACCGCCTGGGAACACCAGATGCTGTTGGCATAACGTTCTCCCTACGTGTCAAGTGGGGTTGGTGGAGGATTAGTGCCCCTCCCTGTAAAACAATTAACTCTAAGCCTTGGCCACCCCGTTTGGGATACATGGCGTCTGGCAATGAATGAAAAAATTAAAGTTTTAAAGAGAGAGAGAGAAGAATCTACCTCAACAAGTCCTTTAAAGAAAACCTCTTAAGAGTGGAAGGTTGTGTATTTCCAACACACAGAACAGAGAGACGTAATGTTTTTTCCAATGCGTTAGTTGCTGGTGATGATGAGGTTGTACTACTTATAAGCGTTTAGGTACAGTATTAGGCAAGAAGGCACACGACTGTAAAAGGGATAGATTTTAAGTCAGGATTTACTGATATGGTTTACTATCTCCTTCACTATCTATCTATCTATTGCCAGACACCTTAATCCTGTGAGGGATGGCCACAAACAAATCGCTTCCATGTTCCTCTGTCCCCCACCATTTCACTGCCCTCCTCCCAGCTCACCCCCCTCTCTCTCATATACCTATCCACTCCATCCCTCCATCTCATCCTTGGCCTCCCCTTCCCTCCCCCCCCCCAACTCACTCATATACTCTCCTCATCAGTCTCTCACTCTCCATCCTCTGCACATGGCTAAACCAAACATTCACCCAAAATTTAAGTGGGACCGGAAATGCCACAATGATGATAATACTGTACACTGATACACACACAGGAATTTTCTCTCTTGGGCAAATATTGTCACTGCTTCTGCCAGGCCTTTAGTAACAGTTATAACATTTAAATAACACAAAAAGCAATTAGCTGTATATAACACAACATGGATCTTGAATTGGGCTCTCAGCTGTTATCCTGTTTTCGTTTTTTTATAGAGGGAACAAACTTGCTGGCTCCTGGCCTTTGGTCCCTTCTAAAGGAAAAAAAAATAACACAACATCCACAGAACACACAATACAATATTTATACAACAATGCATAAGGCTATTTTTACTACTGTATTAAGCTCCAGCAACACACTTACAAAACACCTTAGACAACACATCAGGGTTGGGTCCAAGCACACTACTTGTAATTGGTACTTGGACTGAAGTACAGTTTTTCATGTACTTGTACTTGGAGTTTAAAATTTTGGTTGTACTTGTACTTAGACCCTAAATCTATCTATCTATTTACTGCCAGATGTCATAATCCCATAAAGGGTGGCCATTTGACTTTGAGTTAGTTGTTTTACAGAGAGGGGCACTAACCCTCCACCAACCCACCTGTTGACACGTAGGGAGCATGTATGGTTTGGTTGTATGGTTACCACCCAGCGTTGTAAATGGTGTCTTGGCTTACAGGAAACCATTTGGCTTGTCACTCAATGTAAAGCCACCTGTAAAGGAAAGAAAAGCAACAAGAAGTGACAGGAAAGATGGAAGAAATAGGAAGAGAGGAGGGCAGGCACAGAAAAAGAATGATAACGGCTAAGGAAGAAGTAGGCAGCACGACATCAAGTGAGTGGATGATGGTCGCCACCACATACCACAGACCCTAAGTACTTGAAAAAATGCCAAGTACTTTCAAGTACAATCAAGTACATTATATTTAACAAAAATTTATATATTCTATTGGACTTTATAAAGGTATTATTAAGTAGACTTAATATTGGGTCATAGAAGAAATGGTTGGATTAATAAAGTATACTTATATTCTAATACGCTACTTTCTACCTTAATAACTTAACCTTTAGCATGTAACCATCATTTAATTTCCTTCTTCAAAACAGCAGCACTTTTGTATGGTATAAAGTACTTGTACTTAAGTACAATGACATGGACTTGGACTTAAGTAAATTGGAAAAAGACTGTACTTGTACTTGATAAATTTCCGGGTACTTGGACTTGGATTTAAGTAAGGTTGCCTGTGCTTGGACCCAAGCCTGCAACACATTAACATAAAATATCAAAACTGACAACACAACAAAAGCATAAGGCATAGAAACATCCATATAACGTATCAGACGACACCAGACATCATCTAACAACAACATCTAACAACAACAACACAGACATCAATACACCACTGTACATAACACAACATCAACACAAGCATCAACACACCACTGCACACAACATCAAAACAAACATCAGTACACCACTGCACACAACATCAACACAAGCATCAATACACCACTGCACACAACATCAACACAAACATCAATATGGAAAATACAATAATGATCCGAGTTGACTCCTGTGTCTGTATTCCCGTCAGTTAAGGATGCTCCCTTAAAACCTTTTCCTGTGTGTTACATAAATCAATCTAACATCACCATACACTGCACAATGACATGCACAAGGATATTAACCAGCCATATCCAAAACTGAATCACTAAACCACACCAACAATAACACCAATAACAAGCCTAACAATAGCAATAACAACACAGCAATAACACCCAACAATAGCAATAACAACCACCTGTAACAACCACAACAAAAGACAATAACAACCACAAAACACCATAGACGGCCTACAATAACACATTCCTTTTAACTTCATTCCAAATCAGTGTGAAATAAACCTCATGATGTCACTCCTCATACCAAAATTAAAAATGTCAACAGAACAGAAAAGAATGCAAAGAAATAAACACAAGATGTAGAGCCACAGTATTCTCTCATTCTGGCACTGAGCTGTAACAAGAGACTAACACTAGAATATGGTGTCTGTCATGAACAAGTGCTATGGAAAGGCTGTAGTGCCATATAATTATTTTACCACTAAACAATGAAACAGGCTGCCAAAGGACAAATATCTTCTCAAAGTTAAATAGGGCAAACTACAAGACCTTCCAACTCAACCCGACTCCGAATGTAAAAGAACAACCGATGCACAAACTCCCGTCCAACTTCTCTCAGCCATATTCATAGCTGAGATCTTCAAACTTAACCCAACTCAAGGCATAAATAATCCAGAGATCATAACTAACATTCCAAATGCCACATTCTCAATATCACAGTATACCTCATACTACTCATTTCTTAGCAATTTACTTTCCTTCTAAAAAAATACTTTCTATTACGTCAGCGGACTTGTAGGGTGAGCCTGGGCGTGGCTCCGTAGGTTCTGGAGTGGAAAGAAACACAGTTCTTCCTGTAACACGTTCTATTGGAGGGAAGTTACGGTAAATTACAGGAGGAGGGCATCGACATGATGCTTGGTCGGTCCTGAGGGCGAGCTACTCTCTCGTCTAGACTGGGCATGCGCACTGGTGAGGCAGGCTAGCAAGTTACAATGTTGCCGCGTACCGCATCAGTGCTGCCACATGTAACAGCAATATTATAAAAGGAGGCATGGGAAATTACATGATACATATTACAGTACATGACAATTCACATATCCACACCTCCCTCCCCCCTCACGCTCGTAGTATCAACAAAAGCGGACTCTTTTCCAAGGAGCCTTTGAGAGTGACGTGGGGCAACAGGGGGGGTCAGCTAAACAGGACATGCTTTTCTCATCCGAGCAAGGGGCAACACGGACATGGGGGAGGAAGTCAATACTCAGAGGGGGTATCGGGCAGAGAAAACGTCGGTTTCGCCACCAAACCTGACCAAGACGAACTTCAAAGTCCATGGTCCTGCCGCAGCCTATAACAACCCCGAGCTTGTCCCAGCGGTGAGATGTCGGGTCTTGGATTCGTACTGTCTGTCCGACACTCAACCTCGGAAGGGGGCGGGCATGCTGGTCGTACTGAGCCTTCACCTGGTCAGCACGGGTGGCAGCTCGATGATCGCAGTCCTCTGTCCTGGCCTGCCATTCCTTGGAGAAAGACTTGGGATGGGCAGGGCCACAGGAGCGAAGTGGGTGGTCGTACAGCATCTGCGCAGGGGAGCGTCCTGTGAAGGTGATTGTATTCCGAAGCTCCAGAAGGCCCCGGTTGAACTCTTCACAGTCGATATTGCCGGAGGGTGCTGTCTTTAAGATAAGATGCTTCACTGACTTCACAGCCGCCTCAGCATGGCCATTAGATTGTGGGTAATACGGAGAGGATACTGCATGGTGAACACCCCAACGCTTCAAGAAGTGCTGGAACTCTGTGCTATTAAACTGGGGTCCGCTGTCAGTCCTGAGGCGGAGAGGGACACCAACTTCCCTGAAGTAGCAGCAGAACATGCGTACGGTGTGAGAGGCGGTGGTATCTCTTCCACAGGGGATGACAACAAGCCACGCAGAGAGTCGGTCGGTGATGATGAGGAATGACTTCCCAGCAACAGTGAAAAAGTCCGCTGAGACAGACTCGAAGGGCCTGGTAGGTTTGTCGTCACACATGAGGGGTTCCTGTTGTTGACTGGGCTGCAATCTCTTGACATGTTTAACAGGCTTGGATGGTAGACTTGATGTCAGTGTCAATGCCAGGCCAGAAAACAGTCTGTCTTGCCCTACGCTTAGTGGATTCCATACCCTTGTGGCTATCATGCAGACGAGCCAAGGTGCAGCGGCGGAGGGAAGCAGGAACCACAATTCGCTGGCCATACAAGACGAGCTCCCCATCAGCATAGAGACAGTCTTGTAGTTTCCAGTATGGGAGTACCGAGCTGTGTAGATCATATCGATTGGAGGGAAATCCTGAGGTCACATAGCGCAGTAGACGGTTGTAGGTGGGGTCCACACTTGCTGCATCTCGGAGTTCCTGGAGGGTCCTATTGGCGTCTTGATGTGAAGAATCATCCTCGGAGGTAATAGCACTGACGGTCATGATGGTCCAGAGGTGTGCTGCAGCCTCGACACACGCAATCTCATCCTCTGGCGTGAGGCGGCTAACTGGGGCTTGCGACAAGGCGTCGGGGATTCAGAGCTGTTTCCCAGCATGCCACACAGCTGTGAAAACATAAGGTGAGATCTGTTCCTTAAGA
The DNA here is from genome assembly GCF_032717465.1 of Coenobita brevimanus. NCBI lineage: Eukaryota > Metazoa > Arthropoda > Malacostraca > Decapoda > Coenobitidae > Coenobita > Coenobita brevimanus. The sequence continues at coordinate 33,035,866 of NC_136979.1, forward strand.
CGTTGGAATCGAGGATTCTCAACTGCATCCAAGGTGTAATGGTTAAGGATCGGGATCAGTGGCCGGTGGTCAGTCATCAAGGTGAAGTTCTGTAGGCCCATTAGGTATGGCCTACACTTAGTTATGGCCCAAACAGTGGCAAGCAGCTCCAGTTCGATGGTGGCGTAACGGGTCTCAGCATCAGTAAGGAAGCGAGAACCACACTGAACTAGGCGAAGTCGTCCTTGGCCATGGTCCTGAAGAAGAGCGTATCCGATCCCATGGAGGCGAGAGGCATCAGTCTGTAGAATAACTGGGAGTGTCGGGTCAAAAGCTACCAGGACAGGCGGGCTGAGGAGCGCTTGCTTGACATGGCAGAATGCCTCATCGTGGTCTGCTGTCCAGGTGAATGACCGTTCAGGGTTCATCAGGGGGCGGAGAGGCTGGGCGGCAGCGGCGATGTCTGGGGTGAACTTAGCCAATTGGTTCACCAAACCCATGAACGAGCAAAGGTCGGTCAAGTTGGCAGGGGTTGGGAAGTCAGGAATTGCTGCGACCTTGTTCTCGTCTGCTGAGAAGCCCTCACCCGAGATGTTGTAGCCACAGAAGCTTGCACTAGGCACGGCAACCACGAACTTGTCTTTGTTGAGGGTAATGCCGAATTTGCGGCACCTAGTGAGCATCTGATGCATCCTTTGGAGGTGAGCTGAGAGGTCTTCATCGTACAGGAGAATGTCGTCAACGACCTTAACGCAGTTTTCTATGCCCTGGAGTGCCATGTCACCACGGAGGCAGAAGGCGTCACCGGTGGCCGCGAAGCCCATGGGTCCTCTGCAGTGCTGGAAACGTCCGTAAGGGGTGATGAATGTAGTTAAATGCTGGTCCTCTTCGGCCAGTTCCAACTGCCGGTACCCGCAAAGAGCATCCGCTGTCGTAAAGTAACGTACTGATGGGCTGACACTGCGAATGGCGGCGAAAGGCATTGGTGAAGGGTGGGTCGGTCGGGATACCTGACTGTTGAGCTTTGTATGGTCGACTGTGATACGAACTCCTTTATCCTTGGTGACGACGACGAGAGGGTGACACCATTCCGATGGGTCGTCGCCAGCAGGCTTGATGATTCCTTGTGCCACCACTGACTCGAGTTCCTCTTTGACTTGACGTTGACATGCAAAAGGAATCGGTCTCAGGGTATGGATGGCGAATGGTATGGCGCCCTCCTTCAGGTGGATTCTCATGGGGTGACCCACCATAGGTTTCAGTGGAGCTGTCTTGAGGTCCTGCTTAGAAACCAGCACGTCCCTGAATTCCTGTAAAAAGAACTCCCTGGCAGCAGAAGGGGACGTGGTAGCTGTGAGGGGCAACTCAGCACACCTGTTGACATGTTTCACTTCCAAAATTGGCTTTGGGAAGTCTGGTGAAATGATGGCCAGTTCTTGGCAATGACCATATAACAGAAGTGGGGTCTGAATGCCTTCATGGACTTGTACCATACAACAGAAGTGGGGTCTGAATGCCTTCATGGACTTGTATCATGGCAACACAAGACTTCTTGCCCAGCTTCAATGTAGCCTGAAAAGAACCCAGGGCAGGTGTCATCATAAAACCATCTGCGGTGAGTGTGGTAGTAGAGGGCGGCGGCTGTAGACTGCTTCGAGGAATCTGTAACATGTCCAGGTACCGTTGGCCGATGACAGTGACATCCGCGCCTGTGTCCGGCAGCATCTGGATTCGTGAAGTAACGTTGCCATTGACAAGATGGACACAGGTGAGCTTGGGGGTCTTGTGAGTAGCGGAAGGGGTAGATCCCACACGACGACAATTGCCACTCTTTCTTGCTCAAGACTGGTGAGAAGAGGGGGAAGCGCCTGCTCCGGCATTGCCTGATAAACCACTCCGTCCGTCGTCCTTTATCTTCGTATGGCAGCACTTGTCGTAGTGTCCTGTCCAGCTACAAAAGCGGCACTGGGCATTCTTGGTGGGACACTTGGCAGTCTTGGCCCAATGACCCCGGCGACCGCAGTTGTTACAGGTACCGTCAGTAGCAGGGCATTTCCCAGGGCTATGCTGACGGGCACAAGACTGGCAGGGTTGGCCTGAAGCTGAAGTGGGGTAGGGAGTTGAAGTCGATTGTGAAGGGGCCGTCCTCTTATGTCGTTTGTTCTTCTTGTAGGAGGAGATTGCACATAGCTGACTTGGTGCAGAGTGGATGGCGGAGGCCGTACTACGAGTAGCCTCATACGAGCGACAGCAGGTCACCACTTCCTGTATGGATGCACCTGTATCCTTGGCAATGAGACACTGTATCAGTTCCTCGTCCCGGATGCCCATCAGTATCACCATCTTCAGCTGGGTTTCCGCACAAGTCCGTGAATTGCCAGGGCATAAGTCTATCTCCTCTGCCAAGTTCTTCAGTCTCAAGTAGAAGGAGGAAAACGACTCCCCCTTGGTTTGTTTGCAGCACAGTAGTTCACGCCAGAGGAGAGCTTCGTTACGAAGACTCTTAATGTGTGACTGTAGCTTGTCAAGAACTTCAGTGACGGTCAAATCCGTGCCAGAGGCAATCCCTAAGGTGTGTTCTAGAATCCGTTGTACATCCAATGACACGCACATATGTAATTGGATCAGTTGTTTTTCCCTTGGCATCCTCTGGAGGTCACCCATCGTAGAAAAGTCCTGCCACCGACGGCGCCACTCACGGAAAATTTGAAATGACGCATCCGCTTGGGGGGGGGGGGCTTTGGGCCATGGATTTCTGAGGAAGGGGCAAGTGGCTCACTGCTGCAGATGTAGCAACTGAAGTCAATGTAGCAGGTGAAGTGGTGGCACTTGTAGACGTAGTAACTTGAAGTCGACATAGAAGGTGAGTTGGTGGCGCTTGCAGGACCTGAAGAACAGGTCGGCACAGCCTCTGACGAATGAGTAGGCAACGGATCAGGTGGGGAAGATACTAGGGCATGGGTAGATCAGGTTTGGGTGCACACAAAAGCTGAAGGAATGTCATAAAACAATCGTTATCTTCCCTTATTCTAGCTTCTTCCTCGCGGCGACGAATGGCTCCTTCTTTGCACCTGCTCTCTGCTTCCTGCCTTCTCACTTCCTCTTCTTGCCTTCTGCGAACCTCGTCTGTCAATCGAGACTGTTTTAGATACTTAATTAGGTGCAAAAAATCTGCCCCAGAAGCACCGGAGGGGTGGGTGTAATGTGGGCTCAGGAGGGTGAGTAAGCCGTAGTTCTGGGGGCTCATCCGAGATCCGCCTGGCACTCCCGGATCCACCTCGGGCTGATCCACATCCACATCACTGTATGGGACTTCCTCCCCTGCATGTGGGGTGTCTCTGGGCTCCACGGGAGTAGCTGGGCCGTCCATGATGCCTCTTGTAACTTGTAGGAAGTCACAGAAGTTGAAAACAGCCAGGAAACACAAATGTTCTTATTTAGTTGTGATGTGAAAGTTAAGTCGTGTGGCAGTGCGAATGTGTGTTGCGTAAGATGGCGCTGTCAGCCGCACGACAAGACTGGCAGTAGGCAACGGACAATACCAGCACGCACACAACTCGCCACTCAGTGCACAGGGAGAGATGACGCGGGAGGGTGTGGTGCCGCGCGCTCCGGCCGTGAGGCAGTGGGGTCAGTCCCTGATCGAACCACACAGCGCAGGGCACTGGGGAAAACACAACACTGCACTGCACTACACAACACTTCCGGAACATTGGCACTGATATAACACTGGAGTTCGCTGTAGTCCGGGAGAATACTGGCTGAGACACAGGAAGGCAGCTCAAAATGGCGGTGTCTTGCGGCGTTGCTCCAGCCCTCTGTATGTAACTTCACTAGAACTTCGTAGATAAACTCCCTGCGCCATGTAGAGTGAGCCTGGGCGTGGCTCCCTAGGTTCTGGAGCGGAAGGAAACACAGTTCTTCCTGTAACACGTTCTACCGGAGGGAAGTTATGGTAAATTACAGGAGGGCACCGACATGCTTGGTCGGTCCTGAGGGCGAGCTACTCTCTCGTCTAGACTGGGCATGCGTACTGGTGAAGCAGGCTAGAAAGTTACAATGTTGCCGTGTACTGCATCAGTGCTGCCACATGTAATAGCAATATTATAAAAGGAGGCATGGGAAATTACATGATACATATTACATAACAATTCACATATCCACAGGACTGACACTTTCAGACAGGTAAATATGAAGTTATGTGTGGACAGGTGTACCTATCAGGTGGAGTCAAGATTCTGGGGGCCTGAATGGTGATGAACGCATGTGTGACCCATTTCACTGGGCATACAACTCATTCATATGTGTAAAACAAACTGATCAGGAGAAGGCATCATGAAATCTCTGAAACCAACCAGAAATACGCTCCCAACCCCTGACTCCGAAGTAAACAACAGGTGGTACATGGACTCACCTTTGCGTGCCACTCATCCACCACCCAGCAGGAGCAGCTGCATGCATCGTCAGGTTTGTCAAGGCGTTTGCACTCCCAGCTGGACACCGGGTAGCCTCGTAGAAGACACGAATAAGGTTGATGCCGGACACCCTCACCGGCACCATCCTCACATGCACACTGAACAAGGGAACACAGTCTTGCATTAACACCTTGACTATGATGACATCTATGTGGAGCTTCAGATGCTAAGTGATTATATTACAGTATTTAACTCTGGAAAGGCCCCTGGTAGTGAAGGGGTTACTGTAAGCAACATTCAACTCCTTCAGTTCAAACAGTCTGCACTAACCTGAATAAAATAAAACTGCATGTGTCCACTTACTGGGGCCCACTTGGCATAACACCACATAGCACATTCTCCCCTGGGGCAGTCCATGGTGGCGTAGAGCTGGTCGTCTTTGCAACGCTCCCGCCCCACCCTCTGGCCCAGGGTCGACACGCAATTCACCACCTGACGCATACGACAGCACCTCTCACCCTTTGCCTGGCACTGCAGTGGTAGGATGTACACCTCAGAATAATTACCCCTACTACATATAAGAATCTGATAGTGATGTATACTCACACATACAAACTGTGTTCACTGGGAAGATACAACAGTTTCAGCCATACCTGGACCATCTTTAAGCACAGCATGAGGCCAAAACTGCTGTATCTGCTCCATAACCATAATTTCCAAATGTAGGTCAAGATATCCTATTTGAACAATTCACAGCGTCATGGAAATCAAGACATCCCTGCAAGTTTAACCACCTTCACCCAATTTCACCTGCCTTAACCTACCCTTTCTTATACCTATCCCTCACCTTAACCTAACCTAGATGAAGCAACCAAACCCATCCTTTTTTAACTTAACCTGATCTAAGATAAACAGTTGACGCACAAAGTAAACTACAGGGAAAAATGAGTAACTATGCAGGATAAATGCAAGAAGTAAACTACAGGGGAGAACGAGTACCGTAACCACATTAACTTCATGACACAGGGATGGCCAATTAACTAACCATGTAACCTCCACTAGGGGGAAAAAAAATACGATGACAATAAAGGCGAGACAAAAACTCATAAGAAAATACAGCAACAAGGATGGCGAGAAAGAAACATACCCAGATGAGTAGACACATGACAAAGTCTGATAAAGATACTGTACAAACGTGAATGGATACACAGAAAGATAGGTACAGAGACAAAGACAAAAGGATAAACAGAAACTGAGACATACACAGATAATAGCAGATCAGTTAAAACTCCATCCATCCATCATCCAATCCTGTCACCCCACAGAGGGGGCGTGGGAACCCGGGGCTAAGCAAGTTGGTCCTGATGTTTAAGATGAGAGTGAACTACTATGATTTATCACTTAAAATATAATGATTACACTAATGACAACACTTCTCAACTGTGTACTGTACTTACGTAAAAGATCAACTGACTCATATGTTAACTACCATACTGCCTACTAATGAACTAATGAAGCAGTATGGTACTACATGTTTTCCCATAAGTGGATTAGATGATGGATGGATGGATGGCAACATGCTGGCAACATTCTATGCCCTGTGCAAGTGGGCAGACTCTCTCTCCCATCTATATGTTACCCTTATAATATCTGTGGCATTAGGGTGAAATGGCAGGAATGCTGTCATTTGTCGCAGAAATTGAAGAAATATGCTTTACAATGAAGACCTCCTGAGTTTTAAGCCAAGATCAGCCTTGGTTTAGTCTATTTATCCATCTATTGCCAGACACCTTAATCCCGTACCAGGTGGCCACAAACAAATCACCTCCACGTTGCCCTGTCCCACGCCATTTCACTGCCTTGCTCCCAGTTCACATCCCCCTCCCTCATATACCTCTCCACTCCATCCCTCCATCTCATCCTTGACCTCCCTCTCCCTCTCTCCCCCTCCACCTCACTCACATACACTCTCCTTGTCAGTTTAGTGCCCACACCATTTGGTTATAACCTTTTCCCACCCAAGGACAGAGTGAGGCACAGGAGAAAAAAAAAAAAACTGACTGAGGAAGACCAAATCAAAAGGATGCCCAATTATATGGGCCACACTCTCACTCACCATTCAAGCCCTCAGAATTTTAACTCCACCTCACAGGCTTAACTTTCCATACTTATGAGCTTTGCATAACATATTATCTTCCATAAATCTAACAACTATCATTGTCACTGGGTAAAAACAAACCCGTCATACACTCCTCTTTACAGAATTCATCCAATAAGCTTGATCCTCTGTCAATTCCATAGCTTCATCAGTCTCCATTTTTCACTTTCTACACACTCACCATGTATATCAACTTCCTTGGCCTACCATGCATCCATCCACCTTCCAACTCGCCCATACACTTCTAACACCCTATTTACACACATTCTTCCCAAACATCCGTATATAACCACACTTCTCCTAACCTTAGTACTGGTATCAAGACTTCCTTACTTCACACCTTTCACAAATCACATTCATCCTTATCCTATCCACTCTCTCCATTCCACACACATTCCTCAATAATCTCATTTTCACCGCTCTTACTCATGACTTTTCATTTTTATGCTACACCAAAGTCTCAAACCCATATGTTAATGTGGGCACTAACATTCCTTCATGCAATCCTCTTGCTGCCACAGATGTTAGTGTAATTACTTCAAACAGTTTACTCAACGAGGAGCGTAGGAGCCCGGGGCTAGGCAAGTTGGTCCTGACATTTAAGATGAGAGTGACCAGTCTCACTCATCCCTGAGTGGCATTACATGAGCAATAAACCCCAACCACCCCTTGGACAGAAACCTTCACCAGTACAATCCAATTGGTGCCATAATTTCCTTATATGGTTACCACCCAGCATAGTAAATGGTTTCCTGGTGTACAGGAAACCATTTGGCATGTCACTCAGTATAGAGTCACCCACAGGCAGAAGAAAGAGGAAAGAATGAAGGAAAGAAAGACAGAAGAAGGAGTGTAAAGTCACCCGTAGGCAGAGGGATGAGGAAAGACTGAAGGAAAGAATGACAGGAAAGGATGGAAGGAAAAAAGGATGGAGGAGAGGAAAAGGCTGACACCCGAGAGCAACACTACATTGAGTGAGTGGATGGTGAGCGCCCCTACCTTTGACAGAGTCCCTAGACAGGTGGTGAAGTGGGCAATGAGAAAGCTTGGCTTGGAGGAGTGGCTGGTTAGGGTGGTCATGGCTATGTATGTGGGTGCTCGCACCCAGGTAAGAGTGAATGGAGATTTGAGTGATGAGTTTTCCGTGAACGTTGGTGTGCATCAGGGGTCAGTTTTGAGTCCCATGTTGTTTATCATGGTACTTGAAGCCCTCTCACATGACTTCAGAAATGGACTCCCGTGGGAGATGTTATATGCTGATAATTTGGTGTTGCTTGCAGAGAATGAAAGGGAGGCAGAGGAAAGATTTAGGAAGTGGAGAGATGGTATGGGGCACAAGGGTTTAAGGGTAACTGCAGATAAAACAAAAGTGATGATATCTAGGGTTGGTGGCGGTACTGTCAAAGATGAGGGAAAGCAGCCATGTGCAGTTTGCCACAAGGGCGTGGGAAGTAATTCCATCTTGTGTGGTGTTTGTGATAAATGGGTGCACAAGAGATGTAGTGGTATCAGAGGTAGACTGCGAGATAATGCTGATTATATGTGTATGGCGTGTCAGGGAGAGCAGATGGAGATTGTCAGGCGTGAAAGTATTGAACTTGCTGGTGAATCTCTTGAGTGTGTGGAAGAGTTTTTTTATTTGGGAGACACGTTGTGTGCTGAAGGTGGGGCTGAAGCAGCTCTGTGGCTAGGGTGAGAAGTGGTTGGAAGAAGTTCAGGGAGCTCTTGCCTCTCCTGACATTGAGAGGACTCTCCCTACGTGCCAAGGGGTCTTTGTATGCAGCATGTGTTAGGAGTGTAATGCTGTAAGAAGTGAGAACTGGGCAGTAAAGGAGGAAGATATTCATAGGTTCAGACGTACAGTAATTACAATGATTAGGTGGGTGTGTAGTGTGTCCCTGCGTGCAAGGTCTGGGGGGGCTGGGTTTATGATGGAAGAGTTGAGAGGTAGGATGGGAATAGAGTGTATTGGTATTGTGATGAGGAGAGGTAGATTGAGATGGTTTGGGCATGTGGAGAGGATGGGGGATGATAACTGGGTGAGGACGGTGAGATGTGTTAATACTGGTGGTGGGGTTATGAGGGGTAGACCGAGAACGACATGGGACGAGGTCATTAAGTGCAACCTCAGGGTTAAGGGACTGAACAGGGAGGCTGCAACAGATCGTGCAGCATGGAAAGCCGCCATTAGGTGACCAACGCCGACGCATGCAAGCATGTTGGAGCCTTTAAAAATGAAACGAAACAAAACGATATAAATATATACAGAATATATATATATATATATATATAAATATATATATATATATATATATACAGCATATATAAATATATATATATATATATATACAGAATATATATATATATATATATATATATATATATATATATATATACACAGAATATATATATATATATATATATATATATATATACAGAATATATATATATATATATATATATATATATATATATATATATATATATATATATAGAATATATATATATATATATATATATATATATATATATATATATACATTATATATATATATATATATATATATATATAGTATATCTATCTATCTATCTATTGCCAGATGCCTCAATCCCGTTTGGGGTGACCACAAACAAATTGCCTCCACGTCATCCTGTCCCCTGCCATTTCACTGCCCTGCTCCCAACTCACACCCTCCTCTCTCATATACCTCTCCACCCCATCCCTCCATCTCATCCTCGGCCTCCCCCTCCCTCTTCCCCCCTCCACCTCACTCACATACACACTCTTCGTCAGTCTCTCACCCTCCATCCTCTCCACATGGCCAAACCACCTCAGTGTGTTCCTCATAACGCTTCCTATCACATCCACATCCACACCACAACGCTCCTTTATATCCTCATTCGTCAGCCTGTCTCTCCATGTGACTTCACAGGCTCCTCTTAAATAACTCATTTCCACTGCTCTCACTCTTGACTTGTGTCCTTCCAACAACGTCCAAGCTTCACTTCCATACGTTAGAGTTGGTATCACAATACTGTCATGTAGTAACTTTTTCACTTCCATGCTCACTTCCCTGTTTCTTATCATTGCTTTCAAAGAACCAGCAACCTTTCTTCCCTGCTGTACCCTTTCAAGCACTTCACCCTCCAAACCTCCATCCTTACTCATCACACTACCCAAGTACTTAAACGTACTTACATTTTCCAGTTCCTCACCATCCAACCTCGCTGTACATTCACTGACTTCACCTCTCTCAAAGACCATCACTTTACTTTTCCCTACATTCACCTTTAGATTCCGTTTCTTACACACTCTCCCAAACTCATCCACCAAACCTTGCAGCTCCCCTTCGTCTTCACTCAACAACACAGTATCATCTGCAAACAGTACAGGGAGTTTCCAAACACTATCCTCTCTCACCAGGGCCACTCCAACATCCACTACCCTACCTTATACCTCTTTTATTACCCCATCCATGTACAGATTGAACAACCATGGGGACATGACACATCTCTGTTTTAACCCAACCTTCAAAGAGAAAAATTCACTCAGTTCACCATCCACACGCACTGCAGCCTTAGCACCATCATACATACTCTTCACAGCATTCAACAACTTCCCATCTACTCTATATATTCTTAATACTTTCCACAATCCTTGTCTATCCACCCTGTCATATGCTTTCTCCAAATCCATGAAAGCCGCATACAACTTCTTTCCCTTCTCTAGAAACTTTTCCACTAAAGATCTAAGAATGAATATCTGATCTACACAACCTCTTCCCTTCCTAAAGCCTCCCTGTTCTTCTCCAACTAATTCCTCTGTTCCTTCTCTAACTCTGTCAATAAGTATCCTACCATACACTTTTCTTATTATACTAAGAAGACAAATGCCCCTATGATTACCACACACTTCTTTTTCCCCTTTTCCTTTGTACAAGGGAATAATTATACCTGACTTCCAATCCTCCAGGACTCTACCTTCCTCCCAGGCCAATCTGCACATCTTCCACATCCATTCTACTACTATCTCTCCCCCATGCTTCAGCATTTCACCACACACTCCATCAATTCCTGGGGCTTTCCCCAATCTAACTTTCTTCATTGCTTCCACAACTTCTATCCTACTGACTCTCCCAGGTATTCCCCAGCCATTTATACTTGCATTACTTCCATCCTCTATGTTCAACAATTCCTCAAAGTGTTCTCTCCATCTGCTCACTACTTCTCCCTTCTCCACTATAGTAGGACTCGCGTAAATTTGCGGCTGTGGTGTGGCCCGCACCTGTGTACAATGGTGCCACGTTTCCCCAACTTGCAATGTGAAACGGAAGCTATTTATGTACAAGGCATCACAAATACAATAAATTCAGATGAATAAAACTTACACTTGTATATATTGATGGATGAATCAACAGTAATCTTATTATGCATAAAATATTTATACAGTAACACAGAAACATGGCATACATATTGTACAGTGTTGCTAATGGAAATTGTAGTCACTTTTAATGGTTTTTAGCGTAGTTTTAGGGTGGGTAATAATATCACAGTTATGGATATAAGATTATGAGCCTGAAAAAAGAAGAAATATGCTAATATCCACAGTAAAAGAAATAATTCATATAATTCTTGTGAGTGGCAACACTGACACACTAAGGTAAAGTACGTACCCCTCCATAGACCCAAGCATAGCTTGTACAGGTGTTGCTAGGGAAAAATGCTCACATTTACTGGCTTTTACCGTAATTTTAAGGGCGAGGAATAATCACATTTATAATCATAAGCTAATATGTAGGACAAAATACTGTAGTAGGCATATGCCAATACCGAAGTAAAAAAAAAAAAAAAAAAAAAAAAAAAACATTCACTCGCGAGCGGCAACACTTCCACACCCAGTCAGTGGCCTTGACCTCAAGGGTGGTGTGGAAATGATGTCAAATTTACAATACTGTATATACAATATGATGTAAAAGAAAATATTCAAAATCTCTCTTGCAATGAGAGAGAGAGGCAGGCAGGAGAGGGGCAAGGTTAAATGAATTGTCATCATGACGGGGGGTGGTGGTGGTGGAGGCATTGTCAGGCTGAGAGAGAGAGATGGAGGAAGGGGAAAGAGAATGAATGAATGAAAATCAATCATGGTACTGCAATAACGGGTCATCTGTTGCCGTATACAAAAAATGATAAATATCACTAAATATAACAAAACCAAATTAACAAACGAAAGCACAATTATAAATAACTTATAAAAGAATCAAAAGTACTCAGGGTGGCTCACATCTCCCGCCAGGAGAGAGAGAGAGAGAGAGAGAGAGAGATTACGGTATAGAAAACGTGGCAACACTGTACACAGGTGCGGGCCACACCACAGGCGCAAATTTACGCGAGTCCTACTATAGTAATCTACCATTTTTATCTTTCCCTCCCCTGCTAACTTCACTTCCACCCTGTCTTATATATATATATATATATATATATATATATATATATATATATATATATATATGTAATATATATAATATATATATATATATATATATATATATATATATATATGTAATATATATAATATATATATATATATATATATATATATAATATATATATAATATATATATAATATATATAATATATATATATATATATATATCTATCTATCTATTGCCAGACGCCTCAATCCCGTTTGGGGTGGCCACAAACAAATCGCCTCCAAGTCGCCCTGTCCCCCGCCATTTCACTGCCCTGCTCCCAACTCACACCCCCCTCTCTCATATACCTCTCCACCCCATCCCTCCATCTCATCCTCGGCCTCCCCCTCCCTCTTCCCCCCTCCACCTCACTCATATACACTCTCTTCGTCAGTCTTTCACCCTCCATCCTCTCCACATGGCCAAACCACCTCAGTGTGTTCCTCATAACGCTTCCTATCACATCCACATCCACACCACAACGCTCCTTTATATCCTCATTCGTCAGAATGTCTCTCCATGTGACTCCACAGGCTCCTCTTAAATAACTCATTTCCACTGCTCTCACTCTTGACTTGTGTCCTTCCAACAATGTCCAAGCTTCACTTCCGTACGTTAGAGTTGGTATCACAATACTGTCATGTAGTAACTTTTTCACTTCCATGCTCACTTCCCTGTTTCTTATCAATGCTTTCAAAGAACCAGCAACCTTTCTTCCCTGCTGTACCCTTTCAAGCACTTCACCTTCCAAACCTCCATCCTTACTCATCACACTACCCAAGTACTGTACTTAAACGTACTCACATTTTCCAATTCCTCACCATCCAACCTCGCTGTACATTCACTGACTTCACCTCTCTCAAAGACCATCACTTTACTCTTCCCTACATTCACCTTTAGATTCCGTTTCTTACACACTCTCCCAAACTCATCCACCAAGCCTTGCAGCTCCCCTTCATCTTGACTCAACAACAAAGTATCATCTGCAAACAACAGCACAGAAAGTTTCCAAACACTATCCTCTCTCACCAGGGCAACTCCAACATCCACTACCCTACCTTGTACCTCTTTTATTCCCCATCCATGTAAAGATTGAACAACCACGGAGACATGACACATCCCTGTTTCAACCCAACTTTCAAAGAGAAAAATTCACTTAGTTCACCATCCACAAGCACTGCAGCCTTCGCACCATCGTACATACTCTTCACAGCATTCAACAACTTCCCATCTACTCCATATATTCTTAACACTTTCCACAATCCTTGTCTATCCACCCTGTCATATGCTTTCTCCAAATCCATGAAAGCCGCATACAACTTCTTTCCCTTCTCTATAAACTTTTCCACTAAAGATCTAAGAATGAATATCTGATCTACACAACCTCTTCCCTTCCTAAAGCCTCCCTCTTCTTCTCCAACTAATTTCTCTGTTCTTTCTCTAACTCTGTCAATAAGTATCCTACCGTACACTTTTCCTATTATACTAAGAAGACAAATGCCCCTATGATTACCACACACTTCTTTTTCTCCTTTTCCTTTGTACAAGGGAATAATTATACCTGACTTCCAATCCTCCGGGACTCTACCTTCCTCCCAGGCCAATCTGCACATCTTCCACATCCATTCTACTACTATCTCTCCCCCATGCTTCAGCATTTCACCACACACTCCATCAATTCCTGGGGCTTTCCCCAATTTAACTTTCTATTGCTTCCACAACTTCTATCCTACTGATTTCTTCCTGTTTTCTCACCTCCCTCCTTCTCCCAGCCATTCCCCAGCCACTTATACTCGCATTACTTCCATCCTCTATGTTCAACAATTCCTTAAAGTGTTCTATCCATCTGCTCACTTTTTCTCCCTTCTCCACTAGTAATCTACCATTTTTATCTTTCACTCCCCTGCTAACTTCACTTCCACCCTGTCTTACTCTTTTCACCTCTTTCCAGAACATTTTCTTACAGTCCCTCCACTTTACACTCAAATTCCTTCCAAATTCTTCATCCACTCTCTTCTTACTCTCTCTTACTAATCTTTTCACCTCTGGAATTGTCTGTATTTCCTACTTCCTATGATCTCCAGTCTTTCAAACGCAGTGTGTCCAGGCATCTCGAAATGAATGGATCTTGAATTTAGCTCTTTTGCATTTTTTTTTTTTTTCTTGGAAAGAATGCTTTGTGGGCTCAGCCTTTGGTTCCTTCTTCCTTGCATAAAGAAAAAAAAAAAAAAACTTTCCAGCACACCGTCCAATCCAGTAACACACATTTCTGTTTAAACTCAAGTTGGAGGTTAGATATTGCCATTTTTATTGCTTTCACCACAAGAGATATCCATTACGCTAAGGCCAATCCATTCTTCTGTTCTAACATACACTCAACCCTCAGCTATCACTCCCAATTGGTCCTGCTATGGCTGCGCTATAGCCGAAACCGTGATAGCCGAATTGAAGAACTTATGGAAATACTTCTAATTGGTGCCATGACCTCAATATTTACTCCTAAAAAGATACCCATTTTGTACCACATATTAACATATAATAGTCCAAAAATGAGCATGTTTTATGATGTGATCATCTATCTACTACTACCTACTGCCAGACGCTTCAATCCCGTTTGGGGTGGCCACAAACAAATCGCCTCCAAGTCGCCCTGTCCCCCGCCATTTCACTGCCCTGCTCCCAACTCACACCCCCCTCTCTCATATACCTCTCCACCCCATCCCTCCATCTCATCCTCGGCCTCCCCCTCCCTCTTCCCCCCTCCACCTCACTCACATACACTCTCTTTGTCAGTCTTTCACCCTCCATCCTCTCCACATGGCCAAACCACCTCAGTGTGTTCCTCATAATGCTTCCTATCACATCCACATCAACACCACAACGCTCCTTTATATCCTCATTCGTCAGACTGTCTCTCCATGTGACTCCACAGACTCCTCTTAAATAACTCATTTCCACTGCTCTCGCTCTTGACTTGTGTCCTTCCAACAACGTCCAAGCTTCACTTCTGTACATTAGAGTTGGTATCACAATACTGTCATGTAGTAACTTTTTCACTTCCATGCTCACTTCCCTGTTTCTTATCACTGCTTTCAAAGAACCAGCAACCTTTCTTCCCTGCTGTACCCTTTCAAGCACTTCACCCTCCAAACCTCCATCCTTACTCATCACACTACCCAAGTACTTAAACGTACTCACATTTTCCAATTCCTCACCATCCAACCTCGCTGTACATTCACTGACTTCACCTCTCTCAAAGACCATCACTTTACTTTTCCCTACATTCACCTTTAGATTCCATTTCTTACACACTCTCCCAAACTCATCCACCAAGCCTTGCAGCTCCCCTTTGTCCTCACTCAAAAACACAGTATCATCTGCAAACAACAGTACAGGGAGTTTCCAAACACTATCCTCTCTCACCAGGGCCACTCCAACATCCACTACCCTACCTTGTACCTCTTTTATTACCCCATCCATGTACAGATTGAACAACCATGGAGACATGACACATCCCTGTTTCAACCCAACTTTCAAAGAGAAAAATTCACTGCAGCCTTCGCACCATCGTACATACTCTTCACAGCATTCAACAACTTCCCATCTACTCCATATATTCTTAACACTTTCCACAATCCTTGTCTATCCACCCTGTCATATGCTTTCTCCAAATCCATGAAAGCCGCATACAACTTCTTTCCCTTCTCTAGAAACTTTTCCACTAAAGATCTAAGAATGAATATCTGATCTACACAACCTCTTCCCTTCCTAAAGCCTCCCTGTTCTTCTCCAACTAATTTCTCTGTTCTTTCTCTAACTCTGTCAATAAGTATCCAACCATACACTTTTCCTATTATACCAAGAAGACAAATGCCCCTATGATTACCACACACTTCTTTTTCCCCTTTTCCTTTGTACAAGAGAATAATTATACCTGACTTCCAATCCTCCGGGACTCTACCTTCCTCCCAGGCCAATCTGCACATCTTCCACATCCATTCTACTACTATCTCTCCCCCATGCTTCAGCATTTCACCACACACTCCATCAATTCCTGGGGCTTTCCCCGATTTAACTTTCTTCATTGCTTCCACAACTTCTATCCCACTGATTTCTTCCTGTCTCCTCACCTCCCTCCTTCTCCCAGCCATTCCCCAGCCACTTATACTCGCATTACTTCCATCCTCTACGTTCAACAAATCCTTAAAGTGTTCTCTCCATCTGCTCACTTTTTCTCCCTTCTCCACTAGTAATCTACCATTTTTATCTTTCACTCCCCTGCTAACTTCACTTCCACCCTGTCTTAATCTTTTCACCTCTTTCCAAATTTTATCCAACCAACATATAGTCAGCTGCCTAGGCTCATCATTGTCCTTACCAAAATATTTGACAAACCCATTACCTGCTTCCAAGAAAACTATTGGCCTATGAAGCCTCTTCTCAGCTACCTAGTCACAAACAGACACTTATCAAAAACCGCCTTAAACTCATACTCCTGACATGATCTAACCAGTAATACAACCATAATCTTTTTTTTTTTTCAATGTGTAGATGGGAAGTGGGAGATAAAAATCTGGAGATAATTGTGTTGGGGTATGTTCACCTTATTCAATCTGCTTCAGACAATTATGGAAGTTTGATTTTCCTTAATAGTAAAACAATGGCTGTAAATTTACTGGCGCTGCCAAGCCTAATAAGTACGTAAAATGAAGCAATAACCTATTATCAGGCTTTTACTCAACAAACTTTTGATATGTGTTAGATCTTACGAATATCAAAACTTAACCAGTCCATGATTCCAATTGTTTCCTACCATCAACAACATAACTTTCTGACCACATTACCGTACAAACATGATGGTCACAAATGTGTTGTCTCCAGCATTATTATTAAGCTTGCTACCACTACACCCTAATATCAATGAGTTCTGTCTACTTTCCCATACACTGTCACTGAGAGTACCTTGCTCCTAGGGTTCTCAACAAGCACCCCAAGTTTGTAAACTTAAAGCTTTCCTTATATAATGCCCTTCATCTTTCCAGTGGTTAACAGCTGCTTTATGTACCTAGTGCCTGTTGCCATTAAAGACGACAACGCTGTGACCTGGCTCATGTATTCCTCTACAAGAGTGGACACAACAGTCGCAGACTCTTGTGTCTCTGCAAACAACGGAAAAGTTCCCATCTGGAGGGAAGAACTACTGCTTAGATCGAAAATATCTGATTCTCCAATATCTGCCATCATTTGCCATGCTGCTTTGCATCACAGCTGACCGGGGTGTTAGTTTACATTCGTCAGTACGGCTCGAGTACTGTTTTTGCGGGGCCACTTTGGCTTAAGCCAAAAGGCGAAGCCGGGCTTGAGCCTCAGGCCTCACAAAAACGCGCCTTAACATCAGGGAGTGCCGTTAAAAAGGCTATACTCCCGAACATTACCTGAACCTGAACCTAAGGCAGACAGGAACAGGTTAGGGGAAGGGGAATCCGGCCCATACCTGCACCAACCATAGGACTGGGGCCTACACTGGCACTGACCTTACCACTGGGCACACAAATCCACAGTACTGTAGTACGGTGTTTGGCTGAGGGGTGACGATAACAGGGGTGCACACATCAACAAGCTGAAAAGACCGGGCTTTGAAGGGGTGGCGGCACTTGAACCATAACAAGCTTGCCTTTGACAAGAGACAGTCACCTTGCGTGTGCCTGGCGCTTTTTCGATGGCATAATCATTATACCGGGAAATTTATTGTAAATCGAATTTGGGGGTGGAACTTTTCTATTATCGTTGTGGCGCATTATCGTAAACCAAATCATCTTAAACGAGTAATGACTGTAAACTTCAGATTTATTCATTCAAGTAACAATAGCTGTTACTTTTTATTCTAGTTACATCTGGACGATTTTACTCACTTCAGCCCCTAAGCGATAGCTGATGTTTTACACATTTTGCTATGTTTTTACTCGTCACAGGAAAACTTCCCGTCATCCACTTCCCTCACTCAATTAGGGGATTAGACATAGTCTCCATTTGACTCTTTATTTTGGTAACAGTTTTTCATTTATAATCACGTTACAGAACAGCTTTCTCTACTGAAGTGTTAAATATTGATTAACAATAATTCTTCTTCTTCTTCTTTGGTTGAAGGTTAGAGAAGCAATGAAGCTTTAAGAACTACTGCTGTTGGAGCCTGTGGCAGTGTGGAACGGGATATATATATATATATATATATATATATATATATATATATATTCTCTCCCGCCCATTTTGTCCACGAGTGTCCGCGCGTGCGTATGCGTAGATGATGGGGAAAGGGTGCATTGGGACATCGTAACATGGTGTTTATTTTGACGGGAACATCTGTTCCCAGCTGACTTGACGGACTATCGTCAGTATTGGGGGACTTTAATACTGTAAGTAGACTTTAAGATGTGCTTATGTAACTGTCATTATGGTGAAAGTATTTATAGGACAGTTGAAATGAAATTTAGTTTAGCTTGCCGGAATGTTAGGATAGCCTCATCAGTAACCTCAAAAAGGGCAGTATGCTGCTTCTCAAAATACGGCAGAGAATAGCGTCTGGGACGCTCTGTTTGGTAAATGTAAGTTACGCTTAATTTAAGCATCAGACAAGCCTTACCAGTTCAGTTTTTAATCCTCCAGTTTGTTTTCTATATTTTTCTGACTCTTCAGGGTGGTAAATTACTTTTTCCTGCTGAAAAATTTTCCCCATCATTATTATCACATTCCTTAAGCTGTACCTACAGTTTTCAGTTGTAGTGGAAGAAACTTATATACTCAGTGTACTCAAAGGTTGATTTCATTTCTCAGGTTCTTAAGTGGAGGTTATATACTCAGTGTACTCAAAGGTTGATTTCATTTCTCAGGTTCTTAAGTGGAGGTTAGGTTAGGATAAATTGTTAGGTACAGTAGCTGCAGTTAAGCTAGGTTAGGTTAGTTAAACACTTAGGTTAGGACAGTTTTCTGCCCTTATGCAGACGAATGAAATGAGGTGTCACACTGGGACAGATGAAAGCAACGGGGAAAGAGATTTAACAAGAAATGTTTATTTAACACCCCAGATATAATCAGAAAAACATAACAGACTATCAGGAAGAAGAAGAACGATTTGGTAAGGTGCTTCTACTGCTTAAAGTAATGTGTATGCTTATCTCTCGTTCTACACCTGCTGTGTCTCTGCAGGCCGAAAGTGGTGTTCCTCCCCTTCCTCTCACCAGGATGAAACATATCAGCAGATGCTTCAGGGCCATTCAGCAGTCACCCCTTCACCACCTACTGCCAGCTTTCCATGCCACATGGGGGTTTGATCCTTTGAACCCAACTTGGTCAATCAAATGCAGATGGCCCTTATTAATCCAAGCTCTCCAAGCGTATCGTATACTGTCGCTTCAGCCTTCTCCCCATCAGTACACTGGCATCAGTATCTCCTTTCCCTCTTTGGTGGGACCTCTCAGCCATGGTCTCTTTTCAGCTCATGGAGTCCTTCAGTAAGTCCCGGGATGGACATCGTGCCCCACAAGTCATTCTGGAGCTGGCATCCACCACTTATGCAAACCATCTGGAAGTCTATACGGATGGCTGCAACTCCTTAGCCTCCACCACATCAGAAGGCAGCAGTATATATAGCTGATTTACCCATCTGTCAAACTTGGCATTTGGACCCTCGCCATGATATTGTAGGTGCAGAGCTCTTTGCTCTCCATAAGGCCCTGGAATACCTCAACACCCACTTCCAGCCTCAGAAGGCGATATTCTACAGTGACTGTTCAGCAGCTCTTCACCTCATCATTACTACACAAATGCAATCAGCAAGACATCTGATCCTTGACATCCAAGCCTTTCTTCAGTGCCTTCTCTGCAGGGGCTGGGAGGTCCATATTCATTGAATTCCCAACAATGTTGACGTCTGAGACAATGAGACTGCAGATGCCGCAGCTTGAATGGCCCTCCCTTCCTCCTCCACCGAACCTCTGCCTCTCTCGGAAGCAACACGTCATCATTTCCTGGTTGTCACCTGCAGAGCAACCTGGGATGCTAATGTGGAGGTTCATCTCCCTACCACAACATTGGGATCCCATTGCTTAAACACATCAGACCATCCTCAGGCCTGAACATCTTCCCATGTCCTGAATGCGACACACATTAGATTGTGCATCGGACACTGTGCCCTTCTTTCTCATCTCCACTGCCTCAGACTCATCTTAGACCCTTATTGCCAGTGGTGCAGATACCAAGAGGAGACCATGACTAACTTCACATTGCACTGTCCTTATTTCTGCTCCATCAGCACCATCTTAAGAGACCATCTAGTTGCCATAGGAGTCACTGACTTCTCCCTCCCAGTACTCCTAGTTGGGGTTGGCCTGAGCCATCTGCTGCAACATCAAGTCCTTTGCTGCATGTGTGTCTTCGTCAGAAGATCCAGACTACTGCACTGTCACTAGTCGGAAGTTCTCTTCATGAGCCTCTGGGAGGATTTCTCCTTGCTTCCAGCTGGTGATAGCCCTTCAGCCAACACCAACACCAAGACACTGATGCTGCCACCCATTTAGTGGTAGAATGAAGGACCTCTTGGCATTTCAGTCCCTGCTTTGTAATGACTCTTCTCATGACACTCCACCATCCTTAACATACTCTTGCATCTTAAAGGTCCCATACACAATCATGGTGATTGTGCAATCATTGCCTTTGGCAATACAGAAGTAACAGGATTATGCAGTCTTCAGGAAGAGAGAGGTGAAAAGATTAGTAAGAGAGAGTAAGAAGAGAGTGGATGAGGAATTTGGAAGGAATTTGAGTGTAAAGTGGAGGGACTGTAAGAAAATGTTCTGGAGAGAAGTGAAAAGAGTAAGACAGGGTGGAAGTGAAGTTAGCAGGGGAGTGAAAGATAAAAATGGTAGATTACTAGTGGAGAAGGGAGAAAAAGTGGCAGATGGAGAGAACACTTTAAGGAATTGTTGAATGTAGAGGATGGAAGTAATGCAAGTATAAGTGGCTGGGGAATGGCTGGGAGAAGGAGGGAGGTGAGAAGACAGGAAGAAATCAGTAGGATAGAAGTTGTGGAAGCAATGAAGAAAGTTAAATCGGGGAAAGCCCCAGGAATTGATGGAGTGTGTGGTGAAATGCTGAAGCATGGGGGAGAGATAGTAGTAGAATGGATGTGAAAGATGTGCAGATTGGCCTGGGAGGAAGGTAGAGTCCCGGAGGATTGGAAGTTAGGTATAATTATTCCCTTGTACAAAGGAAAAGGGGAAAAAGAAGTGTGTGGTAATCATAGGGGCATTTGTCTTCTTAGTATAATAGGAAAAGTGTATGGTAGGGTACTTTTAGACAGAGTTAGAGAAAGAACAGAGAAATTAGTCGGAGAAGAACAGGGAGGCTTTAGGAAGGGAAGAGGTTGTGTAGATCAGATATTCATTCTTAGATCTTTAGTGGAAAAGTTTCTAGAGAAGGGAAAGAAGTTGTATGCGGCTTTCATGGATTTGGAGAAAGCATATGACAGGGTGGATAGACAAGGATTGTGGAAAGTGTTAAGAATATATGGAGTAGATGGGAAGTTGTTGAATGCTGTGAAGAGTATGTATGATGGTGCGAAGGCTGCAGTGCGTGTGGATGGTGAACTAAGTGAATTTTTCTCTTTGAAAGTTGGTTTGAAACAGGAATGTGTCATGTCTCCATGGTTGTTCAATCTGTACATGGATGGGGTAATAAAAGAGGTACAAGGTAGGGTAGTGGATGTTGGAGTGGCCATGGTGAGAGAGGATAGTGTTTGGACACTCCCTGTACTGTTGTTTGCAGATGATACTGTGTTGTTGAGTGAAGACGAAGGGGAGCTGCAAGGCCTGGTGGATGAGTTTGAGAGAGTGTGTAAGAAACGGAACCTAAAGGTGAATGTAGGGAAGAATAAAATGATGGTCTTTGAGAGAGGTGAAGTTAGTGAATGTACAGCGAGGTTGGATGGTGAGGAATTGGAAAATGTGAGTACGTTTAAGTATTTGGGTAGTGTGATGAGTAAGGATGGAGGTTTGGAGGGTGAAGTGCTTGAAAGGGTACAGCAGGGAAGAAAGGTTGCTGGTTCCTTGAAAGCAGTGATAAGAAACAGGGAAGTGAGCATGGAAGTGAAAAAGTTACTACATGACAGTATTGTGATACCAACTCTAACGTACGGAAGTGAAGCTTGGACATTGTTGGAAGGACACAAGTCAAGAGTGAGAGCAGTGGAAATGAGTTATTTAAGAGGAGCCTGTGGAGTCACATGGAGAGACAGGCTGACAAATGAGGATATAAAGGAGCGTTGTGGTGTGGATGTGGATGTGATAGGAAGCGTTATGAGGAACACACTGAGGTGGTTTGGCCATGTGGAGAGGATGGAGGGTGAAAGACTGACAAAGAGAGTGTATGTGAGTGAGGTGGAGGGGGGAAGAGGGAGGGGGAGGCCGAGGATGAGATGGAGGGATGGGGTGGAGAGGTATATGAGAGAGGGGGGTGTGAGTTGGGAGCAGGGCAGTGAAATGGCGGGGGACAGGGTGACTTGGAGGCGATTTGTTTGTGGCCACCCCAAACGGGATTGAGGCGTCTGGCAATAGATAGATAGATAGTTACAGTGTGTGGCGCACCTCATGAAGATGAGTACTGAGGCTACATATCCCACAATCATCCAACATAATAGTGTTAAAGGCATGTCCTGGTAATGGCTTCATCTGGATAATGGACTTCTCCCATTGCCCCCATTTGCACATAACCTAACTTTGAAAGACAGTGTAAAAGGCCACTACAGTACATTGTACAACACTTGATCCTGTTGTTTTAACACTACTTTTTCTGGTCAAGCAGATCTATAAACCACAGCTAAGCAATTACCATGTCAAACAGACCCATCAGCCACAGACAAGCAGTTGCCACTGCAGGGCCATACACTGCAGTGATATGAAAACATGAAAAAACAGTTACACTAGAAAAATGCAGTGGGCACACAGAGCATAATAGTAAAATGAAATAAAATCGTGGTAAAATATAATAAAATCATGATACAGTACCGTAGACTAGAATAAAATCAACATCAACACTCACGATTTGACCATTCCGCATCAGCCTTACCCAGGATCTCCGCTTCTTAAGAGTCAACACTACCTTCTTCCTTTCTCCTGGTGAAGGGGCCATCACCACACACCCTAGGAAGAGGCATGCAAGGAACAGCAAGGCCTGAAGCAGGTAGGTAACAACCACAAAAACCACCGTGTGCACCGCCATAACAACAGTTTGAGAGAAGCTGATTACAACATTGTCGCTGGGTGGAAACTGGGAACGACTGAGAGAGTCTCTAGCAAACGCTGGGTGAACTACCCAGCCAGACAAGGCGGTGCCATGAGGCTATTCCTGTCTGGCCAGGTGCAAAAATGTTCGTGCAGCCATAATTCCCACCTGGATGCATGCATTTTGTCTAGATATTTTGAAAAATGTATGAATAATGGTTTCGAACAACCAGATCACAGTGTCGGGGTAATGGCTTGTCTGGGTAATGGCTGTCCGGATAATCGAGAGATTACCATATAGCAATAATTTTTGCTCTAGTGCAGTGGCATAGTCAGAGAGGTGGCCAAAATGGCACTGACCACCCCTGAAATATGCCTTGGCCACCCCAAATTTCCAGATATTCCTAGGCCACCCCAAATTTTCAAATATTCCTTGGCCACCCCAAATTTCCAGATATTCCTAGGCCACCCCAAATTTTCAAATATTCCTAGGCCACCCTAACTTTACAAATAGTCCTTGGCCACCCCATATTTCTGAGGGATATATCCCCAGTAGTGATGCAACACCAGTACACTACAGTATATACAGTAATACTTGTAATAACCGGATGCCCAATTCCCGAACACCCCAATTTCTGGACATTTTGGGCCTGGGCCTTCGGAACCCCAAACTGGCCAAAAAATGGGGGGGGGGGGAATTTTCCCACTGTAATTTGAAATTGATGTGTGGCGCCAAACAACTGTGTTTATGCATGGCCTCTTCACCCCGTCCTTCCTCCTCCCTCCCCAGTTACCGCCTAACCACCATCATGAGTAGATGCTCATTGCAGTGGATGCCACACGTGCTTGTTTTTGTGTATAAACAGTGAATAAACTGCAATACCCCGCCACTAGTCTGCATGGGAATTTACAGTGTTGTGCAGTGTTAGGAAGTTAGAATTTGGAGTGCAAAGGATTAAGTGTGGAGTGCAAACTGGCAGTTGAAACTGGTGTGGCACAATTAAGAACAGAATGTGCAGTGTCACAGGGTTTTTAAGATTATGTAATATTGAAGGATGATTTCCAATTATACTGAAGAGCAGGGACAATGAATTGTCTTGCTAAAATCAAGCAATGATTACTTTAAGCTGGCTTACTTCGCTCGATTCTCTAAAAACGAGAATTTATAAACTTTCTCAGCAGTACACATCAGAGACTAGTTCCTCACAATTGCTGTTTATTGGTACTGTTAGCCTCTGGAGAAAGTGACTTCACCCCTGACAATAAACAACTAATACTATGAATGATATCAGGTTCTTGCTGATGCGTTAACTCCTAGAAGGCACAACGGATTTTAAGCTTAACACAACAAGACTGGCCCAAGTACCAGTTATGAATAGCAATGCGTTTATGCAAGCTAGGAGCTATAACTAGAATAATCTTAATTATGGAGAAATGAAACACGAGTTTACATTACATTAAGCTCAAAGAAAAAGAACTGTTAAATTTATTGATTACAAAGGAATAAATTTAACGTTACATTTCAAAGTGAATTCAAATAAAGAGATCGCATTCATTCACTCACTCAAAAGCTAAATTCTTAAACCTAGGAAAACAACATGCGGCGCAGCCGGCCGGCATGTGAGGGAACAGCACACTTAACTAAACTCTTTAAGTCTAGGAAAACGAAAAGAAAATACTGGTCAAAGAGTGGACTAATCGGCGACTGGGTGTCGTTACTGAGGAAGAACACTGCACTTGCTGTCTCTTGCCAATCAGCTATGTGGACGGTGGGAACTAGGTGTCGTTGGGGAAGGACACTGCCACACACAACCTACTTCTGTGATGCTCAAATCTTGACTGACTAACTCGTGGGAAAGAAGGGAGCGCTATGGCCGCCTTTCTAATGGCTAGAATGAGTGAAACGCGCCCAAAACAAATCGCTCAGCGGGAGCGCTAATGTCTTGCACGAAGACGATCACTTATGACAGTGAAAAATTTATTTGAAAAGACTCCCGACCGAATGAGCGGTTAACTGAACGATAACTGGGATTCCACTAGAGTTCGTGGTTTCCCACAAAAGCCAATGTCACTAGCCGACTCGTGACATGCAGTGTTAAACAATTATAATTCACAGTGCAAAGAATTAAGTGCAGCACAACACTGGATTACTGTACGTGCTTCAAGAGCATGTTCACCACTGCCAGAGTCTTAGAGGGGCGGCCATAGACGTGCTGTAAATACCCAGTACACTGCTAAATAATCTCCATACTCACTTCTAATTCCTCATTCTCTGATTCTTTTTCATTTATTTCTTGCTTTATGTCCATTATTGGTGTGAATAGGGTCTTAAATAGGTGCTATGCATGTCCAGTAGGGAGTTATTTAGGTGGCTTTCAAAGTTAGGCTGGGTTAGGGTCCATAAATACCAGTTCAGGAGGCAGGGGCCCAATATCTGGACAAAACCAATTCCCGGACATGTCTTTGGCTCTATTACATCGGATATTGGAGAGATTACTTATATATATATATATATATATATATATATAAAATATATATATATACCAGTACTGTATGTACACTGTATGTTATTATGACTAGCTTGCATGATTTAAGGAAAAAAATTCATGCATGCAGTTATGCGTTATTTTATGTAAAAATCCATTTACAGAGTCTTTACTATACATTACAATTATTGTAACTTCTTTTGCAGAAAGGAAGTTGTTGTAAATCAGTAAATTTCACTGCTTATGGAATACAGTATGGCTACATCCTCCTTGTCCTGTAAAAAGTGACAGATTTCAGACAATCTCCTGAAAACAAGTGTCAGACAGCATGTTGAAAGCAGTACGCAGAGTTGGGGAACAATTCCCAGTCCTGCGAGGGATGGCTACATACTCTGTGTTGTGGCCCACGTCCAATCTGGTTCAGCAGTCTTTAGACAAGACACGTGACAAATATGATCTTCTGGAGTCCCTTAGATACTTGGTCCTGGGTACATTTGCCACTGCACCTACTGTTTACGTTTGGGTGCGGCTGGCTGGCAGGATCATTAAGGGAAACCAGCTCAAGCATGCAGTACTGAAGGTGAGTTAAAGTTTAAAACGTGGGTGACTGTGGAACTGGAAGAATATTTTTTCTCATAACTAATTCAGTTAAGTTTGACAAGCATACTTTATTTTTAGTATGGTAGAATTTTTTTTTTTTTTTTTTTTTTTTTTTTTTTTTTTAAATATAAATAAGAGAACATGAAAGTGTTACTTTCAAGTGAGTGTGGCTGATTGAACAGGGTCACATGAAAAAGGTGACGAAGGGATTCCATGCATCCTCATGATTCACCACACTTACTTTGGCATTACAGTAGTTATATTCCAGTGCATAATTGAACAAGTAAATACAGTAAACCTTCACTATTTTGATCTAACTGGGAGAAGCATGGTTAATACACAAGAAAGTTTGATAAATCTGAGGGTGTCCTCCCCCTTCCCCACAGATGGGAATTCAAACACGAGCTGGGCAATACATGACTACAGTATCATGTTCTAGTACTGTAAATGAAAACCATACCATATGTACACTAACTTGGCCCAGAGTTTCACCCTTTTGCAGCTTTTGTTCTATTCTTTATTATCCTTGTCTTAGTCTAGGAGTTTAATCACTTGTAGGAGCTGCCTTGCATGAACCATCTGTCCTACTGCTGTAATCCTCTCTTATTATCTTACCTATGCATCTTGCTCTCATTTTTAATAAATAAAATATTCTTAGTGTCTGTAGCTCCATCTGTGAATAATAAAATAATTCTGTAAACGTACACACAGACAGTGCCAGGATGACACCACCTGGCTACCTCTTAATTTGTGTTACATAACTTATGTAGCAAGTTGCATGCTTTTGGTTCTACTCATATCCACTGATGTACTGTATCTCATTCACCCTTTTAATAGCTAAACAAAATATTCATTGTACCTGTAGCTCCTTTTGTGGGAAAAGAATAAACTACAGTATTTACATAAACGTACATGCAGACATGTGGCCAGACTAATGGTGCCATGCTGTCTCCTTTGTGTTACATGTGTTTCCGGTTCTACTCATATCCATCGACACATCTCACTCTCACTTTTAACGGCTGCCATGCACAGATAATTTCTTGTTTCAGTCCTACTTCAGAAGTCTTGGTTTCTGCTTCCTTTGCCCTTACCTAGCTCCATTTTTTTTTTTTTTTTTTTTTTTTACCTCAACTTATGGTTGTATCATTAAAACTTTCTATCCTTGTCTATATTTTTCTTAGTTTATAGAACTTTTCTCCATGCTTACCACTCCTGTCTCTTGCTATTACAGTACTTCTCTTGTGGTGCACTGTACTTCAATTTGAAGTAATAAATTATTACACCAGTCAGTACTCCTGTAGAGTTTTATAGCACATCTAGATACTGTGCTCATAGTATTTAATAATACTCTCCACAGGCAGGACTAGAGCAGATCTTGTTTGCACCTGTTGGTCAAACCCAGTTCTACTTGGGCATCACACTCCTAGAAGGGAGACCTTGGGATCAGTGTGTGCAGGAGTGGAAAGACAAGCTTATCCCAACATGGAAGGTATTGACTCACTTGCTCTCTGATATTCATTAATTACTGATCTAAGAATTTTGTAATATCATACCATGTAAGACTATCTATCTCTCTATCTATTGCCAGACGCTTCAATCCCGTTCAGGGTGGCCACCACGTCGCCCTGTCCCCCGCCATTTCATTGCCCCACTCCCAACTCACACCCCCCTCTCTCATATACCTCTCCACCCCATCCCTCCATCTCATCCTCGGCCTCCCCCTTCCTCTCCCCCCCTCCACCTCACTCACATAGCCTACACTCTCTTCATCAGTCTTTCACCCTCCATCCTCTCCACATGGCCAAACCACCTCAGTGTATTCCTCCTAACACTTCCAATCACATCCACATGCACACCACAACACTCCTTTACATCCTCATTTGTCAGCCTGTCTCTCGATGTGACTCCACAGGCTCCTCTTAAATAACTCATTTCCACTGCTTTCACTCTTGACTTGTGTCCTTCCAACAACATCCAAGCTTTACTTCATGCGTTAGAGTTGTTATCACAATACTGTCATGTAGTAACTTTTTCACTTCCATGCTCACTTCCCTGTTTCTTATCACTGCTTTCAAGGAACTAGCAACCTTTCTTCCCTGCTGTACCCTTTCAAGCACTTCACCCTCCAAACCTCCATCCTTACTCATCACACTACCCAAGTACTTAAACGTACTCACATTTTCGAATTCCTCACCATCCAACCTCGCTGTACATTCACTGACTTCACCTCTCTCAAAGACCATCACTTTACTCTTCCCTACATTCATCTTTAGATTCCGTTTCTTACACACTCTTCCAAACTCATCCACCAAGCCTTGCAGCTCCCCTTCGTCTTCATTCAACAACACAATATCATCTGCAAACAACAGTACAGGGAGTTTCCAAACACTACCCTCTGTCACCAGGGCCACTCCAACATCCACTACCCTACCTTGTACCTCTTTCAGTACCCCATCCATGTACAGATTGAACAACCATGGAGACATGACACATCCCTGTTTCAACCCAACCTTCAAAGAGAAAAATTCACTCAGTTCACCATCCACACACATTGCAGCCTTAGTACCATCATACATACCCTTCACAGCATTCGACAACTTCCCATCTACTCCATATATTCTTAATACTTCCCACAATCCATGTCAATCGACCCTGTCGTATGCTTTCTCCAAATCCATGAAAGCCGCATACAACTTCTTTCCCTTCTCTAGAAACTTTTCCACTAAAGATCTGAGAATGAATATCTGATCTACACAACCTCTTCCCTTCCTAAAGCCTCCCTCTTCTTCTCCAGCTAATTCCTCTGTTCTTTCTCTAACTCTGTCAATAAGTGTCCTACCATACACTTTTCCTATTATACTAGGAAGACAAATGCCCCTATGATTACCACACACTTCTTTTTCCCCTTTTCCTTTGTACAAGGGAATAATTATACCTGACTTCCAATCCTCCGGGACTCTACCTTCCTCCCAGGCCAATCTGCACATCTTCCACATCCATTCTACTGCTATTTCTCCCCCATGCTTCAGCATTTCACCACACACTCCATGAATTCCTGGGGCTTTCCCCGATTTAACTTTCTTCATTGCTTCCACAACTTCTATCCCACTGATTTCTTCCTGTCTTCTCACCTCCCTCCTTCTCCCAGCCATTCCCCAGCCACTTATACTCGCATTACTTCCATCCTCTATGTTCAACAATTCCTTAAAGTGTTCTCTCCATCTGCTCACTTTTTCTCCCTTCTCCACTAGCAATCTACCATTTTTATCATTCACTCCCCTGCTAACTTCACTTCCACCCTGTCTTACTCTCTTCACCTCTTTCCAGAACATTTTCTTACAGTCCCTCCACTTTACACTCAGATTCCTTCCAAATTCCTCATCCACTCTCTTCTTACTCTCTCTTACTAATCTTTTCACCTCTCTCTTTCTTTCTACATATAACTCTCTCTTCTGCCTCTCAGCTTCTTCCACGCCCCTATTTCTCATCCATTCATTGTACGCTTTCTTCTTTTGTGCCACAGCCGGCCTTTTTCTCCTCTTGTAACATTTCCACTCTCCTTACAAATACTCTTTCTTCCCGTCCTTCCCTTCTTCTATTTCTACATCTTATTTGGATCTTGATTCTGGCCACCACCAAGTAATGGTCAGAAAGTCTACTCCCCATCCTCTATAAGCTCTTGCATTCATTACACATCTTCGCATCCTTTCATCCACACACACATAATCAGTCATTGCCTTCCTTTCATTTAGGTCACCACCCACACTTCTCATCACTTGCCATGTATACCTGTGGATCATTTTGTGCCTGAAGAGGGTATTGGCTATCACCAACCCCCTCCCAGCACAAATGTCCACTAACGCACTGCCATTCTCATCTATCTCAGCAGGCACACCCCACTTACCAACTATTCCATCCACCCTCAAATTCCCTACTTTACCATTCATATTACCGATCCAAAACACTCCCTCATGCCTTCCAAACTTTTCCATGCACACTTCCACATTTGTCCAGAACTCTTCTCTCACTCTGCTTGCACGATCTTGCATTGGCGCATACACACACACAGTCGCCCACATTTGTATTCCAACTTTCAGTCTTATCCACACAATCCTTGACCCAACTGATCCATACTCTTTCATGTTCTTCTTCCATCATTTACTCACAACTATACACACTCTTTCTTTTGCTCTCTCATTCTCACCTACTCCAGCACATATACCCCATCCATACTCCCATTCTCTCACACTCTCACCTCACCATTTAGTTTCGGTTACTCCACATACATCAACTTTCGCACCCTCAAACACCTAGACAATCTCTCTCTCTTTCACCTCATCATTCGCACCTCTTACATTCCATGTTGCGATTACCATGTCCTTTGTCCGGTCCTTGGTCATCATCTTTTGGTCAGTCCTTGTCCGAGGCTTCATGCTCGTCTTTTTGGTTAGTTGTTTTCCGGGGAGAGGCACTAACCCTCCGCCAACCCTTTTAGTCGCCTTGTACGACAAGCAGGGATACTGGGGGAGTATTCTTGAAAAACCTCTGTACCCCCAGGGTAGAGAGATGATAGGTTGAGAACCATTTTACACACTAGGTTCCCCCAAAGCACATATAAACTTAAGAGCAAAAATTTAGGCAGTGAGTGATCCATTGTATTCCTACCCTGTTGCCTTGCTTGAATCTCTCTCTCTCTCTCTCTCTCTCTCATGGATAAAATGATTTAGAGGTTGCTATAGAATAAGAATTATCAGGCTAAAAACAGTGATCTCAAGCAGGAAAGTGTATTTAAGTAACAAAGCGGCAGACAGTTTACCCATGTTATGGTGTGCATCTGCATGGATACCTTTCTGTCATAAAAACAAAGTTACAGAAATAGAGGGAGAAAGAGTTGCATCAAGGAACCAAGAAGTAGATAGGAGTGGTAGGGTACAAGGTCTAATAGAAGGAAACTGGACTTTTTAAATAGTGTACCAACTAGGTGATGTAACATGATTGCGACAGGAGCGCTGTGTAGTGGTGACTTTGAGCCTTAGTCAGACACAAGCCACACCATGCCATGTCACTGTCTTGAAGGTACACACACTTGAGTGAACGTGTATTTAGTGCACTCGGCGCAATTTCTTCTTTCTCTTCTATTGTCTGAAATTGGCAACCTCTTAGGGTGAATTTCTTCTTTGAGTAAAAAAAAAAAAAAAAAAAAAAAAAAAAAGTCCACAGGGGCCAAAATTAGGAGAGTAGGGTAGCTGGGGGATGACACTTTTTTTCCTGCTTTGCCAAAAAGTCATGGATAATGAAAGACATGTGAGCAGGGACATTATCATGGTGCAGCATCCAGATTTTGTTTATCCACACCTTTGGCCTATTATTTCGTTTTACCTCCCTGAGACGTGCAAGTAAAACTCTTTATTCCTGCTGTCAGCTGCTTGGGAACATTGGCGTGCTGCTTGGGATGGCCTTGCAGGGGTAGTGCAAAAACAGCTTATATTACCAAAAGGCAATTGTAGTCAAGTCACCTAATCCTTAGATTTTTTTTTATTTTTTTTTATATATATTTTTTTTACTGTGGGCAAAGGCTTCATGGCCTATTCCCAAATCCCAGTAGTCCTACTATATCTCCACATATCACCACTTCGTCACTAACACCCACCATCCATATTGAATACATGCCAAGGCTGTCTCATACTGGACTGATGTATTGGTATTAGGGGGGGTATTTTTACGACATATTGGAGGGTCATCTGGTAGATCAGAAAAGTCTGCTTTTTATGAAATTCAAATCCTTAAACTGTTCCCTGCCCTAACCGGGATTCAAACCTGGGTCCGTTAGGACTGCGGGCCTCCTCTCTACCAATTTTGTTACCACCACCTAGATGAAAATAGACGTCAGGATGATAATGATTATGATAAATGATATTAGAGTTTTTGAGGTGGAAGGATCGGATATAGCTTTAATTAGAGAGAATTAGTTGAAGTAGAACAGGGAGGTTTTAGAAAAGGAAGTAGTAGTAGTAGTTGTTCCTTAGGCAGTCTGACCGAACAGCCCCGAGTCCCTTAGGAAGGCCATGGCCGAGACCGGGCTATCCCACATAGCTCTCAAAGAGTGTATGTTGTGTTGTTGGCATAGGTGATTGTGTGCAATGTAGTCTTCCATAATGTGCTTAATAGTATGGAGTGCTGTGTTGCATCCTGGACAGGCATCAGCGACGGAGTCATCCAGCCTCTTCTGGTAGCTTAACCCCTACACCGCGGGCTTGTTTACCAATGGCTTGCGTGTCCCGCAGGGTTATTTGGGCTCCGACAGACTCTCAAAAAATATTTGCCAAAAATCAGTTATTAGTCCTAGAATAATAAAATTACATATGCTTATGGCACATACCTTCAGCTTTCTCCTGGAATGATTGTTGAGCCTTCGTCGGTTACCGTAGGACTTGTGGAGACCTCTGAAGTAGGGTAACGAAGTCTCCACTTTACACTTCCCGACAACCCGTAATATGATTACCACAGCCAGATACAAACACTATAAACACTATTCTACAATTTTCAAGTAGTTTGGGATCCATACTCAAAAAAAAAAACACTGTGAAAGCAATGGAAATTACGAGCGCGTCTGAGCGTCGCACTGGCACTAGTTCGCTCTTGGTACTCTGTCATTTATTATTCATAAAACCCCTCACACTTTATATTTCTATTACTATATAACACTTATATATATCTACAGTCTTTATCCATAAGTTTCCTTCAGTAGTATTAGTTTATTGTCACTGTAGGTTTCAATTTCTTTCAGTAAAATACGTAGCATTCACTTTCTCGTCCTGTATACAGTACTGGCATTGAGAGTGAATGTCATTTTCATCTTCACTGTCATAACTCATAGCATTCAGACATGCTAGAGTGAAACTTTCACTTTCATTACTCCTAGGGTATATACTTGTATTCTTATAATACTACTCATTTACATTTCTATTTACGTTCTCTATTTTATTTACGTTATTTACATTTCTATTTTATTTACACTGTGTTATGCACTGTCACTTGAAATAACTTATAAAACTATTTTCCATTGTTCACGTATATTTACATTCATTACTTTCACTTGCTGTTTACACATTATTTACACATTATTTACAATTCCACTTGCACTGTTTTACTCAATAGAAAGATCGTAGTCACTCTTTATCAATTGTCAGCCCTTTACCTCTTTCCACACGAGGTTTAGTAGGGGGTAAAGGTCACAGGGCCCTTTGCATGGGGGTGAAAAAAGGCCTTGAAGTCAGCAAGAAGAAACATACGTACCCTCGCTTCGGAAGATGAGAGCAAACTGATAACGGAGGGCCGGGGTGGAGGCTTGCTTAGGGGTTATTCAGAGTTACCAATATTAGCTCTTGAAACAGCTGTGTCTAGCACTGAAATGATTGGCAGGAAATCTAGACAATACATTATAAATTAGGTAGTTCCAGGTGAATGTAAATAACACTTAGGCTTCTCCCTTCCCTCCTTACATGTATATTTATTACGAAAATAGATTATATGGCATATTTCAAGGGGAAAAAAACAGCGAAAATTAGCAAACGAGTGCACGTGAGGTGTTGTCAGGTGATAATTAGCCAATTCCAGGTGTATGGCACTCTCACTTACCTTATTTCTTTCTTGTATGTATTATTTGGTATAAGAATAGGACATAGGGCTTATTTCAATGGATGAAATCAGTGAAAAATTCCAGAGAAGATTTACTTAGCGTAGCACGGCCGGGCAGGCGAGAGGATAGGGTAATGGAGGGGGGGTAGGGAGGGGAGTCAAGAACGGGGAGAAATGGCTAAATTGTCAACAATGGATGGGAGTACAGATGAGATTAGGAGTGCTGACTAGTGTTGGACATTGGCAGTACTGATAGATGATACAAGCCCCCACTTGGAAGCCCGGGTGAATTCAATATAACACAGAATCACAAAAGCGACGCCCCACGGTATGATCCCTTGCTCCCAAGCATCACGAAAGTGACGCCCCGCGGTTAAGGGGTTAAGAGGGCTGGATGGTGCCCACATCTCAGCCTGGCCAAGTGGACCCTGTCCTCACAAGGAAGATAGGATTCAGAAGGGTGGATGTCAGGAGGCCATGCATGCAGCTGTATGTTGTCTTTAAGCGACTGAATGGAGCGCCGAGTGATCTGAGTGTGGATATGCTTCTGGAAGCTGGTCTGAGGTGGGCGAGGGGGGAGAGATGACAGTATTTGTGTATGGTATTGTGTGCTGGGTGTTGTTTTGATGTCCCTTGGTGTGGGTGGATGTGCTGCCATGTACTGTAATGGATGTTGTGGGTTTGTGGAGGCTGCAGCAAGAAACTGGTTGCCTCTCATGTCTAGGTGATCCTTGACTTTGAGGACTTTGGTTTCTTGATGTAGGTGGTCTGTGGGTGTAGTAGCTGTGCAGCCTGTGATTATTTTAAGGGCCTTGTTCTGTATGGTCTGTAGTGTGTTGTAGTGTGTTTTGGTCAGGTTAAAAGCTGAGGCAGGGCTTGCATAATTCATCACTGAACGTATGTATTGTTTGTATACTGTGGTGGTGGTTTCTTTGTTGTGTCCGAATGTTGTATGGGCAAGTGACCTCAAAGCATTGAGTCTTGGTGTTATTTTATTTTCAATGTTTATGATGTGTTGTTTAAATGACATTGATGTATTGTACTGTATGTTGCACCAAGGATTTCGGGGGGGGGGGGGTAGATCAGATATTCATGCATAGATCTTTAGTGGAAAAGTTTCTTGAGAAGGGACAGAAGTTGTATGTGACCTTCATGGATTTAGAGAAAGCATATGACAGGGTGGAGAGACAAGGATTTTGGAAAATATTAAGAATATATAAAGTAAATGGGAAGTTGTTGAATGCCGTGAAGAGTATATACAAGGGTGTTATGGTTGCAGTGCGTGTGGATAGTGAACAGAGTGAATTTTTCTGTCTGAATGTTGGATTGAAACAGAGATGTGATGTCTCCATGGTTGTTCAGTCTGTTTATGGATTGGGTTATAAAAGAGGTACAAAGTAGGGCAGTGGATGTTGGAGCAGCCTTAATGAGAAAGGACAGCATATGAAAACTTCTTGTACTGCTGTTTGTAGATAATGCTTTATTGTTAAATGAAGGCGATGGTGAACTGCAGTGCTTGGTGAATGGTTTTGGGAGAGTGTGTAAGGAACGGAATCTAAAGGTGAATGTAGGGAAGAGTAAAGATGTGGTCTTCGAGAGAAATAAAGTCATTGAATGTACAGTGAGGTTAGAGGATGAGGAAATGGAAAATGTGAGTGCATTTAAATACTTGGGTAGTGTGATGAGTAAAGATGGAAGTTTGGAGGATGAAAGCTTGAAAGGATACAATAAGGAAGAAAGGTTCCTGGTTCTTTGAAAGCAGTGATAAATAGGAAAGTGAGCATGGAAGTAAAAAAGTCACTGCACGATAGTACTGTGGTACGAATCATAACACATGGAAGTGAAGCATGGATGTTGTTAGAAAGACACAAGTCAAGAGGAGAGCAGTGGAAATGAGCTATTTGAGAGGAGCATGTGAAGTTACATGGAAAGACAGACTGACAAATGAGGAAATGAAGGAGCATTGTGGTGTGGATGTGGATGTGATAGAAAGCATTAGGAAAAATACACTGAGGTGGTAGGAAAAATACACTGAGGTGGTTTGGCCATGTGGAGAGGATGAAGAACGAGAGACTAACGAGGAGAGTATGTGTAAGGTGGAGGGGAGGAGAGGGAGGGGGAGGCCGAGGATGACATAGAGAGATGTAGTTGAGAGGTATATGAGAGAGGGGTGTGTGAGCAGGGGGAAGGGCAGTGAAATTGCGGGGAACAGGGCGACACGGAGGCAATTTGTTTTTGGCCACCTCGTTTAAGGTGTCTGGAAATAGAGATATACTCTGCTAGGAACTCTCCAAAACTGAAAAATGTGCATTCTTCTGGCAGAAGCAGAAATTAACTGCAGAAAGATGTCGCCAGATTCAAGGGGCTAATAGTTCCTTAATATTGCATGCCACTAAACTGAAAAAAGTCTTAGGATAGACCTTCCAAACTGTAAGGATTAGATATAACCTTTAGTATCCTGAGCACTGCAAGACCTCACAAGTTCAATATAATTGTCTGGAGATTTAGATAAACTCTAAACCAGTGTAGAGATATAAAGGCACTGGTTTAGAGGTATAAATTCATGCTGCAAAGTGTGTGTGTCATAATGTTTGTAGGCTATTAGTTCTTAAAGAAAAAAAAAAAGTAGCCCTAATTCATCTTTGTACTGTACCTGTAATTTGCCTAAGTAATCTTAATTTCCCAGGTGGCTGTGTGCTTCTGGCCATTGGTGCAAACAGTCAACTTCGCCTATGTGGCAGAAAGGAACCGTGTGGTAGTTGTTTCCTTTGCCTCATTCCTGTGGACCATCTTCTTATCCTATATGCATCATCTGGACCAAACATCTCTCCCCTCATTCCTTCGCAAGACAGTCAAAGCAAGCAAGGGAGGAATGATTGTAGAAGAGAACTTGGAACAGGAGGAAGGAATAGTAAAAGCTGAGGAAACATCATCCAGTATTATTTTCAACAAGAAATGTGAGTGTAATGGTAATGAAGTTTTATGACAGTGGAAGTAGTAATGCATATTGAACATTGGTAGTAAATAATATATGCAGGTGGGATGAATATAGCTTCCAAACAGTTACAACACAAGGAGGTTACAGAAATAGGTTGTAGAAACTGCATAGTCTCACAGTCTTCTTAATATGATATTAGGAGATAATGAAGCTTATTTGTGCAAACTCAGTCCCTAAGAATGAAACAAGTTATGCAGCCGTTTCCTTAACATGAACTTGGTATTTACTATACAGGTACACCACTGATTTTATAGTACCCTTGGTTCCAGAGTGGTTCCACACAGTGTAGTGGTATTCTGTTTTTATGGTAGTTCTACATTGATTGGCAACCCAAATGATTTCCCGTAAACCAGGAAATCATTTATGGTGCTGGGTGGTAACTTTATAACTACCCAACCTGTGTTCCCTACGTGACAGGAAGTGGGTTGGCGAAGGGTTAGTGCCCCTTCCCGGGAAACAACTACAGTAACTAAAAATACGAATGAGAAGTCTCAGACCAGGACAGACCAACAAGTGACAACTACGGACCAAACAGAGGACATGGTACGGATTGCGACATGGAATGGAAGGAGTGCAAATTATGAGGTGTAAGAGAGAGAGATTGTCCAGATGTTTTAGGGTGCAAAAGTAGATGTACTGTATGTGGATTAACTGAAACTAAATGGAGAGGTGAGTGTAAGAGAATGGGAGTATGGATGGAGTATATGTGTGGGAGTGGGTAAGAATGAGAGGGCAAAAGAAGGAGTGTGTATTATTATGTGCAAGAGATGGAAGGAGAGTATAAGAGAGTATGGATCAGTTGGCCCGAGAATTGTGTGGGTGAGATTGAAAGTTGGACTACAAATGTGAGCAGTTGTGTGTTTGTGTATGTGCCAGTGCAAGATCATGTAAGCAGAGTGAAAGAAGAGTTCTGGACAAATGTGGAAGCATGCATAGAAAAGATTGAAAGGAATGAGAGAGTTGATTGGAAATATGAATGGAAAAGTAGGGAATGTGAAGGTGGATGGAGTAGTGGGTGAATGGTGTGTGCATGCAGAAGTGGATGAGAAAGGCAGTGCTATAGTGGACATTTGTGCCGGGAGGGGGTAACCCTTGCGTAGGTTGCAGCATAACTGTATATGCATACATACATACATAGACATATTATGTATATACATAGCTTTGATAGAAAAATGTTCACCATCTGACTGTTGGGCATTGTTTTGGAAGGAAGTGAGGCATTGCCTCATACACAGGGAGCTGATGCAAATGTTGCATCCCTGGTAAATTTTAATGTATATATGTGCTCCCCCCTAAGAACACTGATAGGTTAACAGTGTCCATAAGTCACCTGTGAGTGAAATTTGATGGAAGGGGTTGCTGCAACACTGGCATCTGTTCTTTTTATTGAAATATGTCATCATTCTCATTTATCTCCCCAATTGGTAGCATGAAAGACCTAACCTAGGAATAGATTATTGTCAGCCTTCATTTCCCATGACCATTAGGATTCATGGGCACTCACTAGAATAAAATTTGCAAAACTTGTGTAACCCACCACTAATCTAACCCCTATGGGTTTGCAGAGCCCCAGCAGAGCTGTAATTTAACGACAGTATTTGATGCCCCGCAAAGCACTTTGCAGTGCTCTACAAACACCATCAGATGCCAGCATCTACTCATTTAAAGCATACATTGGGATGGTTTAACAACAAAGGTACAGTATATTGTTCACATAAGCTATCTATCTATATATTGCCAGACGCCTTAATCCCATAAGGGATGGCCACAGACAAATCGCCTCCATGTTGCCCTGTCCCCTGCCATTTCACTGCCCGGCTCCACCCCCCTCTCTCATATACCTCTCCACTCAATCCCTCCATCTCATCCTTGGCCTCCACCTCACTCACATACACTCTTCTCGTCAATCTCTCACTCTCCATCCTCTCCACATGGCCAAACCACCTCATTATGTTTCTCCTAACGCTTTCTATCACATCCACATCCACACCACATCCTCATTTGTCAGTCTGTCTCTCCATGTGACTCCACATTCTCCTGTCAAATAACTCATTTCCACTGCTCTCATTCTTGACTTTTGTCCCTCCAACAAGGTCCAAGCTTCACTTCCATAAGTTGGAATTGGTATCACAGTACTGTCATGTAGTAACTTTTTAACTTCCATGCTCACTTCCCTGTTTCTTATCACTGCTTTCAGGGAGCCGGCAACCTTTCTTCCTTGTTGTACCCTTTCAAGCACCTCACTCTCCAAACTTCCATCCTTACTCATCACACTACCTAAATACTTAAATGCACTCACATTTGCCATTTTCTCCTCATCCAGCCTCACTGTACATTCACTGACTTTGCCTCTCTCGAAGACCATAACTTTACTCTTCCCAACATTCACCTTTAGATTCCATTTCTTACACACTGTCCCAAACTCGTCCACCAAGTCTTGCAGCTTCTCATCATCTTCAATTAACAACACAGTATCATCAGCAAACAACAGTACAGGGACTTTCCAAACACCACCCTCTCTCATTAGGGTCACTCCAACATCCACTGTCCTACACTTTTATACCCTCATCCATATACAGATTGAACAGCCATGGAGATACCATGACACATCCCTGTTTCAATCCAACCTTCAGGTAGAAAAATTCACTCAGTTCACTATCCACACGCACTGCAGCTTTAGCACCCTCATACATACTCATCACAGCATTCAGCAACTTCCCATCTACTCAATATATTCTTAATACTTTCCACAATCCTTGTCTATCCACTCTATCCTATGATTTCTCCAAATCCATGAAGGCTGCATACAACTTCTTTCCCTTCTCTAGAAACTTTTCCACTAAAGATCTGAGAATGATTATCTGGTCTACACACCCTCTTCCCATCTTAAAACCTCCCTGTTCTTCTCCAACTAATTCCTCTGTTATTTCCCTAACTCTGTCAATAAGTATCCTACTTAGTCATAAAATGTATAGCAGTTGTGTAAGTATTTCCCCCATTGTGGTGGGCCAGAACATCATTGGACATTAATTTATTTATTGATCATCAGTAAACAAAATCACATGTTGAGTAACAATCAGATAGTATACTTTTCATACTGATCATCAGTAGATATAATCATTTGATAGTAACTGACAAATGAATTGTATTTACCACATGTGACTTTAATTCATACTTCTCAGGGACAAGAAGGAAGCAGCAGATCAGTTGATGGATGCTTTCAGTGTGGCATTTTTGTCTCTTAATGAGTTCAGTCCAGTGAGTACAGCAAACTATATTCTAGCTTTCATTCAGCTATATCTTGGGTGTAATTCACTGATGCAGTTATTTTTAGTGCAGCATAACCACTCCAGTTGGATTGAGCCGGTGAAGGTTTATATCCAAGGGGTGGTTGGGGTTTATTGCTCACGTAATGCCACTCAGGGATGAGTGAGGCTGGTCTCTCTCATCTTAAATGTCAGGACCAACTTGCCTAGCCCTGGGCTCCTACACTCCTTATGGGGCAATGTAGGATTGGATGATGAATGATGAAAAACTTACATTCTTATGTGAATATTTGCCTGTCTCAAGAATATATATGCAGCTTTACTGCTATGATTATTATGGGTTGAAGGATGGTTGGCTCAGAATAGACAAAACTTGACTCCGACACCTTAAAAATATCATAATTAAACTTACGATGTATAACTACTGGTATATGTGCATGTGTGTGTAGTCCTCCTGTGGTTTTATTGAGAGTTTTGTCTCAAAAACAACTAAATGTACACTCTTGCCACATTGTGCCAACTTGTGTAGGTAATTGAACTTTCCTGTTATGTATGTTTAATCATATAATGTATTGTATTAGTATAT
Organism: Coenobita brevimanus; assembly: GCF_032717465.1. NCBI lineage: Eukaryota > Metazoa > Arthropoda > Malacostraca > Decapoda > Coenobitidae > Coenobita > Coenobita brevimanus. The sequence continues at coordinate 33,076,736 of NC_136979.1, forward strand.
TTATGTTAAATCATGAGCAGCATTCCTTATATTTACTGACTGTCATCTCTTATCATTTTTGTGTTTAGTATGGGTTTTAGAATAAAGACCCTTATTTCCTGGCAGAGGAGAGGTATAGTGCTCAATTAGCTAATAGGTCTATACCTAGTTTGTGGTAGGTGGGGGCGCTCATCATCCACTCTCTCAATGTTGTGCTGCTTTCGGGTGTCTGGCCTTTCCTGTCCTCCCTCCTTTCCTTCCATCCTCTTCTGTCTTTCTTTACTTCTTTCTTTCCTCATCCTTCTGCGTGTGGGTGACTTTACACTCCCTCTTTTGTCTTTCCTTCATTCTTTCCTGTTCCTTCTGCCCATGGGTGACTCTACACTGAGTGACAAGCCGAATGGTTTCCTGTACACCAGGAAACCGTTTACAATGCTGGGTGGTAACCAGATAACCAAATTATGGCGCCTGGTGGTTTAGTGGGTAATTGTGGCACTCCAATCAGATTGAGCCAGTGAAGGTTTATGTCCAAGTGGTCATTGGGGTTATTGCTCACTCATTGCCACTCAGGGATGAGTTAGGCTGGTCACTGTCATCTTAAATGTCAAGACCAACTTACCTAGCCCTGGGCTCCTATGCTCCTCATGGGGCAACGTAGGATTGGGTGATAGATAGATAGTCTGTACCTGGTCTGAAAGGTAGTTCCGGGATAGTATCTGACCAAGCAGAACAAACCTAGCAAAGCACTAAGGTGAAGAACCCAGTTTGGGGAGAGTGTCAGTAAGTGTAAAGGAGGGATTGGTAGGCGAGGAGGGCAGTAGGTAGCACTACACTCCTCCTTTGCCAGCAGATAAGGGGTTTTGTTCAAAAACCTGCCAATTCACTGGTCTCAGGTGTAGTGCTTAATAGCTAAGGATACCTGATTGCTGGAAGAAATTTTATAGCTTTTGTGAGGCAGAGAATATATGATCACTGAAGGTCCCTGGAAGGGGCATCCCCACCTTGGTGGAAGGGAAGGCAACTGTAAATCCTCATACTGCAAATATGGATATGAAGTTGGTTGGCAATAAAGCAGGTAACAACTGGATCCATGCTAAGAGGAGGCTTCAATAGAAATATGAGCAAACAGGAAGCTGTTGAAACAGGCAAGCAGAATAAGCCTGAACTTGTCAGGTGATGGCCAGACTGAAGAGTATTATCTGAAAGGTTGACCAAAACACTGTTAAATGTCATGTTAATATGTAATGCATACAAGTTAAATAGATAACATGAAGCTAGGGCATGTGAGTTGTTTACGTTCAAGTCAGGCCAAGCAGTGACTAGACTAAAAACAAAAAATGCATTACCTGGGCATAGAAATAAATGCTAGGAGTGAAGAGAACAGCCTGTAGCAAGACTGACAAGTACTGTAGTTGCCTGATTAAGTTAAAGAAGTAGTGGGGAAATTTAAATGAGCATTATGAAGCTTTGTTTTGTTTCGTTTTTGAAGGCTCTAGCATGTTTGCATGCTTCAGCCTTGATCGCCTAAATGGTGGCTCTCCATGTTGCTTAATCCCTGGCAGCCTCCCTATTCAGTCCCCTATCCCTGAGATCACACTCTATGGCCTCGCCCCAGGTCTTTTTCAGTCTTCCTCTTGCAACCCCACTCTCCATGTTCTCACTTCTCACTTTCTACACTTAATTGTCATCCCCATCCTATCCACATACCCAGGCCACCTCAGTCCACTCCTCTTCATCACAACACCAGCACACTTCAGTCCCATCCTTTCTTTCAACTCTCCCATTGCAAACCTAGCTCCCCCAGTCCTCACATTCAAGGATGCACTGCACATCCACCTAATAATTGTCGTTTCTGTACACTTGAGCCTACAAATATCCTCTTCCTTTATTGCCAAGGTCTCTACCATGCAGCATTACATTCCTAACACATGCCGCATTCAGAGATTCTTTAGCATGGAGGGAGAGCCCTCTGAATGTCAGGAGAAGCAACAGTAGGATTAAACCTTGTCCAAAGAAAAAGTGTTAAGCAGAGGCATAAATGCATGAAAACAGATCTGCCAAACTTATCCACAGATGTAGTGGTAGGCATACTGTAACATTGTGATGTATGACTGTTCTAAAACCTTACTGAAAAGTAACCTAAGCACTGGACCAAAATGAGGAGCATCGAAACACGTCGAAAACTAAATACAGAATCTGTGCTGATCTCTTTGCTTGCCCTCAGAGGCAGATGCTTTAGAATACAAGAATATTCTAGAGTGTAGTAAAACAGGTCTAAAAACCAATATAAAGCCATAGAAAACACATCCAGAGCCGAAAGTCCAGACCCACAAGGAGGCCAAGGGAAAGAGGAAAATGCTGGGAGATGCAAAAAACAGGCATCATCATATGGCAAGAAAAAACATGTGTACTATGTAGGTGAGTGCAGTATTAGTCACAGCTTACCGGCTAAGAATGATGGTGTTTACAGTGAAACAAAAGTGCATTGCCAGGAGTTGTACATCAACAAGGCCAGCTACAAATGCCAGTAAGGGGCTGGAGTATCAAACCCACTTTAGTGCTTAGCTGGCCATATTTCTTCCAACTTGGTTTGTTCTGCTTGGTCAAATGTTACCTTGGAACTACAGCATGCCTTCATGTTATTAACAAACCTTGATGGACTGGATATCGGATTTAACAGTCACTGCAGTGGCCACTGAACTTCTGTTGGCTATATCGAACAACATCCGTTAAATGGGGAGCAGTGGGTCATAATACATGTGCTTCCTATCTCTTTTACTTCACCCTGGCCTGAAATTGCCCTCTTCCTATTGTGATTGCTGAGTTTTAATAACAGACTATAGTAATACTGTACTTGTCATGAAGAAGTACCATGACAAGGATGTGAAATAAGCTGCAAAAGGGCAAAATTTTGGGCCAGGTTAGTGTAAAATGGGTATAGTTTTCATTTTTAGTACTAGAATATGCAGCTCTGGTCATTTATTTTCAAAAGAACTTGAAATCCCACCTCAGGAGGACCATCGGATATAGTATACTATCAGCTTTATCGGATCAGGCTTCCCCCCAGTTAGTTCATTATTGCGAGGATCCTTTGTAATTACATAACTGGATGAAGCTATTGATATCAAGCAGTTCTTTAAGTGGGTGATAGAGAAACCAAATGGATATCATACATATCTTTCCTTAAATTACCTTCCAGGTGTTCCATTATAATATAGATTTACTACAGTAATTGTATTTTTTAAATACACTAGCTTTTGTGGAATAAAAGACTTCAAATAGTGATTAATTACAATTCAGTCCTTTATTTCCATTGTAAAATGTACTAACCTCATGGTAAATAGGAATGTAGCCCATAGATTGGAGAAAGACTAAGTTTAATTAGTGCTTTTGAAATTTTTACAGAGGAAATTTGGGAAGCTGATAGTGATAACTGTTATTTATATGTGACATTAAAAAGAAAATTGTCCAAGCTACCTGTTGGTGGTACACCAGTGGTGCTGGAGCTGTATGGTTCCTAGTATCAGTGTTAGTTGCCATCAGCAGGTGAAAAGGCCTACACATATGTGCATGGTCAAGGCCCTCAGAAGTGTACATGTGTAGGTACAATATACCATGACTGTACAAGAAATTACAGCTGTAGAACCGTACAAATAGCATCAGTGTACTTATCAGTATGGGGTAAAATGGGGTAATTTCATCGTGAACATGGTTTTTGCTAAATGCAAACTGCCACATGGGGAGTATTTGTTGCATTATCTATACATTCAGCCCTTCGGCTAAAGATCCCTATAATCGTTTTTTGTATTAAAAAAAAAAAAAGGCCCACACCACAGATTTTATTTTAAAAGTGTCTTGCTGCAAAAGTACCCCACCTGACATGGTAAATTTCGCCGCAACCTATTTGTTATAATTGTTATAATGTTTATTGTTATTATTGTTATAATACCACACTACATATCATATGCAATTGGTTATAGCTAGGCTAAGGTAGCCTAGGATACCGTACAGTGGGGCCTATGCTTTGTATTGGGCGAACTCTACGTCGATGGCATCCATCATTGTTTCACCTATTGTTTCACAGTTGGCACAAGTGTATGTCAGGGTACTGTATTGTTCTTTGTGTGTGTGTGTGTGTGTGTGTGTGTGTGTGTGTGTGTGTGTGTGTGAACAATGCAAGCAGCTCTGAACTGCATTTAATGTGAAACATGTAAATAATGAGTAACTAGATTTTTTTTTTTTTTTTTTTTTTTTTTTTTTTTTTAATGCAATAAATGCAGAAAATTTTCAGCAAACAAATTAATTTCTCCAACGCCATTTTTTTTGCACAATGGATCAAAACTTCACATGACCTTGTTAGGTCGGCATTCCTCTAAAACAAAAGCCCAACAGAAGCCGAATCCATACAATAGTTTGAAATGGAATTACTGGCATTGCAGTGAAATTACCCCGTTTTACCCTACTGGAATTGCTAAAGTGAAAATCAACTGAAGAATTAGCTTTGTAATATACAGTACTCAGTGTGCTTTTCCAGTACCAGGTGTGTTTGTGTGTGTGTGTTTATGTGTGTGTAGTATATATATCAACATGATTGCATGAATCGGCCTTGGTCACCTAATGGCAGCTCTCCACGCGGCTTCATTTCTGGCAGCCCCCTTATTCAGTCCCCTGACCCCGAGTCACACTCTATAACCTCATCTCCGGTCTTTTTCGGTCTGCCTTTCGTAACCCCACCTGACTTCCATAACCCCATCCCTGACATTCACACTTCTCACCTTCTGCACCCAGTTGTCATCCTCCATCCTCTCAGCATGCTTAAACCATCTCAAGTTACTCCACTTCGTCACGACAGTAATACACTCTAGTCCCATCCTTCCTCTTAACTCATAATCCTGTCCCCCCTCCCCCCAAGGCCTCACATTCAAGGAAGCACTACCCATCTATCTAATCATTGTCATATCTGTATGTTTGAGCCTATGAATATCCTCTCGCTGTACTGCTTAGGTCTCATTGCCATACAGGATTACATTCCTAACACGTGCCACATACAATGATCCCTTAGCATGGAGGGAGAGCCCTCTCAGTGTTAGGAGAGGCAATAGCTCCCAGAACTTCCTCCAACCACTCCTTACCTTAGCCACAGAGCTAGCTCCAGCCCCACCTCCATCACACAACATGTCCCTCAGATAACAACTCCTCCACACACTCCACGAGACTCTTCAGTAGGATCAGTCCTTTCACACCAGACTTTCTGTACATGCTTACCCTGACACATCACACACATAAAATCAGCATCATCTCGCAGTCATCTCACCACATCTACAGTATTACAGGTCAACACTGATTTTATTCCCAGTGATACTAGAGCAATGTTAGGGTAACTTTGGGGCGCTGATTCCGAGTATGGCATTGGTTTTGCCAGGTTTGCTCTGATTTTTGAGATAATGGATGCCACCTCATTTAAGCATGTAGCTCGCTCAGCCCTAAGAGCCCTGTCATTTTCATTTATATATATTTGTTGCTGAATTGATTTTTAGGTATTTGGTCATCTAACTGATTTTAGATTTCATCCATCCATCCATCCATCATCCAGTCCTACATTGCCCCATGAGGAGCGTAGGAGCCTGGGGCCAGGCAGTTGGTCCTGACATTTAAGATGAGAGTGACCAGCCTTACTCATCCCTGAGTGGCATTACATGAGCAATAAACCCCAACCATCCCTTGGATATAAACCTTCACCGGCTCAATCCGACTGGAGTGCAATAATTACCCACTAAACCACCAGGTGCCAAAATTTGGTTATACAGTTACCACCCAGCGTAGTAAATGGTTTCCTGGTGTACAGGAAACCATTTGGCATGTCACTCACTGTAGTCACCCACAGACAGAAGGAAGAGGAAAGAATGAAGGAAGAAAGATGGAAGAGGGAGTGTAAAGTCACCTGCAGGCAGTAGGACGAGGAGAGACTGAAGGAAAAAAAGCCAGGAAAGGATGGAAGGAAAGAGGGGTGGAGGAGAGAATTTAAAGTAATTAATTTTACATTCATTTTTATCATAAAGTTTCAGAACCTTGTTGAAAAACATAAAAAATGCAAAAACTTAATGGTCAGGCGTAGTCTACCCTCAGATCACATGGAAACTGTCTCGAATCATACAAAAGTAGACACATGAAATACCCAATGGTGTTGTTTTAAGTACAGTAACATAAAGTAAGTTAATTTAGGTGATCACAATTAATGCATAGAAAAACATTGTCTGTATGATTTTCTTTTGTGTCGGCCATCAGGACAATCACGTTAGAGGTTGCAGCAGTAGTCTGTCTTCATGTGTCTGTTCCATCTGCCTTGATACCTTTCTTCCATCACCTATTTATCCTGATGGAATGTATCCCCGTGCTCCTTACTAAAATCACCAAGTTTCTGTGGAAATCTTTGCAAGTGGCTATGGAGAAAGTGCACCCAAATTTTTTAAGTTATTGAGCATCTTTTGAACTAATTCTTCATAGTTGTCTGCTTTGTGGTGGTTACCCAAGCAGCTCTTGACAATTGAGACTTAATTGCACCATGCCAAAGCTTCAGCATCATTCATAAATTTTGTGAAATTCGAATTTTTGAAGAGTTTATAAATCTGGGGACCATTAGATACATGCTGTTAATTTTTCAGTATTCAGTAGTTGATCTATATCGAGCTTAGTATGACCAGTATATGTATTGACCCCCCAATTTCTCTCTCTCTCACACACACACACACACACACACACACACACACACACACACACACCAATGCTTACACGGGTGTTTGAATGTCATCCTTGAGAAAGATGGTGTTTAGCTTGGTTGGCATCATGTTCCTGACGTAGGTAGTGAAACCTCTCTGTCTGATATAGGTGTGGCCGATACATGATCTCCTGAAGCTATCAACAATGAATTGGTCTGTCTATCTATCTCTCCATCTATAGCCCAACTCCCTAATCCCGCAAAGGGTGGCCGCAGACAAAACGCCTCCAAGTCGCTCTGTCACCCACCATTTGACTACCCTCCCCCCAACTCACCCCCCCCTCCCTCATATACCTCTCAACTCCATCCCTCCACCTCATCCTCGGTCTACCTCTCCCTCTCCCTCCCTCCACATCACCTACATACACCCTCTTAGTCAGTCTTTCATTCTCCATTCTCTTCACATGTCCAAACCACCGCAGTGTATTTCTCCTAATCTTCTCAACCACATCCACATCCACCCCACATCGTTCCTTCACTTCTTCATTCGTCAACCTGTCCCTCCACGTTACTCCACATGCTCCTCTCAAGTAACTCATTTCCACTGCTCTCACTCTTGACTTGTTCCCCTCTTGCAAGGTCCATGCCTCGCTTCCATACGTCAGGGTAGGGATCACAATACTATCATGCAGTGGCTTCTTAACTTCCATACTCACCTCCCTATTTCTCCTCACTGCTTTCAGTGTACCAACAACCTTCCTTCCCTGCTGTACCCTTTCACGCACTTCATCCCCCAAAGTTCCATCCTTACTCATCACACTACCCAAGTACCGGTACTTGAATGCACTCACATTCTCCATATCCTCACCATCCAACCTCACTGCACACTCTGTGACTTCATTCTTCTCAAACACCATAACTTTACTTTTGTTTACATTAACTTTCAGATTCCTCCTCCTACACACTGTCCCAAATTCATTCACCAAACCTTGCAACTTCCATTCATCTTCACTCAAAAGTACTGTATCATCCGCAAACAGCAACACCGGAAGCTTCCAAATCTCACCCTCATTCATTAGAGCCACCACCACATCCACTGCCCTACTCTGCACCTCCTTTACAACCCCATCCATGTATATATTAAACAACCATGGAGACATCACACAACCCTGTTTCAGTCCCACATTGAGATCAAAGAACTCACTCAGCTCACCATCCACTCGCACCGTAACCCTAGCTCCCTCGTACATACTCTTCACAGCACTCAACAATTTCCCCTCCACTCCATATATTCTTAATACCTTCCACATACCTTGCCTATCTATTCCGTCATAAGCTTTCTCCAAGTCCATGAAGGCAGCATACACTTTCCTTCCCTTCTCTAGATACTTCTCCACTAAACATCTTAGAACAAATATTTGATCTACACACCCTTTTTCCTTCCTAAATCCCCCTTGTTCTTCTCCAACTAGCTCCTCTGTCATATGCCTAACCCTATCAATGAGTATTCTACCATATATTTTACCAGTCACACTAAGTAGGCAAATACCCCTATGGTTACCACATACTTCTCTCTCTCCTTTTCCTTTGTATAAAGGAACAATTATACTTGATTTCCAGTCCTCTGGAACCCTTCCCTCTTCCCAAGCCAATCTACACAATTTCCATATCCACTTCACAACAATCTAACCCCCATACCTAAGCATTTCACCACACACTTCATCAATTCCTGGAGCCTTTCCCAACTTAATATTCTTCATCGCTTCCACTACTTCCGCCCTACTGATCTCTTCCTCCCTCCTCTCATCTCTTCTCCTCCCAGCTATTCCCCAACCACTTATACTCACACTGCTCTCACTCTCCACATTCAACAAATCCTCAGAGTGCTCCTTCCATCTCCTCAGTTTCTCTCTCTTCTCCACCAACAATCTGTTATTCCTATCTTTCACTCCCCTACTATTTCCCCTTTCACACTGCGTTACTTTCATTACCTTCTTCCAAAACAATTTCTTACTCTCCCTCCATTTCACACTCAGATTCCTCCCAAACTCCTCATCCACTTTCTTTTTACTCTCCTTCACCAGTCTCTTAACCTCCCTTCTCCTGCTCACATATACCTCTCTCTTCTCTCTCTCATCTTCTCCCCTACCTCTGCTCGCTAACCATTCACTATATGCCTTCTTCTTTTGTTCCACAGCTCGTTTCACCTCATCATTCCACCATGTTGTCCCTTGCACACCCTTGCATCTCCTCCTCACTCCACAAACCGCCTCACAGGCTGCGCCTATCTCTTCCGTGAATATCTTACATATGTCTTCCACCCCTTCCATCTGCTCTAGCTCATACCTTCCCAGTCTTTCTTCCACTATGCTCTTATACTCTGCCATTTTCTCACTGTCTTGCAATTTCTCCACTCTTCTCACAGGAGTTGCTTCCTCCTGTCTTCCCCTTCGTCTCCTCAACCACTTTCTTTGCAGCTCTACCTTGGCCATCACTAAGTGATGGTCCGAGACTCCATTCCCCCACCCTCTCCACACTCTTGCATCCAACACTTGTCTTCTCATTCTCTCATCCACACACACGTAGTCTATCATTGCCTTTCGTTCAACAAGTTCACCATCCATCCTCTTCATTACTCTTCATGTATACCGGTGGATCATCTTATGCCGAAAGTAGGTGTTGGCTATTGCCAACCCCTTACAAGCACAGATGTCCACCAAAGCACTTCCATTCCCATCTACGTCAGCTGGCACACCCCACTGACCAACCACTCCATCCACTCGTACATTCCCAACTTTGCCATTCATGTCTCCAATCAACAGCACTCTCTCGCTCCGCTCAAACTTGTCCATACACGCTTCTACACTCGCCCAAAACTCATCTTTCACTCTTGCCACTCGATCCTCTGTCGTGGCATACACACATACAATCGCCCACGCTTGTATACCTACTTTCATCCTCACCCATACAATCCTTGCACCCACTGTTCCATACTCTCTTATATTCTCCTTCCACTTCTTGCTTATCATCAGACATACTCCCTCTCTTGCCCTCTCATTCTCACTGACTCCCGCACATATACCTACACCGTATTCCCATTCTCTCATCCTTTCACCTTTCCATTTAGTTTCAGTCAATCCACATATATCCACTTTTGTATTGTCAAGCACCTGAACAATCTCTCTCTTTTTCACTTCATCATTCACTCCTCTCACATTCCACGTTCCCACCCTAAGAATGTCCTTCTTCCGTTCCTTAGTCGTCAACGTATGGTCCGTCCAGGTCCGAGGCGCTTTGTTCGCTTTTTTAGTTAGTTCTTTTTATGGGGTGGGGCACTAACCCATCACCAACCCTTTTAGTCACCTCGTACGACAAGCAGGGATACTGGGGGAGTATTCTTGAAACCCCCCTACCCCAGGGGGGTAATAACTCAGGGAGGTTAAAAGTTAAAGTTTTGTGTGTGTGTGTGTGTGTGTGTGTCCTTCTTTCCTTTTTCTTCTTTTAGTATTTATGTCTATTGTCAGATGCCTAAATCCCATAAATGGTAGCACTAAACAAATCGCCTCCATATTACACTATCTTCTGTTGACAGGCTACCCTCTTTCCAACTCAGACAACCCTCTCAGGAAACAGTTTGTGTATTCGTAACTAATAAAGATAGCTGTTTGAGTGCTTTAGATCATTACTTCAGTATAATTAGAGGAGGGGGTAACTTTACACTCCCTCCTCTGTCTCTCTTTCCTTCGTTTTTTTTTCTTCCAAAGATAGCTGTTTGGCTTTAGATCATTACTTCAGTATAATTAGAGGAGGGGGTAACTTTACACTCCCTCCTCTGTCTCTCTTTCCTTCGTTTTTTTTTCTTCCATCTGCCTGTGGGTGACTATGCTGAGTGACAAGCCAAATGGTACAGGAAACCATTTACCATGCTGGGTGGTAACCATTTAACCAAATTATGGCACCTGGTGCTTTAGTGGGCAATTAATGCAGTCCGGTGAGTTGGTGGTAGCCAGAAATGTGTAGCATGCCGTCCATTGCGTGTTTGGTTTCCTGGAGACAGACGATATCAATGCTGTTTTCTGGTACAAACTGTTGTAGTTCGATGTACCTGTACTTTATTCCATTGAAGTTTCATGTCAGTATCTTGAGCGAGATGTTTCTAGTCATTGTCATAATCTGTCCTCTGAGTTCAAAGTGCTGCATAAGTTAGGGCCTCGAGCTTTTTCATTGCTTCTATCGCCTTGATGTTTATTATGGCATATTCTGAGCCTTGTTGTTGTAAAGACTTCTTTACCATATTCTCACATCCTTGATTAATAAGTCTCTTGGCCGAGGGAGCCTCTTTGCTGGCCAGAAATGGTACAACTCACTACCTGTTGATAATTACCTATTGATATAGGTATACTGCATCCCAGGTGTGATTACAATAATGGTGCTGGAGGGGGACGCCATCAAGTGGTGGCACAGATATAGCCATGCGGCTCTACTGTTTGGTTATTCAGGCGTCCTTCAGCCACTTCCCTGTCCCCTGAGTGTTGGATAGTGGACTGCAGAAGAAGGATAGCTTAAGCTTTTAGTCCACTGGGTTAACTTTTCGGATGAACCTGTGGTGGCCATTACTATTACTACTACTGCTACTACTACTACTACTACCACCACCACTACTACTACTACCACTACCACCACTACTACTACTACTACTACTACTGCTACTGCAGCGATGGTTCATGTGTGATCAGGTTAATTACATACTAAAACAGTTACAGGAAACAGTTTGTGTATTCGTAACTAATAAAGATAGCTGTTTGAGTGCTTTAGATCATTACTTCAGTATAAATAGAGGAGGGGGTAACTTTACACTCCCTCCTCTGTCTCTCTTTCCTTCGTTTTTTTCTCTTCCATCTGCCTGTGGGTGACTATGCTGAGTGACAAGCCAAATGGTACAGGAAACCATTTACCACGCTGGGTGGCTGCCATATAACCAAATTATGGCACCTGGTGCTTTAGTGGGCAATTAATGCAGTTCGGTGTAGGTTTATATCCAAGGGGTGGTTGGGGTTTATTGCTTATGTAATGCCACTCAGGGATGAGTGAGGCTGGTCACTCTCATCTTAAATGTCAGGACCAACTTGCCTAGCCCCGAGCTTCTATACTCCTCATGGGGCGACATAGGACTGGATATGGATGGATGGAGTGTTGAGTTACTCACTTGTTATGCTCAGATGATTATATTCAGCATAGGAGACGTATGAAGTTTGGGGGTATAGGTGCTATATGTGAGTTTCAATAGGTGTAGATATTGGTCATGTAGAGATGATGGAGCATATGAGACTGACTAGGAGAATGTAAGTGACTGAGGTGGCGGGGAGAAGGAGGAGCGGGAGGCAGTGGATGAGGTAAAGGGATGGGGTGGAGCACGGCCACCGGGAGACACGGTGGCCGTGGGTGAAGACGTATCTGAGAGGGTTGTCTGAGTTGGAAAGAGGGTAGCCTGTCAACAGAAGAGAGTGTAATATGGAGGCGATTTGTTTAGTGCTACCATTTACGGGATTTAGGCGTCTGACAATAGACATAAATACTAAAAGAAGAAAAAGGAAACACACACACACACACACACACAAAACTTTAACTGCATACCAGGAAGCTTTAGCCAGTGGTATGACTTGATTATGAGAAGTATGCAAGGAAAAAGGTAAAGGCAGGGGTAGACGCAATGAGGCTCTTAGCCATGGTGCTCGTCTGCGTAACATAGACCTTTGAGCCTGTGGCGGGATTTCACCCAATATCCTAGGATACAAGGCCACTGCGTCATCCTGGTTGCCACAGTTACCTCCCTGAATTGTTACCCTTGATACTTATTTAACTTACTGACCCATGCAGAGCGGCTAGACATGTGAGTCGAGAGAGACCAGCTGCCCGCACCAGGATTTGAACCCTGGCACTAACGGACTGGGAGCTTCGGAGTTAGTGACGCTGACCACTCAGCCACTGCGGGAAAAGAATGCCAGTCTATATAATGTCTCTGATCAAATACTGTGTGAAATAATGCTTTCCAGAGCAATTGCATCATCGCACTCGCTCTTTCCACAAGCCAGTCGTTCTGATGAGTCATTGTTGATCACCGTATGTCGTGGCGAGCCCTCACAGTTTAACCTGCGTGTCCCTCTTGCCATGCCGTCTCCCTCGTCATGTTTTCATTATCTCTTCCACTCACTACTACCTTTTTCTACAGTTGCACATCCCACTCAACACTATTCCCTATCCCCACTCACACATTTCCTCTTCGCTATTATTTCTACAGATTCTTTGCCTTCCTAAAACTTGCTAAGAACATTGGAATAATGCATATTTGTATACAGTAGCCTACTATTATATTTGTTATGGCAGGCACTAGTAAATCGCAAAGCAAAAATTTATGACAGCTGTTGGCCAGTGTGATCAACATTTGATTTGAGCCCTTCTTCAGGTCAAGTTTATCCCTATCTTCGACCATGCCTCACCCCTTCCTCCTTTACTAATGTGTGTGTGTGAGAGAGAGAGATCTACCTCTGGAGCCATCACATGAACTTGGCCTTGGAAAATTCAAGAGATGAACTCACTGTCAGGGTGAGTTTTGGAGGCCTAAGTTGAGGTCAGAGTGAGTTTTGGAGGCCGATGTCTTGAAAATGTGGCCTCGAGGTTGTGGACAAAGCCAGGCCAAAGCCTCATGCCTGGCCGGGGGTGGTATGTTGTTAGGTGTAAGCGGGTGTAACTGACTGATTCATGGTCATCTTAACCCTAACGTATGAATATGCTCGTTTCTTTATACCAAGAGTAGCCTCTTTTTCGTTAATTTTTTACCCGAAGACTAATTTTCTTTGAATTCCATTCACTCCAGCTTTAGGATTTAAAGGTTATCTGTTATACTTTCAGATACTTACAGACATCCTTCTGGAAGAGGCACACTTTTGGCGATGTGGGCGTGACGTCATCTCTGCATGGCACATGGATTGTCCACGGCGACACTGTCCACCCTGCCCCAGCTGCTTCCGTCACCACCGCCGCCCCTCTCCTACAGCTGACACACCCTCCCTCTACTGGTTCTACATAATGTGCTCCTCCTCCACCCTCCTACCATTCTTATATCACATCAAACTGCTCCCTCCCCTTACCTCTTATCCCCTCTTCATCCCCACCCCCCGCAGCCTTTGGACAACGACAACAGTGTGACCAACTCTACTGTCTAATTTTGTATGTGTTATCTCATCTTAATCCGCCGTTTCCTCCTGCCTCATTGCCTGCACCAGTTAGTTTTTCAGATATTTATTCCATCTCTGTCCCTTTCCCTGTTCCTCACCTCCCTGTCCCTCCTCCTCCCCACTTGGCATAGAACCTGCACCTGTATCCTACAAGGCCTCTCTGTTTTTCCTCTCCCCCTCCCTTTGCTCTTCTACATCTCCGCTCCTGCATCACCTTCCTCCCTCTTCCACCCTTACTCTGCCTGTCTCTCGTAGCGAACACACACATAGGCCCCCTATCATCCTCTCTCCCACTTCCCCACCCACCCATTTCTCACCCCTTGCCTGACATTTCTCCTTGTTTCCATGTCATAATGGTCCTCCAACCCAGGCTCTATATGAAGGATTATCGTGGAACATAGGGAGCCTGCACGACCGCCTGTGTAATCTTTCTCACTAAGCATTGTTTGATTACCCTGCTGTCGTAATAGGCATACGAGGCAGGGAATCTGGAGAGGGAGGGGGCAATCCCTACTCAGGACTAGGAATATGTGTCTTTTTCAGGACAAAAGCTGATTTTCAGGGCAGATGTTTTTGATGATTTACCGGTATCTTAAAAAGAATTATGGTTAAAGGTATTTGAATTGTCACATTATTAACAAGATATTCACATTAACGTGTGGGGGAAAATTGATTTAATTGTTTTCTGTTCTGATACATGTTCATAACCCAGTACTGTATCAGTATTCATGTGAACACTAATCTGAACATGAAATTCGAAGCATATAGATTAATTACACGTGAATTACATATATACATACATAAATATATATATATATATATATATATATATATATATATATATATATATTTATATATATACAGTGCTCGTCAGAAGTATTCAGCGTTGTCCGCCGGGCGCGCAATACTTATGGCCAAAAAGAATCACCCATTTTTGGGGGTAAGAATTGAGCCACAAGTTTGAGCTCCGAGCATGACGTCACGGTAGCCTGGGGCCTTCTGACGCGCTGGTTGGTTCCCGCCTCAGTCGCCCACGGGCTGCCTGAGAGAGAGGAACTCCGCCGAGTGTCCCTCTCAAATTGCGCCATTTTTTACCGAGTGTCCCGCAGTGTTTTGGCCTTCAAAACTTTGTTATGGCACCTACCCGTGAACTATCGAGTGAAATCATATCCCAGATCATTGCTCTAAAGGAGGCAGGCCACCAGACAAAGGAAATTAGTGAATTGGTTGGTGTGGCACGATCGACAGTGCGTCGTTGGTGTGCGCGGTTTCGGGAGGAAAACAGTGGTGAAGTTCCCACAAAGAAACCGAGGTCTGGTAGGCCTAGGAAAACTTCCCCAAGGTCTGTTAATGTTTTAAAACGTGCAGTGGAGTTTAATCCTCGTGTGAGTGCAAGGAAAATTAAGGAGAGCAACCCAGAAGTGTTTGGTGAGGTGTCAGTGAGAACAGTGTCTCGTAGGGTGCATGAGCTTGGTTACACAAGTCACAGGCCTGTGAAAAAGCCTCTTCTCTCTAGCAGCCAGAGAATTTGTAGGCTTGCCTTTGCTAATAAATATCTAAATTGGGGTGAGGAGCAATGGTTGTCAGTGTTGTGGTCTGATGAGGCAACGTTTAGTGTTACCTGTAACAGAGGAGCATGCAAAGGTAGTGACCCACTTGACCCACGGTATGTAGAAAGCACAGTTAAACATCCTGATTCACTCATAGTATGGGGTTGTTTTTCAGGGAAGGGTTTGGGGAAGCTTGTTGTACTTCCCAAGAACCTCAGAGTGAATCAGGATGTTTACCTGGAGCTTCTGTGTGATCATTTACCAGACTCCTTCGAGCTAACAGGTGCACGAGTGTTTCAGCAGGACGGTGCACCTGCTCACAAGGCCAAATCGGTCACCAATTGGCTTCGTGACTGCGAGGTATCATTCATGACAGACTGGCCAGGAAATAGCCCAGACCTCAACCCGATTGAAAACCTCTGGTACCTCGTAAAGAAGAGTCTCCAAGGGAAGGACGTAAGCTCTCTGCCTAAGCTGGAAGCCGCCATTCGTGACTCCTGGGACAAAATACCGCTCCAGCACCTCAGGAGCCTCGCCCTTTCACTTCCAAGACGTCTCAGGTCCGTGAAGAAACGTAAAGGCTACCCTACGAAGCACTAAAGGTAAATAAAATGCATTATTTATATGTTTTTTCAATGTTGAAAGGTTTGTTTCTCAGGAGGGACGCAGGGCGCTCCATACTTCTGACGAGCACTGTATATTGAGAGCAGGGTGGCTCAGCGGTAGAGCGTCGGACTAGGGACCTGGGGGTCAGAGTTCGAGCCACGCTCGGTAGTTGCCATGGCGGAAGGGATAGCGCCCTCCTGTCACATAACAGGACTTTATTATCTAATAAGGTCTAGCTCGGGGGAACATTTCCTCTTTCCCCGTAAGCTATATACTCATGTCTATTTTCTCTTTCCCTGTGATGCATTTATATAGAGTAATCATGTCTCCTCTTTTCCTCTCTTGTAATGTTGGTAGGTTCAATTTTTCTAGTCTTTCTTCATAGCTTAGATCCCTTAACCTAGGTACCCCATCTTGTAGCTGACCTTTGTACCATTTCAATCTTATCTATGTGTTTTTTTGAGATGTGGATTCCAGATCACTGATGCATACTCCAGGGTTGGTCTGATGAATGATCCTATTATCTTTCCCAGCATGTCTTCATTTATATATGTGAATGCTGTTCTCATATTAGCAAGCAGTGTATACGTGTTCCATACCATCTCATTGATGTGGTCATCCAGAGATAGTCTGTTATTGATAATCACTCCTAAGTCATTCTTCCTATTTGATGTATGTAGGGTTGATCTTCCCAGCATATAATCCCAGTCTGGTCTTTTTCCACTTTTACCAAACTTAATTACATGGCATTTGACCATATTGAATTCCATTTGCCATCTGTTGCTCCATTCATGAAGCTTATTTAATTAATCTTTTAGCTGTCTGCAAGAGTCTGTTTGTAATTCTCCTTTGTATATTTGCATCATCAGCAAACATATTTAGATAGCTTCCATTTCCAGTGTTCTGTCAGTGTCATTTATAAATACTAAAAACATAAGTGGTGCCAGCACTGAGCCTTGTGGATCTTCGCTGGTTACTTCTCTTCATGATGAGTAATTTCCCCTTAGTACTGTTCTCATTTCTCTTTTTCTGAGAAAATTTTGCATCCAACAGTACAGATTACCTTGGATTCCTCCTTGATGGTAGTTTCCATGAAATTCTTTGGTGTGGTACTCTGTCATCTGCTTTCTTCAAATCTAAATAGATACTGGGTAGGCTACTCTTTATTCATCCTCCAGTTTTCTGTAGTGTTTCTGCAACTCTGTCATAGTAGGTAAATAGATTAGTAACACAAGCTTTTCCCTTTGTAAAACCGAACTCTCTTTCTGTTATCATATTGTATTTATCCAAATGGTTTACCCAAATTTTTCTATTCAGCATTTTTAGTATCTTGCAACTCTGGTCAGAGATACTGGTCGGAAGTTGAGTGGATTCTGTTAGTTTCCTTCCTTGGACAGGGGAACAATATTTACTTTCTTCCAAAAATCAGGTAGTTTACCTTGACTTCGTGTGTGTGTGTGTGTGTTTATATATATATATATATATATATATATATATATATATATATATATATATTCATTTTGTATGAACATTTAATGGTAATAGTTTGGAGATCAGGATAACTTCGAGCATTTTCAAGGCAAACTCCTTCTGCCCCGCCCCCCCTCCCAGTGATATGCCTTCTGAAATATCAGGAAGCTTTAACTCTCGTTGACACAGATCTCCACCTAGGCTTCGGAGATACCACTGGTATCATACTCCTGGCCAAGGCCTCGTTACGTACATTCATCATTCTATTCCTCTCTCTCGTTGCTACCTTACCTACCTCATCTGGTTCCTCTCTCTTTCACTTACTTCGTCACACTGTTAGTGATGTCCTTTGGTATGTATTGTTTAGCCCGGTCCAACTGGAGATAACCTCACCACTTTACCTACCCACCGCTCCTCACCTAGCTTCTGCCTGGGTGACTTTAATGTCCCTCATCCATCAATTAGTGGTTCCCGTGTTTCTCCAGTTGGTCATCGCCTTCATGACTTGTCACTAAGCATCACCTGTATCTTTTCCCCATTCCTTATCCCAGTCATGTTGATGGTGGCTGTCTCATTCTTGGTTGCAGTGAGGTACAACATGTCAATAAAAACCCAACCAAGCCACCATCAGCAAACCCACAAAGCCCACTAACTACTTCGGTGTCATCAACCTTCAGAGAGGAAGCCCAGCAGCAAAAAACATTAGTCATTAAGACAACAGCAGTGCAGACGGCATGCACACTATCTACTTTCACTGTATTTCATCCCTTCCCACCTTTACTTCTTTTCCCACCTTTCTTTCCCACTTCTTTTGTCTAGGGTTAACTTTAGCTTAGCTTTAGCTCCCATAGCTCGAGCTCCAGCTTCATGCTCTTCTTCTCTGTATCAACCTGTGCTGGTGACATCTACTTCCACTTCGTCCCCAGCGACAGTTCAGCATCTCTCGGTTAAGTCAGGCCAGGCTGCGTCTGCTTGTGATTCATCAACACTGCCAAAACCAAACTGTTCTAACTTTACTCCCTTTCCCTCTTGCAGACTTGCCTGCTTAATCGTCATCCATATGGTTTCTTATTTCGAGGCAATGCAGGACACTGTACACACACACTGGTGTAGTGGTAACGTTCTCGCTTGCCAACTGGTGGACGGGAGTTCACACCTCGCTCAGGATGCGAAAAGTTTCACTGACGAAGTGGGTGGTTACTGTCCCCCTTGAGCAAGGGGATTGGGGGGTTGAAGGTCACAGCCTTGCCCTTAGATTGGACTTATGAGCTCTCAGCTCCCTTCCGGGAGGGTAAAAGCTGACGATCACGACCATCATGTGATCCTGACTGACCCGGTGAATTACACACACACACACACATATATATATGTATATATATATATATTTTTTAAATGCGAGGAAGAAGGAACCAAAGGCCATGAGCCCGCAGTAACAGTTCCCTCCAAGAGAAAAACAAAATACAACAGAGAGCCAAATTCAATATCCGATCATTTTGAGATGCCTGGACACACTACGTTTGAAAGACTGGAGATCATAGGCAGCAGGAAATACAGACAGAGGGAGACAGTTCCAGAGCTGACCTGTTGCATAAATGAAAGACTGGGAGTAACGGTTAACTCTTACATTAGAGAGTTGGACAGAAAAGGGATGAGAGTTTGCTGCCAGACGGGTGCTACGTGCCCGTCGTAGAGGTGGAGGAATGCAAGCAGACAGTTCAGAGGAGCAGTGACCATTAAAGTAGCGATAGAAGAGAGATAAAGATGCAACAGTGCGGTGAAGAGACAGAGGTTGAAGGGAGTCAGTAAGAGGAGGAGAGTTAATGAGACGAAAAGCCTTTGACTCCACCCTATTGAGAAGAGCTGTATGTGGGGAGCCCCCCCACACATGAGAGTTGTACTCCACACAGGGGCGGATAAAACCCCTGTATAGAGTCAACAATTGTGCAGGGGTAAAGAAAGAGCGGAGTCGGCTTAGCACACCCAATCTCTTGGAAGCAGATTTTACAAGAGATGTAATATGATCTTTCCAAGATAAGTCCCGAGTAAATGAAACCCCAAGCATGTTCAAGGATGATGCAGGATTAAGCTGAATATTATTAAACATTAGTGGGTATACCTGTGGAAGATTTTGTCGGGTTGATAGGTGTAAGAACTGAGTCTTAGTTGCATTAAAGACAACCATATTATTTTTACCCCTGTCAGAGATATGAGCCAAGTCAGACATTAAGTGTGCCATAGCCTCATCCCTTGTTTCTTGAAGTAACTGTTGAGAAGGGCGTTGCGGGAACCGAATGGAAAGGTGAAGGGTGGAGTCATCAGCGTATGAGTGGATAGGGTTAGATGTACAGCTTAGATCATTGATGAATAAAAGGAAGAGAGTTGGTGATAGGACAGAGCCCTGAGGAACACCACTGTTGATAGATCTAGGAGAAGAACGATGGCCGTCTACAACAGCGGCTATAGAACGACCAGAAAGGAAGCTAGCGATGAAGGCACAGATAGAAGGATAGAAACCGTAGGAGGGCAGTTTGGAAATTAAAGATTATGTGTGTGTGTGTGTGTGTGTGTGTGTATCTATCTATCTAACTATCTATATATGTGTGTTATCTGTTATCTGTCTGTCTATCTATCTATCTTTCTATCTATCTATATGGGTGTGTGTGTGTGTGTATCTATCTATCTATATCTATATATGTGTGTATCTGTTATCTATCTATCTATCTATGTATATATATATATATATATATATATATATCAGCATCAGTCTCCTCCCTCTCTAACCCCTCCGAGTATGTCACCACCCTCGGGCAGAGATCTCACCAGCATTCCCGCTAATCTTGTCACACCCAGGGCCGATAGACTATTGGTCTTGGTCACATCCATCCCTGCTAACACTCATGCAGTTCATTCCCTTAAGTATGAGCTAAATTGAATGAAAATCGGAGTTAAGTTGATATTGCTAGGCGAACGTTTGACCTGTTCCTGTGGCTTTGGCCTTTGAAGTATTGTTGTCGGCATTAGATTTCCTCATTGCCTGAACCTTAACATTTTCTATCTGGTTAGGTTGAAGTCGGAAAATTGTTTATTACACACACACATACACTGAAACGGATAATTGTTTAACTCTCTCTCTCTCTCTCTCTCTCTCTCTCTCACACACACACACTAGGTGCGAGGGTTTAGAAATAGTTAATATGAAAGAGTGTAAGTGGGCGATGGTAAATTAAGTCCAGCTAAAAGATATCAGTAGGTCGCCTGACAGAGTGGATTTACAGTAGGCAAACGGATGTGAGCACTGAGCGTACTTGCGAACATGGTAATGGGCATGAGCGGCCGATGTGACAAGCATAATCGAACCTGAACGAACTTTTGTGGAATGTTTCTTTCAAGAGCCGATGGAGGAGAATTATTCCAGCACATGCAAATACTTTCTTCCTTTAGCATTATGGTACCGATATGTAAGCCTTCAGCTATTAGAGGTGCCAGAATGAGAACGAATGCTTACGGAAGCATTCGGTCATTTCATGAATTTTCACTCGGCATCGTTCGCTTTCTTTCGCTACGTATAAATCTACAAATACATTAATATACTCCATAAACAATTAGCTGAAAAGTTGAAACAAATTCCCGAATAAATACAGCAATATATCGTTATAGTTAAATAATAAACTCGTAATCTTCATTTGCTTCGTTCCCGGAAGGTCGCCATGTTGCTGGTAAGAATATGTGTCGTATTTGCTACTTTTATTTTCGTGTTTTTTGTACATTTAAACTGGCGTGAGTATTTATACTTATTACAGAAATTCTGGGGAATATATTGATGTGGTATGAAGTGATTTTTGAGGACTGGATGATAAATCCTTGGCTTATGATAGGTAAGGAAACTTCAGTCCAAAAGAGATTGTATTCATATTTTTGGTGCTGGAGAGGGACGCCTTCATGTGATAACACTGATATTACCGAAGATGGATTTGCCTGGTTATACAAACTTCCCACAGGACCAGGCCCCTCCTAGATCCCCTAAAAGCAGGGTGGTGAACTGTACATGGACAACTTTGGCTGGCAGGTCACCATAGCACTTGTATATGTGTACTTTAGTATTTTATCATTAAGCAGTTGTTACAGGTCAGCAGTCAAGAGCAAAATAATTACATCACTGGGGAGAAAAGGTTAAATCTCAGGGATGATTGGGATTTAATGCTTTTGGCCTTTGGTTCTTCCTTGCATTAAAAAGGGGAAAAGAGCTCTGTCTTGTAAATGGTTATTTTTTTTAATGACAGGATTAAGTAATCTGACCCCAAGCCTATGGCTGGTGGTAGTAATCAACATTTTTCCCTTCTTGTGAAGCTTCTGTGTGAAGAAGCCCATCTCAGTTTGGTACCGGTACCTTTTAACCCCAGCCACGCAGTGTCTTCCAAGAAGGAGACTACAGAAGGATTGGTATGCTTTGAAGGTGCTCTCTGGGAGAGAAATCGTGAGATTGGTATGCTGGAGGAGCACCAGTTTGCCATCATTTGCTTTATGTTTACTCTCTCGTGTTATATATTGCTAAAATTGTATCCCAAATCTTATAAACCACGTCCCTGAATCAGTCCAGATGTAGAAAACCGTTTTAATACTTGATACTTTAATACATGAGAGGGGGTCCAATGGTGGTTAGGATAATGGCAGCTAGAATTTAGCAGTTTTGTTTGGTGGTTCAGTTAGGTTAGAAATAGGTTAGATCAGGTCAGATTACCAATTGTACTCCTTTCCCCTTTTCATGACTTTTCAGAAAGGTAAGCATGTGGTTAAATTTAACCTCTTCACGCACCGTGACTCAATACGAGTCAAAACAGTTTTAGTCTGAAGAGGAACCTATGACACACTTGCAGTGGCGGTCTGAAGGGATGCCGATTAGGCAGTTCTGAACAAAAATATTCACCAAAACTTATGTTTTAGCATGAAATATGTCAGTATTTGGTGCATCATGGGGGAGGGTGTCTATTTCCAGGCTGACACTCTCAAATGGTTGGCATTCTCACGGTTTTTAGTTTGGGGGGAGGGGGTTTGCACACAATTTTTGGCGATTTGCTCGAAAATTGTTGGTCGTATCAGAATCCCACCAGTACCACATGAAAGCTCATGAAATTCTGCATCTATATTCTGAGCTCTTGCATCATGCGTACAAAGTTTTGTGCTACAGTGTAGGGCAGTTGCAATCATTGTTGAACAGTATTCTCACCTCATTTTGGTACTTTCACAGTACTTTTACTCATTAATTTTGTGTGTTTTTATTGGCCTATCGTATAGTATAAACATGAGGGAAGATGATGATATACAATTTATACCGTTATAGCCAATTTCTGGGGCAAATTAAATACGTGGGAATGCTTTCCTTTGTGCGTGAGTCCAGCCTGCACTCGTGGCATTTTTTCTGATTGTGTCACACACTTACAAAAAATTTACAATGCATGAGGGGGTTAAGGCTGTGATTAGGATTATGGCAGTTAGAATTTAGCTGCAACGACCATAATTCTAACCACAGTTAGAATTATGGCAGCTAGAATTTAGTGGTTTTCTTTGGTGGTTCAGTTAGGTTAGAAATAGGTTTGGTTAGGTTAGATCAGGTCAATTTAGGTTAGGTTAGGTTAACCTGTGGATTGCTTAATTGCCTCTTTTTTTTTTTTTTTTTTTTTTTTTTTTTTTTTACCCATGGTGTGCAAAAAATTATTTTTTAATTTATTATAAACTCGAAGGTAAATATCCAGGGCATCAATTGGTTATAAAAAAAAAAAATCTGTCTTTGCGTAGTGCCATACTTAAGTTTGTGAATTTTTTATTTTATTTTTATTTATTTTTTTTTTATGTGTTCGACTCTGGGCATAGGCTTCACAGCCAGCTTTCAAGACCCAGTAGTCCTCCTACATACTGCATACCTGTAGAAATGGAAGAGTGAAAAAATTATTATTCTTTTTTTTTAACCTTTTGTTTATTAAGAACATAACGATAAACATCCAGGGCATCATCTAGGGAAAAGTAAAAAACTCTTTTTCCATCTTTGCGTAGCACCAAGCGTAAGTATGTGTAGGGGTGGAGTAGTGAGCAGTGATGCACGGCCACTGGAAGGTTAGAACAGCCTGAGCTGTGGCTCGCAATGCAGCGCTTCCCAGCCTGAGCTGCGACTCGCAATCAACAGGTTAATACCACTACAATTCAGCTTAAATTGCTAGAATTTTGTGGTTATGTTTGGTTTTTCAGCTGTGTTAAAAATAATTTAGGTCATGGCCACTATTAAAAGGAAGTGGTTAGGATTACGGCAGCTAGAATTTAGTGGCGACACAGGTAATCCTAACCACGGCCTTAAATTATACTGTGTGCTTGCCTTTCTGAAGACAGTAATGAAAAGTAGAATTGTACAAGTCTGTTCGTTTAAGTACTTATGGAAATAAGCAGTGAAGTTGCCTAGATCACCACAGTATGAGACAGGTAACTTGGGAATGGCAGAAAGTGACATCTGTGTGCATGTAGCAGTTGTTTGATCATAAATGTGTAACACCAGTTTCCTAAAAACCCATAACTAAAGATAGTATCTCACACACACCCACACAAAATGATAACAAACATTTTTTAAAATTACAAATGCATTTCGTGAATGTTAAGGTAATAACTAGTTACTTGAATATGGTATCAGTGGAAAACCAGATACAAAGATATTGGCGAAGAGGCGGGTGATGGTCCTGCTTCATGTTCCAGTACTTATGTCCCGAGGCAGACCCCTTCGCGTGTTGGAAGATGAACCTCTTTGCTTTAAAACTATGGCTGGAGCAACGAAGAGGTTGTTAATACTACCAGCTTATGTATTACACCCCAGATGGGGCACTGAATGATTTATTAATGTATGGATGGATGAATGAAGTTATGTATCCACAGTGGAGTTCCTCCTAGAATATCACAACTTAAAATTCTACTTTGTTTTTGCAGATACAGTAAAAGTCCATTAATCCGAATGGCAGTGGACCAAGAATAATTCGGATTGTCAAATTTTTCAGATATTTGGGTTGGACCCCTAAGACACTTAATTTCATGTTTAAACTGAAATTTTACTGAATGGATCACTTTTCATTCATTCATAATACAGTATGGCACATATTAACCCCTACACGCCGTGGGTTTTCCGATGTTGCACGCTCCTCCCAACGGGGGATATCCGTGACAGAGAAAAATATGATTACTTTAAACCCTAATATCTGCCAAACTATAACAGCTAGAGAAGAAATTAAAGATACATAAGAATCATCAACTCTTCCTCTTTCAAATGAAAGTATCCCCACATTTCTAGGTGGTCCCATCAATGAGTAAGGATAAGTTAAAATTCAAAGGGTAATGGGAGGACCCCTGCGGCTATACACGTCAACCAGCATTGCTCCACGCCCAAAATTGTGACTGCGATACACGTCAGCTGGCGGTTAGGGGATAAGATTAGGTATTACACAAATTTTTTTTTTACTAAATAATGTATTACTGAAGACCTTAATAATGTTTTACTGAAGACACGAACTGTAATAGGTAAATTAAAGAGATGTTATAGGTTGTTTAACTCACCAGTAATGAGTAGTGTTGAAAACAGCAGTTGTAGGCAGGTAAATCCAATTAGAGAGAGTAAGTCCAGGGTTAATAATAATATGCACATATCGTAAAATCACAAAAACTTAATATGTATTACTGTGGAAAATTCCTTAAACCTACGGTACAGTATATATATTTCACTTTGTTGCTTTCACTCATCGTCCTCGAGCATCGGCTCAGGACTACCTGCTTCTTCTAGGGTTCCTTGAGGTGCCTTCTTTGGAGTGTGGGTAGCTGGTCTTGGGTCGTCATCAGCGGATTCACTTGCCTGGTAGCTCATGCACTTCAGCCAGTCACGGATATCAGCCTGACTGACAGCCTGCGCATGTTTCTTGTAGAACTCATTTCACAAGATACGGAAATTGATTGTCTCATCCCCACTGTAATGATTATTTTGTTCAGTGAAATGCACCAGTTCATCAAAGTATGCAGAAGCTTCCTTCCATGAAACTTGCATGACTGCACCGCTCGGCACTTTGGGGCATTTGGTGCCCAGTTTGAATTTTTTAAATTTGATTTTTACTTTTGGAGTTTTTGTCAGCCTTCTTCAAAAATTCGGATTATTGGGATTTTTGGAATATCAGTGTTCGGATTAATGGACTTTTACTGTATTTGTTTTATGATTTAATGGTTTTATTTGTTGCAACAGTACCGGGTAGCTATTCATTTCAGATTGTACCATGGTGGGGATGTGTGTGCTATGCCATTGAAAAGTGTGGTTACATTCACACATATGACAGCAACCAACAGCTGTATATTATGTATACTTCACTGTATATATATCGTAAGTGCATGGGACAGCCCTGCAGGGATGACTGCATGCTTGTGGTTGATGGGTCTTCAGCCAGACAGACTAGGGATTATCAGGATTAACAGCAACAGGTATTTAAAAATATTAATTTTTTAATGATTTTACCGGAATAAATGCAGTTTGTATTGGGTATGTGTTTTATGTCAGTGTGTGTTGTATTTGGTAAACACACTTTAAGCGTGGAAGCACCTTAACGAGTCAGTTCTTCTTTCTGAACATCTTTTATATTTTTCTGGTCATTTGTGGGGTGGCAAGTGAATGGTACACATTAAATTTCTTTATTGTTTTTAGCTGTGTTCTTTCTGCTGTATCAATTGTTTCTCAAGTGTAATGGCAGACACTTCCAGCATATATCTCAGTCACTTTTTAGTACCCCTTCGTAACCATACATTTCAATCTAACCTAACCTAGCCTAATTTAACCAAGATTTAGTAAGTTTTGGCAAGTACATCATTACATATGTCAGTAAGGCATATGGAACATGATAACAACAAGGAGAGGAAGGGGAAAGTCAGCAGAAAACAACTGTTTACCAGCATTTAAAAAGAAAAATACAACAAACGATCAGGAGTAATATCAGTTGACTTGGTACGAAGGGGTCATTCCATGGGAATCAACCACATTTCGAAAAATTTCTCAGGACGTTTGAAAAATAACTGAAAAAAATTCTTGTTTGTTCATACGTTTAAGTTATGCAAAGATCCCAGATTTTAGTTCTCCAACATCTGTCGTTTTTTAGAAATAGCCATTCAAAATTTACCCCTGTTTTTTTACACTTAGAAAAATTGGTCATGCAACCAAATTTGGACACCTGTAACATCATTGTTTATTAAGTTGGGAGCTAAGATTTCTCACAGAGGGTATATATTCGTTTTCGTTTTCGTTTTCGTTTTTAAAGGCTCCAACATGCTTGCATGTGTCGGCCTTGGTCACCTAATGGCGGCTCTCCACGCTGCACGATCCATTGCAGCCTCCCTGTTCAGTCCCTTAACCCTAAGGTCACACCTAATGACCTCGTCCCATGTCTTTCTCGGTCTACCCCTCATAACCCCATCCCCAATATTAACACTTCTCACCTTCCTCACCCAATTATCATCCCCCATCCTCTCCACATGTCCAAACCACCTCAATCTAACTCTCCTCATCACAACACCAATACACTCCAGTCCCATCCTACCTCTCAACTCTTCCATTGTAAACCCAGCCCCTCCAGGCCTTGGACGCAGGGATGCACTGCACATCCACCTAATCATTGTCATTTCTGTACGTCTGAGCCGGCGAATATCTTCCTCCTTCACTGCCCAGGTCTCACTGCCATACAGCATTACACTCCTAACACATGCTGCATACAAAGACCCCTTAGCACGTAGGGAGAGTCCTCTCAATGTCAGGAGAGGCAAGAGCTTCCTGAACTTCTTCCAGCCACTTCTCACCCTAGCCACAGAGCTAGCTCCAGTCCCACCTCCAGCACACAGCATGTCTCCCAAATAACAAAACTCTTCCACACACTCAAGAGATTCACCAGCAAGTTCAATCCATTCACGTCTGACAATCTCCACCTGCTCACCCCGGCACGCCGCACACATAAAATCAGCATTATCTCGCAGTCTACCTCTGATACCGCTACATTTCTTATGCACCCATTTATCACACATACCACACAAGATGGAATTACTTCCCACGCCCTTGTGGCAAACTGCACATGGCCACTCTCCCTCGTCTTTGACAGTACCGTCACCAACCCTAGATATCATCACTTTTGTTTTATCTGCATTTACCCTTAAACCCTTTTGCCCCATACCATCTCTCCACTTCCTAAACCTTTCCTCCGCCTCCCTTTCATTCTCTGCAATCAACACCAAATCATCAGCATACAACAACTCCCACGGGAGTCCGTTTCTAAAGTCATGTGAAAGGGCTTCAAGTACCATGATAAACAGCATGGGACTCAAGACTGACCCCCGATGCACACCAACATTCACGGAAAACTCATCACTCAAATCTCCATTCACTCTCACCTGGGTGTGAGCACCCACATACATGGCCATAACCACCCTAACCAGCCACTCCTCCAAGCCAAGCTTTCTCATTGCCCACTTCACCACCTCTCTAGGGACTCTGTCAAAGGCCTTTTCCAAATCAACAAAAACAAAATAAAGATCTCTTCTCCTACCAATATATTTTTCCTGAAGCTGTCGAACAATGAATATGGCATCAATGGTCCCCCTACCTGGCATGAACCCAAACTGCATCTCGTCAATATTCACTCTTTCTCTAATCATACCTTCTAAAACTCTCTCCATTACCTTCATTATCTGATCTAAAAGCTTTATACCTCTATAATTTCCTCTATCCAGGGCATCACCCTTCCCTTTATACACATTTACAATTACACTCTTCATCCAATCATCTGGGACAACACACTCATAAATAATCCTATTTATCAGGTCAGTGACTAAACTCACTCCTATATCGCCTGAGGCCTTCAACATTTCGGCAGTCAACCCCTACACACCTGCTGCCTTCCCCACCCTCATCCTGCCTGTTGCCTCACTCACAGTAGCAGTATCAATCAAAGGCCAAGGGCCAGACTCTGGATCTGCTGGCTCCAAACCTTCCCTGTCCCAGTCAAACTCCTCATTCAACAACTGGTTATAATGCTCTCTTCATGCATCTTTAATATCGTCACTGTTCACTACTACCCTTCCTTCATCATTCTTCACACACTGATCACCTATGATATCCCGATTATCCCTCTTCACCTGACCTGCCACCCTAAATATATTTTTCCTTTCCCCATGATTTAGGTTATCAAGTAATTGTCTCTGTGACTCAGACTTTGCCCTGTATACCTCTCTTCTAGCCCTACGCTTGGCAGCCAAATATTCCTCTTTGCTACCACCCTTCTTCCATTCCCGGAAAAGCCTTCTTTTCTCCTTAATTGCAGCTTCTGCACCCTCATCCCACCACCAAGTTACTTTATGTCTTGGTGGTCCTCTTGTCCAACCGCATGTTACATCAGTAACTCTCAAGAAATTGTTCTTGAGGGCTCTATACTGTTCATTAATGCCTCTGTCTACAGCTCCCTGTTCAGCCACCACTCTCCTCAACTCGCTATAGAAGGCATCCCGTACTACTTGGTTTTTCAGCTTCCATATTTTCCTCCTAGGTACATAAGTCCTCTTTTTCATCACTTGTTCTTTAAGCACCATATCGCAAATCAATAGTTTGTGCTGCTGCACACACTCCTCACTTCCTATAACTTTAACATCCCTAACTAACCTCCTATCGGCCCTCCTAACCAGAAAATAATCTATCTGACTGCTATTTCCCCCAGACTCATACGTAATTAACCTACTGTCTCTTTTCCTAAAGTATGTGTTGCACACAATCATGTCCGTTGCCTCCCCAAACTCAAGTATCCTTTCCCCTTCTGCATTCCTTAGACCATATGCACATCCCCCATGCACTCCTTCATAACCTTGTGCTGCTTCACCTACATGACCATTTAAGTCCCCTCCCAAAATCACTATCTCATCATCCCGCATACCACCCACTACACGTATTAAATCATCCCAAAATCAATCTTTCTCTGATTCATCCAATCCTGCCTGTGGAGCATATGCCGATATAATCGCAGCTATCTTTCTTCCCAGCAGAATTTTCACTACCAATATCCTATCGCTTACTCTCAAAACATTCATAACATATTCCACCCATTTCTCCGCAACCATCACACCAACACCTCCATATCCGTCTGGCCCCCCCTGCCAAAACAACTTATAGCAACAGTCCTTCCCAACAAACTTTCTGGCTGATCCACACCTGTACCGGACTTCCTGCAACCACATATTTCATAACTAGTGTCATTAGTGGTATGCCTCTCATACTTTTTCTTATACAAAGCTTCAAAAATCAATGGACTCCCAAATTTTCCTTTCCTTTTTTTTTTTTTTTTAATAGAAAACTGTTGGTTTCCAAGGATTGAACTTACCTATACTATTTCTTTTATACTGACACAAAAAAGACTTTCTAAAGTTTGCTAAGGGGATTACAGTCATTAACACTAAATGGTTAGAGTGGTGCTGAGAAGTACGATTGTTAAAAATGGCTCTTTTATAGGTTGGTGTTTCACTAAGATGACAGTAGAACAGCACTCATATATTTATCGTGCATTTATATGAAGCCTATATAAGCATTGTTTTATAAGACTCATTTTTGTGTTGATTCATTCCATTTTTAATATTTTGTTTAAAGATGTGGCAGTATTAATGTTCTAGGGCACCTCTGAGATTACTCTTAAGTCACTTTGCACCCCTTTTCAGTATATGTAAGAGATAAAGAGGCTAGGGAGTTAAAGTGCATTAGTATTTGTGTAATTTTAGACTGCATGAAGCATTATACAACTGCTCTTCATGCCTGTGCCCATAGAGTACTTTTGTAGGCACTAGTACAGTAAAAGTCCTCTCATTCGGCATCTACAGGACCAAGCAGGTGCTGAATGAGCAGAAACTGCCGAATGACTTGGAAGACCAGCCAAAAAGTTTCTGGCATTCATGGTCAGTCACCCAATGCAATCACAGTGTCTAGCACGTATTATTGGTCGACCCTAAGCACTAAATCGGCAGTCTGTTTCTTAAGGTTGTATATAGTGGAAGAGCTCACACCGAAATCTTCCACTATCTTCTTCCTCGGAACACCCGTCTCCAATTTTTTCAATTACAGTAAAACCTCAATATAACAGACTTCAATGGACCAGAATTTGCTTTTATCGGATTTGAGGAACTACCAGACTAATTTCCTATATGTCGGAAAAAGTCCGATAAAGCCAGAAGCAGTCCGGACTGTCTGACCACTTCTGTTATGTTCACCACAATAAGGTAAATGAAAGACATGTTTATCAGTGTACAGTACAGTATTATATAATACCATTTGATTAATGTAGTGAAGTTATAACACAGTACAGTACCACAATGGTAGGCAAAACAGTTTAGAAACATTCATGTGATGTGGACTAATGTCTGATGTATTGGAAAAAGTCCAGATGAACAGGGGGAAGTCCGGATGTCGCTTTTATCGGAATTTTGCATTTTTCGGAATGGTTTGGACTTCTTGGTGATAGTCAGCACCTTATGGTACAACACCTTTTGACTTTCCACTAGTAAAGGACATAGCGCAACAAGAGAATGAGAGAATGACCGTAAAATAGCACAACAAAGTTTCCAAACTATTGAAAGGTCCTGCTCACAAAGGCAGACACTCACGAGTCATGATGGCCGACCATGCATGCAGTGTTGGCAAGCAGAAATCTTCAAAAGCGCAAAGCTCAACTTTAAAACACACCAAGCTGTATGTGAACTGTTTAAACTTTCGCTCTAAATTGGACTTCAAAACTCGCTAGATATAGAAGAAAATCTAATATTATTGGCGCTAATTATTATGAAAAGCACAGATCCTGCACCAACAGTGCCAAATTAGCTGATCAGCTCAGCATATGTGCAGGAAGAGCTGAGAACTTTTGTAATGGGACTATTTATGAAAACCACCGAAAGACCGGATGTACCGTTAGACCAGATCCTGAATGAGAGGACTTTTACTGTGTATATCTCATATTACAATGTGCAGTATGTTGTGTCTGCTGGAAACATACAAAGCTTCTCACTAGAAATGTCAATCCACGTGATGTATATCCACAATCCTATTGTCCCAGACCATCAGGAATGTCTTAACACATGATGTATCTCAAACAATCTCTTAGTAGTCCAAACGATGCAAGAATTTCATGATAGGAGCAGGTTAACCCAACTGAGCCAGTTACCAGACGTCATGAAAACTAACCATAGAAGTCTACCAGACACTGCATCCCCACTGAGCTGTATATATTCTCAGGTTTCGGAAGGCACAGAGAGCCCGAGAGTACAATCAAAGGCAGAAGGCAGAATTTAGGGTCAGCTAGGAGGTTTGCCATCATACTACGTTACGCTGTCAATCATGTTTCAATATAACTGTGTACAATAAGCTCCGTAACCCATGAGTGCTCTGTAACTCTACCTCGCTTACGATGTACAGAAGGAGAAGATGAGAAAGCGAGAGACCTACCTATTCACTTTCCTCGACGATGCATCATTTTACTAGCAGCTGCCCACGTTACTCTCCATTGGCAATAGGGGGGAAGCCATTAATCTATGATGCACCTACAATCCCTCCATCTAATCAGACCTCTCAGCTATGTTTATTAATACTTTCAAGTGTAAAACAAAAATATCATGCATTATCTACAGAAAATTATCTACTTTAGTGGTGGAGGAGACAGCCAGTATAAAGATATAAAAAAATCTAACTAATCTTTGTCGCTGTCACAGGGACTTGAACCTGCTGGCTGAATGACATTTCCTTGCTACCAGTCATGGGAAAAGTTCATGTGATGGTATTGGGGGCACTGTTAAAAGGCTGGTAGCAAAAGCATACCTTCAGGCTACCACAGAAAACAACATCCCCTTACCCACATGATATGTTTAAGTGGGTAAAGGTAAATATTACATGAATTCTTTTTATATGATCAAGTATCCATTCAGGAACATGCTGTAAAATTTAAGCTGTCTGAACATTCTGAGAAGTACAAAAACGTTCCAGGTATAATTCACATCACAGTTTCATTCCTAGTTGTATCAGTAGACTGCAGATAAGGAGTCTCATGTGATGATATTTATACCTCTTGCAGCGGTATAGACACATGAAGAAACTGCTACAGTATTCAGAGTGACATGTACCAGAATTATCAGCCTGGTAAATACATTGCATTTATTATTCAGAATGGTATGTGGGCGTTATTAAGGACCACTCTGATGAACATTCAGATGTTTTATTTAATATCATGCAAAGGTCACATAAAAAAAATTTTCTCATGGCCACCATCTTCAAGAAAAGATGAATGGTGGGTATCCTTTTTGCTCATTTTATATGTAATTAATGCACCTTATGCACAGAGAAGAGGTGCCTGTCAGTAAACTTTTAATTCTTGTGATCTAAACAAAATCCTTATGCTTCTACTCAGATTTCTTAATAAATAATTGTCACTAATTTGTCAGTTAACAATTTGATGTAAGATATCACCATTTATTACAGTAAATTTTATTACCAGATTGATGTAATCTTCTTCAGATGAGACATTATTAAAATTTGTATTAGACAAACAAATATGCTGCATATATACTGCTGTTTAATAAAGGTATACTGTATGGATATATGTTATCAATATTATATTGTTTTGATATAAACATTATAAAACAAAATTTTGCTTGTTATCTTTGTTTTCCTGATATATGCAAGATTTTGAAAAATATTAAAAATAGAAAGAGTTAAGACAGCGAACTGAAACTTTGACAAAGTAATGGTTCAGTAGATATAAGTGCATGGTAAAAATATGAGAGTGCTGCTTAACTGTTATCTTAGTGAAACACCAACCTTTAGAAGAGCCATTTTTAACAGTTGTAATTTTAAACCATTTTAAATATTTAGTTTTAGTGGTTTTAATCACCATAACAAACTTTTGTAAGTTTTTTGTGTCAGTATATGATTTAAGAAACATTACAGGTAAGATCATCCCTTGGAAACCAATAGTTTTCTTTAAACTGAATTTTAAAGACAGCACCTGTCAAGGAAAATATGGTCTATTTTTGATTGTTGGATCTTTATACTGTATAAGAAAAAGTATAAGAGGCATACCTAGTACCACAAGTGACACAAGAAAACTGTGGCTGGTATTAACCCTTTCTGTGAAATCTTAGCACTCAGTCTTAAAAAATGTTATTACAGATGCCCAAAGTTGGTTGCAATGCCAGTTTTTCCCAACATGCAAAAATGGGGTATATTTTGAATGTATCTCAATAACTAAACATCTTAGCAAACAAAAATTTGGAATTTTTACTTTTGCATGTGTATTAACATCAATTTTTTCATGATTTTTTGAGGAGGTGACCTGGGGACCCCTAGTCGAATTGGCATGGAGTGCCCCTTGCTGCTTAAAGTAAAACATACATTTACCCAACATTTTATTTCCCCATCCAGGTGAAGACATAGATAGCCGAGATACCATGTGCTGTGTAGTACTTTGCACCACTCATGTTAGCTAAGCAGTATATGTACGTTTTTCTTTAAACAGCAGAAGGACCTTACTAATTCAGTGTCTCTTACACCAGTTTGTTTTCAGTATTTTTCTATTTTCATAGTAGTAAGCAGATGTTTTGAGTTAGTTTTTTTTCCTCTTGTTGTCATGTTCCCAATGCCTCCTTGGTGAACTTGCTAAACTTACTGGAATTATGGTTATGTTAGGTAAGGTTAAATTGCTAGGTTTGGTTTGGTTAGGTTAGGTTTGGTTATAAAACATACATTTATCCAGCATTTTATTTCCACATCCAGGTGAAGACATAGATAGCTGTGTTACCATGTCCTGTGTAGTTCTTTGCATCACTCATGTTAGCTAAGCAGTAAATGTACGTTTTTCCTTAAACAGCAGAAGGACCTTACTAATTCAGTGCCTCTTACACCAGTTTGTTTTCTGTATTTTTCTGTTTTCATAGTAGGAAACATGTTTTGAGTTCATTTTTTTTCCTTTTGTTATCATGTTCCCCATGCTTCA
Source organism: Coenobita brevimanus (assembly GCF_032717465.1). Lineage (NCBI taxonomy): Eukaryota > Metazoa > Arthropoda > Malacostraca > Decapoda > Coenobitidae > Coenobita > Coenobita brevimanus. Next base: position 33,111,348 of record NC_136979.1, read on the forward strand.
TTGGTGGAACTTGCTAATCTTACTGGAATTATGGTTGTTAGGCTAGGTAAGGGTAAATTGCTAGGTTTGGTTTGGTTAGGTTAGGTTAAAATGTTGGGTTAAGAAAAGGCACCAAAAAGCAGTTGGGACGTAAGTTTGTGTAAGCATCTGCCATTATCAAGAAACAGTTGATGCAACAAAGAGCAAGCTAAACACAGTAAGGAAAGAAATTTAATGTCAAACGTTCATTGACGACCCCAAAAATAACCAGAAAAATATAAAAGACATCAGGAAGAAGAAGAAGAACTGATTTGGTAAGGTGCTTTTGCAGCTAAACATTTTATTTGTAACCTTGTGTATTGAGGTGAATGTTTTGGGTAGTGTTGCAAGAGGCGGACTGAGAAAAAATGGACAGGGTCACATAGTGTGACCTCACAGATAAAGGACTGATTAGAGAGACTGCTAGATATCAAGCAGCATGGAGAGCTTCCATTAGGTGATCAAGGCTGATGCATGTAAGCATGTTGAAGGCATTATAAATAAAACCAAACAAGAAGAACTGAATCATCATTCTGCAGTGCCTACATAGTTTTTATAAGTACAGTGATCCTTGGTTATGGGAATTTTTGTTATTATTGCAAGATGATAATCTGCACTCTTGGTGTTATTGTACACCTGAACCGGTTTCTGCCGACAATGATGGTGCAATGTCTGTGGTTTCTGATGGCATTGAGGGATTCGGTGATGAGGTCCTGCACTAGGAGTTAATCCCAAGTGGTGGGGACTACAAACACTCCACTCCCTGACCTCAGAACTTACCTCAGACCCATCTCAGATTGCTCTGTGGTATTATATTTCTTTATTGTGACCTTTTAATCACCTTTTAATCTAACCATACCTATGTATGTTTCTGATACTCTCCGTAGCAGTATGTCTGTATTTATCTGTCTGTGTATTTATCGATATTGTATTTGCTACAAGGGAGTGATTTTATTTTGTTGCGATCCCCAGATTATTTTAGTCTTAATGGTACTGTTTTTGCTACCACCACCACTACCACATAATTTTTTTCAACTTAAGAGTAGTTGAACTGAAAGGGTTGTATGTGGGCAGTGTGGGTCTGTGCCCTCTTGTTCAACATTAAACTCTATTTCCTGACACCTTGTCTCGTATTCTCATCAGTTGAGGAAGCTCCCAAACACTTCCTCCCTAGCAGTTTATTTTTCGCTGCAATTGATCAATATCCTGGTGTACGGTACATGATTTATGTAGAGTATGGCAATATTGGAAGGATTTATGTAACACAGAGAGCACAGAAGATGTTAGATAAGTCATTTAGGAAAAGGTGTTAGGAATCTTACTCAGCTGATGAGAATACAGACCCTTGGGTTGTATAATGTTCTTTGTCACCACACTACAACCCAGTTGAACAATCTGTAGCAGTCCTTAATCCTGGGAAAGGCACAGGAAATATAATAATTGATTTAAGTCTGCTCATTTACTCTAGGCATCTCTGTCTCAGCCAAAAATACAAAATTCTCTGAATTATTACATACTTACCAGACTTACATAACCAAATTATGGCACCTGGTGGTTTAGCAGGTAATGAACCCTTTAACCGCGGGCATTGTTTTGCCCCGACTGGCCTCTCCCGCGGGGGTTTCGACCAAAATGGAAACAAACTTTAAACCTTTATAACTCTGCACAGAATAAATCTAGAGCGAAAAATAAGGTACCATTAGAAAGTACTAACCTTCGGCTTTGCAATGATGTAGGTTTCATGATTTCATTGACTATCACTGGATAGGCAGTGCCATTAGAAGTGAGCGATCTAAAATCACTATTTTTCGCCCACACACCACTACCTACGCTCATACACCATTACCAAATGCCAACCTCATTCTGATAATAATACTATAATCATATATGAACACTGCACATACGATAAACACCCACTCTGTGTTCACTGAGGCAGCTAAAAGGCACCGTAATTACCTGCACTTCACTGCCACATCAGCGGTGTTGTAATCACTATTCTTCGCTCACACACCATTACCAAATGCCAACCTCATTCTGATAATAATACTATAAACATATATGAACACTGCACATACGATAAACACCCACTCTGTGTTCACTGAGGCAGGTAAAAGGCACTGTAATTGCCCGCACTTCACTGCCATATCAGCGGTGTTGTAATAACTATTTTTCGCTCACACACCATTACCAAATGCCAACCTCATTCTGATAATAATACTATAAACATATATGAACACTGCACATACAATAAACACCCACTCTGTGTTCACTGAGGCAGGTAAAAGGCACTGCAATTGCCTGCACTTCACTGCCACATCAGCAGTGTTCTCACTCACACAGCTGGACAGATACTGATGCGTGTTTGGTCCGGGGTGGGGTGGGGGGCCCAGGGGGTGGGAGGTGGGGCCCCAGGGGGGGGGTGGGGGGGGTCGGCTGGAGTGAAAGAACTTAATAGCTACTCTCCCTTGAAACAATTGGCGCACGGAAAAAACGCGGGGTATTCAAAATATTCACAAACATTCGAGAATGACACCCGCGGTTTGGTTCAGTTTTTGCAATGTCATTCTGGAATGACACCCGCGGTTAAAGGGTTAAGGTGCTCCAATCGGATTGAGCTTGTGTAGGTTTATATCCAAGGGGTAGTTGGGGTTTATTGCTCACATAATGCTGCTCAGGGATGAGTGAGGCTGGTCACTCTGATCTTAAATGTCAGGATCAACTTGCCTAGCCCCGAGATCCTACACTTCACATGGGGTGGCATAGGATTGGATGATGGATGGATGGAGTGATGGGTCACACTTCTCTCAGACTGACTCCAGACTAATTCCCTAAAAATTTTAAATTGCCTATAGATCTGTCTGTAAGTCTATTTATATATACAAGTAGCTGATATATTTGTTTGGTGTACTGTGTCATAATGTAACAAAAACAGTGAAGTGAAAGAATTATTTTTCTGATAGCGTAAAGCAGCACAAAAAAAAAAATCAATGCGTAATGCGCACCGTTGCACTCCGATGAATATCGTTTGCACACTGCGTGAGACCTTGTGCAGTATTGTGCTTTTGCACATGAAAAGTTAGGCGCGCAAGCACAAATTTAGTTGCACCTGCACAACTAAATTTGCACTTGCACCTGTCTTGCGCACTGCGCAATCCACGGGACACGTGGTCTTGAGAGCTGCCTGTATGGCTGAACAATGGATGGGGGAAGCTTGGGCAGGTCACCAGGGTACTGGATTGTTGGGGGGAGGCAGGAGGGTAGTAGCATTACTTAAAATTCTTCAACAGAGATAATGTATTGTAATATTTTTTAAATTATTATTATTAGTATATAATAATAAATTAAGAATACATTATTTATTGAGAGTAGCATATACAGTTCCTTACAAAAATCATTAAAACATATTCAAATCAAATATCCACGGCCTAATAATTTATTAGGCTGTGGATATATGATTTAAATACTATGTTTTAATGATTTTTGTAAGGAATTGCATATGCCGTTGTATATCTATATTGAATTATTAAATAAAACGTTTTGCAAAAAAGCAGATAAAAGTAAAACTGGCAACATCACAGACTTTGTTTCCCTGTCCCTTCGCTCCTTTCACTCCTCTGTTTAAACTTCCATGAGTTAACAACGCCTTGCTCCAGTCCTACCGCCTTGGTCACTTAGTGTGTAAAGTGAATCATTTTATTTCACAGTAAATAATTTCAATTTAATTTGCCAGTAATGGATGCCCCCATGGATGCGATTTGTTGTTTGTGGCCAGTGGCCACCCTTTACAGGATTAAGGCATCTAGCAATAGATTGATAGAATAATAATAAATAAAAGTATGTTGATTTATTTAAATATCTTAATATTTTACAGTAATAATAATAAATAAAAGTATGTTGATTTATTTAAATATCTCAATATTTTACAGTAATTCCCACAAATATATGCAAATGGTTTGCGCTAGGGCTTTGCAACATTGCACAAAGTAAATCTTAGATTGCGCACTTGCACAAATCACAAACAATAGAAAATGATAATAATAAATAAAAGTAAGTACTGTATGCTAATTTATTTAAATATCTCAATGTTTTACAGTAATTCCCACAAATATATGCAAACGATTTGCGCTTGCGCGTCACGACATTATGCAAGCTAAATGTTATGCTGGGTGTTTTTAGGTTGACTTCTTATCCTAAGAACACTAGCTGCTGAGCAGAGTCCTCTTTCGAGACCAGAACTAAAACACACAACAAGAAGAACAGGGCATAAGAACTCGGCAGACCAACCTTACACATACAGTATATTGCCTTAATTCCAATTCCCTTACAATATACAGCAAGTATATACAATGTAGGGGATATGGACAATGTCAGGCTTTTGGGTACACAATAATTACTGCACACAATACCTATAAGAGTAATTGCCATCAATCGACTATTCATTAGTAGTACATAGGAGTTATAGGCATAGTCCACATAGTTCTTCCCGTACAGTCCTAGTGTACCACTCGTTACTTTCAGACTTAGGCAATTCTCATTTTACATAAGAGGTGTCACTGCGATGGGTATGAACACTGTCAGTCTTCACAGTACCACCGATGTGGACAAGCCATATACAGCAATACAAACACTGTCAGTCCTGGTTCTGTAAGGAGTCACTGTTATTACACTAGTGGGCTTCTTGGACTGCTGAAACCTGGGCTCAATCAGAGGTGGCGCCTGGGCATGTGGGGCTGGTCCTTGGGCGTGCTCTCCCGTAGAGGGCACATGACTACTGTAGGGCATGGTCGTGGTCCAGGGTGCAGGAAGGCCCTTTCTCAGTGGGGCCTCGACCTGGCAAGTGGCCCTCGGGACTGGGACTGAACAAGACCAGAAGACACGCCTGCCGCCGTTTACTCCAGGCGGAGGGTCGTTGGCGGGAAGGTCTTGGGAGTTCCCGCCCCGGGGTCGTGGGGACGTCCCTAGGTGGCCGGGGGCTGTGGTCACCACTGGGCTGGACCGTCGTTTGTGGCGTCCCTTCCTGGTGGCGTCCGTCAGTGCCGGGCATCGTCCAGGGATGATCCATAGGGCATGAATTACCTCTCCAGGGATTGGGCCCTGCCACAACTTCTCAAACGGCAGCTCCTCCTGGGGGCCACACCTGTGGGGAGAGTGAGAAGGGCATCCTGCATGGCCTCTGGGTGGTAGGTGGGCAGCACCAGGGACTTCCTCCAACAGGGAAGCCCTACAGACTGCAGACGAAGGACGTACAGTGGCCGGCCTTTCCCCGACGTGGACAGTGGCTGACATCGCGGTTCCACAGACCCTGTGGGCAGAAGCAGAAGGGCGTACAGGGGCCGCTCCTTCCCTGGTATGGACAGTGGCCGATATCATGGTGCCACTCCCGAAGGAGGTGGAGGCAGATGAAGGGCGTACAGTGGCTGCTCCTTCCCCGACGTGGACAGTGGCCGATGTCGTGGTTCTGCCTTTCCCTGGCTTTGCCAGCTGACGTGCGTACAGGGGCCGTCACGTCCAACCCAGGGCGTACAGTGGCCGCCATCGTGGGGCTGGTTCCAGGTGTGACTGCAGCAGAAGGATGAAAAATGGCTGCTCCTTCCCTGGTATGGACAGTGGCTGATACCACAGTGCTGCAGGGGACAACAGCTGAAGGTCGTACAGTGGCCGATCCTTCCCCAGTATGGACAGTGGCCAATACCGCAGTGCTGCTTGGGACTGCCTGTAGACAAGTCCCACCCCGATCCTGGCGAGGGCTGGCCCAGCTGAGATGTAGTTGACCAGGACTGTTTAGTTGTCGCTGGCTGTGTTGAGGGGAAAAGGGGCGTTGGGCTGTGGTGCACCTGGGCCTGTATCACTCAGACCTGGCGTGCTTGCTACCTGCCCCTCCGTGGTCTCCTTCTGGGGTGGGGGTGGGGCCATGGCTCCGTCCTAGGGGAGGACATCTCCACAGGGGGGTGTATTTCACTAAATATTACTCGGATTGCACACTTGGGCATGTCCAAGGTAGTAAACTTTGGATTGCGCATCGCGCTTGCACAAGGTCCTTTTTCGTTTGCACTGCCCACCACAGAAAATAATGCACATTCTTATACCATCAGGTACAGTATCAGCTTGATACTGATGTAAATATGATACTCACGAATAATAGTGAAAACAGGAAATGAAAAAAAAATGCACTACACTTGTCAAGATTATCAGTAGCAAAATACATTACACAGATATTAACTGTTGCAAAATTTAATGAACTATTCAGATTAGCTACGAAAACATAACATACGTGCATAAGTATTAAATAACACGCATCAAACATTGGTAAGGTACAGCTATGTAGAAAACAGGTATAGCCTGTGGAAGCACAAACAAAATCTTAACTGCATATCATACTCCATCATGTGCAGTATTTGTGATAAGTGGGTGAATAAGAGAAGTAGTTGAATTGAAGTGGATTGCAAAATAATGCTAATTTTGTATGTGCAGTGTGTCAGGGAGAGCATGTAGAGATTGTCAGGCATGAAAGAATGGATCTTGCAGGTGAATCTCTTGAGTGTGTGGAAATTTTATCTGAGGGCTTGCTATGTGCTGGAGGTGGGGCTGGAGCTAACTTGGTGGCTAAGGTAAGGAGTGGTTGGAGGAAATTCAGAGAGCTGTTGACTCTCCTGACACTGAGTGGGCTTTCCCTCTGTTACGGCGTGTGTTAGGAATGTAATTCTGCTTTGGTAGCAGGGCCGGATTTAGTGTGAGCCCCTGAGATATGGAAAGCTGTAGAGGCCCTGTATGACACTTAACAGAGAATTAGGTTCCGTAACAATGGAACTTTGAAAAGAATGCCGCCAAGATGTATAATAACTCTGTGCAGAGTGGTTAATTGGGTTAAATCATAAATATGAATTATAATAAATAACAATTTTTTTTAAATATTATTTTGAGGGGTCCTTCCAGACTGTGAGGCCCAAAGCTGTAACATGTCTATTCATCATTCATTTGATGAATATGAATGATGAATAGACATGTTACTTGTCTATCATATGACTAAATCCGGTCCTGTTTGGTGGTCAGATTTGAGCGGTGAAAGAAAAAGATATTCATGGGCACAAACGTACAGAAATGACAGTGATGAAATGGATGTGTAGTGCATCCTTGATTGCGAGGCCTGGGTGGGCTGGGAATACAGTTGAAAAGTTGAGAGGAAGGATGGAACTGGAGTGTTTTGGTGTAATGATGAGGAGGGATAGATTGAGATGGCTTGGACATATTGAGAGGATGGAGGATGACAGTTGCGTGTAGAAAGTGGGCAGTGTGAATGCAGGGGGCTAGGGTTGCAAGAGGCAGACTAAAAAAGACCTGGAATTAGGTCATAGAATGTGACTTCAGGGATAAGGGACTAAATGGGGAGGTTCCCAGAGATCGAGCAATGTGGAGAGTTGCATGCAAGTGTGTTGGAGCCTTGATAATTGATACAATACAGCACTGCATCTGATAATATCAGTCAGGATATAAGTATGTAAAGAAATATATGCAATATGGGGAAACCCTGTCAAATCATTACCATCTAATTTACTGAACTGCCCCGAAGATATTTCTCATGGTACACAAACGCAGAATGGAAATGTCTGTAGGTAACTAAAAGTACAGGTATACCTCGATATACGATACCCCTAGATGCAATAGTCCGGCTTAACGATGGTAGTTGAAATACCACCATAGCCTGCCTATGGGGGAGGCGGTGGCTCAATCGGTAGAGAGGTGGCTTGCAGTCCTACCGGACCCAGGTTCAAATCTCCGCTGGAGCAGGAACGGTTTAGGGATTTGAATTTCATTACGGCAGACTTTACCGCTCTACCAGAAGACCCGCCGACATGTCGTAAAAATACCCCCGCTAATACCAATACACCAGTCCTGTATGAGACAGCCCTAGCATGTATTCAATATGGACGGTGGGTGTTAGCGCCGAAGTGGTGACATGTAGTGGAGTTCGAAATGTAGGAGGACTACTGGGCCTTGATAGCAGGCTGAGAAGCCTATGCCCAGAGTCGAGCACATAAAAAAAAAAAAAAAAAAAAAATCAATGGCCAAACCCTAGTTTAACGATGGGTTTTGATTGTTTAAACACCAATTTCGATGATTTTTTATACTAAAATTGTGTTTAGGTTGATTTATAAACTTTTTATCATCATCATCCAGATCTCTTTCCCACCCTAGGGCAGGGTGAGAAGTAGCAGTGCCCAGAGAGCCAAAATTTGCCCAATCCAGTGGGCCTGTTTTTAGACTTAATGTTTTACTCATAGGTGGGGTGAACATTGTTACTTTGGGGTACAGTTTATTAAAGCTTGATTTTTTCCAGACATATTTGACAATTTTTAGATTTTATTTGTTGGTTTTAGTGAGTTATTTACAGATGTTAAGCTAAGGTTAACTTCTTTTACAGCTGTTAGACCATTTAGATTGGCTTTAAACTTGTTTTTGGACTCATTTGGGTGGGTTTAGGACTTGGTCGGGGGGAAACCCAAGGCTCAAAAATGCATCCCAATACATGTTTCTGAACCCAAGACTCAAAAATGCATCCCAATACATGTTTCTGAACCCAAGACCCAAAAATGCATCGCAATACATGTTTCTGAACCCAAGACTCAAAAATGCATCCCAATACTTTACATGTTAAATCTACCCCGAGATACGATACCCTTCCTAACAATGGGTTTTTACTTAACCAATTGCATCGTTTAACCGTGGTATACCTGTATATATACTGTAATACTGTATTATAGTAAGTATGATAAAAAGTCCTTAGAACTTGCTTAATGTTTCCCACATATTACATGAGAACCTGCAGCGAAATGTCAATGTAATCCTCAGGGCTGTGAAGTCTGTATCCCAAACGCCTGACTCTGACTCTAACTCCATGATTTCTTGTGTCCGACTCAGACTCTGACCCCATTGACTTTCTCTACAATAAATTTGCCATGGTGGGTCTTCACTGACTTGCGCATACTCAAAATTCCTACCTCACAGTTTACAGGCACTGGCAGATGCATCCATGTCACTTCATACTTAAGCCATTTTGTTCCTAGTAATTTCATATTAAACTTACCACTATATTCTAGAATCAAGATATTCTCCAGACACATTCACTCAGTGGGAAACCCGCTGATCATGGTGTCTGTTTACATTTTGTTCTTGAACACGGGTAACAATTTTTATATTTGATGTTCTTTGATGGTCGATATTGCTGTAACCATTAGTCATATAAGAGTGAAATATGCATTATCAGGTGTGTAATTTAAGCTCTTGAAACCTGTAAGAAAAAATTTTTCTTCGGTGAAAGTTAAAAAGTCGGACCCTTTTTGCATTTCTGGGGATAGGCCGAGAGGACAGGGAGATTTTCAGTCTTTAGAGGTGAAGACTGTCAGGGTTTAGACAAATTAGTATGGTAGGTGGGTGCAGTCACCATCCACACAGTCTATGTAGTGCTGCTCTTGAGTGACTGCTCTTTCCTCTCTTCCTTCTTTCCTTTCCTTTCTTCCTGTTCTGTTTGTTTTCCTTCATTCCTCTTCCTTATGCCTACGGGTGACACTACACTCCCTCTTCTGTCTTCGTTTCCTTCATTCTTTCCTCTTCCTACTGCCTATGGTGACTCAACACTGAATGGCAAGCCAAATGGTTTCCTGTACACCAGGAAACCATTTATTATGCTGGGTGGTAACCATATAACCAGATTATGGCACCTGGTGGTTTAGTGAGTAATTGAGGAGCTCCAGTTGGTTTGAGCCAGTGCAGGTTTATATCCAAAGGGTGGTGGGAGTTTACTGCTCATGTAATGCTAGTCAGGGATGAGTGAGGATGGTCACTCTTATCTTAAATGTTAGGACCAACTTGCCTAGCCCCGGGCTCATATGCTCTTCATGGGGAAACACAGGATTCGATGATGATGACGATTATTATTATTGGTAGATTGGTAGGTAGGTAGGTCAATAGATAGAAGCCTATTAAAAAACCTCTTCTCCCAGTGGTTTGCCACTTTTACCCAAGCTATAGTAGTTGTTGTGGCCCCAGGGTAATCTGAAATGTGAACTCAGTGGACTGCAGGCATAAAGATACCTTTCTGTTGCAGTCCACCACCTTCCATTCTGGAAATAAGGAAGTACTTGAGGGACTGTAACCAAGGAAGTGAGCCAGACAAATGACGTAAAATGGATCAGTTTATCTTAGGTCTCGTGTTCAAGTAGTTGCAGTCTCAGGGTTATCAGAACATTAATCCAGTGGACTGCAGGCAGAGCTACCCCTCTGTAGTCCACCATTCTCTTGTTGGGGAATAGGGAAGGGTTTGAGGAATATTAATATAATCAGGCAGCCTCTCCCCGTCATCCAGTTAATGCCACTCCAGCACCAATATTTATCATCATCATCCGGACCTCCTTTCCCACCCTAGGGCAGGGTGAGGAGTAGCAATGTCCAGACAGCCCAAATTTGCCCAGTCAAATGGGCCGCGCTTCCATTCACTCATCATTCAAGCCCCCTGGCTCTATCGGATACGCCAAAAACATTCACCACGTTCTGTAGCTTCACATAATCGTATCTGATAGAGTCAGTCCAGATGCTGCCATGTTAAATATACACGCACTCAGTGTAGAGGTGCCATATGATCTCTACACTGAGTGATAAGCGAAATCGTTTCCTGTACCCAGGAAACCATTTACTACGCTGGATGGTAACCATATAACTGGGATTTCTGGCAGGGTTAAGTGTCCCCTAGATTCCCCTATCCAAAATCACTTAATCATGGCAGTCGTTTCAGAGGGCACCAATACTATAGGGGTTAATTAAGGTTTGTATCGAACTCCCCCACAGACAAAGGGTTAAATTATCAGCACACCTGAGACTATCTCTTAAAAATACCTCTGACTGATGTGAAGAGGTTCCCCTAGGCCATACATCTACACCTCAACTCTTAGTACTGCTTCTGCTACTGCTACAGCTGCAGGTACTACCATCCTTCTGAAATGTGAGTTTTGGTAGAAAGTTTTTGGTTCATCCACCTTGACTTGGCAAAGATTTTTGTCCTTTGCACCCTAATCTCCAAAGCTCAGAAGCAGAGTAAGACAAGGATAGCAATACCTGTACTGTGGCTCTGCATCCTTTCCAAATCACTGTTAAGCCAAGTTGAGATGGACAGAGTATGTTAACAGTTGCGCCCCTGTTTACAAAATTTTAATTCCTTACTCCATCCTTGGGTGGGACTAGGAGGTAGGGTTGATGATGATAATTATATTTAGCAGCAGTGCTTGGCACCATAACTAGATTCTTCCACCACTAGGGTATACAAATCTAGTTAACTCAGTCTAGGTACTCATCTTACTTGCTAATCAACAATGACAACAGTGATGATGTTAGGATGATGCAGTGCCAGGAATCAATCCCTGGCACTATGAGGCTGTCAGGTTCTTGACAGTTCTAACCTCAGGTCCTAATATGATCTCAAGCTGGTAAGTCTTTAATCTCATCAACAACAAAAGTTTGTATCTCAAACATTCGTAAGTGGGAGGGCAACTGTATTCCCACTAACATCAGATGGTTTTATTCAGCTGAGAGGAATTCTTGGGGTTTAAGGATAATAATAATCTTAATTTTTAACTTATTAGTTATTGATATTAGTCTGTGCTCAGTTGTCATAGTTCGCGCACAGTTAACTTGGCCCAGGATTTTTCCCTTCACCAGCTTTTTTCTCGTAGCTTACTGGTAGAATAACACAGTACTATAGGTCTACATTCTTCCCATTGCACTTTTTCATGACAAGCTTTTTACTTGAAAAACTATTGCTGAGTTGGTAATTGTATGCGAGGTTAGAATAACAAGAGTAGCTATAGGAAGCAGATTCCCCAGGTATACCAGTAGCAGATAGTTTTGAAACCTTTCCATTGCATTTCTTCATGATTAGCATGTCTCCTTGACAAGCTGTTGCATTAACCCAGGATTATTTCAGGTTGATAGACAGATAGATAGACTAGTACACTGACAGATAGAGAAACATTACACACACACATAGATAGATTGCTAGATAGACAAGTATACAGATAGATAAGCTTTACGCAGATACACAGAGATAGATAGATTGCAAGAATTTTATGATAGACCGAAAGGTTACCCTTTATTTTTATTTTTAAGAGTTAATTAACTTATGTATTGAACACCTCGATAGACAAAGGGTTAAACTATCAACAGACCTGAGATTATCTCCTAAAAACCTGCCATATTTTCAGGAGCTGTCTGTGCTAGTTGCTGTTCCTGTTGCTGCTGTGTTGGTGTTACTAGTGCCGATGAGGTTAGTGATGCTGGGATGGATGACAATGCTGTGATCGATGTCGATGCGGTGATGGGTGATGATGCTGTGATGGGGTTAGTGATGCTGTGATCGATGACGATGCTGCGATGGGTGGTGATGCCGCGTTGGGGTTGGTGCTGCAGGTACCTCATTACACAGTTACCTCAAACCTCTGGGGAAATACCTCTGGTTGCCCTGAAGAGGTTTCCTTAGGCCTTCTGTGTTCTAATCTTATCTTCTACAACTACCACTACTACTGCTACAGCTATAGCCACTACAACCCATCTGAAATGTGAGTTAGAAAATTTTTGGTTTGTCTGCCATGACTTGACAAAGATTTTTGTCCTTTGCAGCCTAATTCCCAAAGCCCAGAAACAGGGTAATTCAAGGATAGCAATACTGTGACTGTACATCTTTTCCAAATCACCCTTAAGCCAAGTTGAGATGGGCCGAGTATGTTTACAGTTGCTCCCCTACTCATGAAAGTTTAATTGAGAATTCCTTACCCTATCCTTGGATGGGATGAGCAGGGCTGTTGATAATGATAATGCCCAATGATGATAGCAAATAATAATGTCTAACGATGATGATAATTAGGATTAGTGGCAGTGCTAGGCTCAGTAATTAGATCTTTCCACCACTAGAGTATACAAGGCCGTTAACTTAATCTAGATACTGTACTCGTTTTACATGCTAATTGAGAACAACGATGATGATGATAGGATAGGATGCTGCGGTGCCAGGAATCAGTCTCTGGCACTATGAGGCTGTGGGCTTAGTAAGAACAAGGCTAACCACAAGGCCAATTAAAATCTTAATCTGGTAAGTCTTTAATCTTAACAACAATGTTTGTAGCACAGGTGTTCGTAAGTGGGAGAGCAACTGTCTTTATTCCAACTAACACCAGGTGGTTTTATTCAGCTGAGAGTGATGCTTGTGGGTCCGAGGATGATAATGATCTGTATTTTTAACCTATTTATTAATATTAATGCTCAATTATCATAGTTCTTACACCATAACTTGGCCCAGGATTTCTCCATTCGCCAGCTATTTTCATGTAGCCCAGTGGTAGAATAGCACAGTACTACAGGTCTACATCTGTCCCATTGCACTTCTTTATGACTAGCATTCTACCTGATAAACTATTGCTAAGATGCTTATTGTATGCCAGGTTAAAGTAACAAGAGTACAGTAAGTAAATTCCCCAGGTATACCAGTAGCAGATAGTTTCGAAACCTTGTCATTGCACTTCTTCATGATTAGCATGTCTCCTTGCCTCAGCTCAAAATTATTTCAAGTTGATGGATAGATGGACAAGTACACAGATAGATAAACATTACACAGATACACATAGTAGAGAGATTACAGTAAGTGCTAGCTAGATAGATATACTGCAAGAATTTTGTGATAGGTTCCTCATGTTATTTTTGATGCCTTTGACTGCTGGTACAGTATTTCTCTCAGTTGAACAATGTCTGGTGTTAGTTCAGTCAAAGTGGCTTGTCTTCTTTGTGGCTGTGATGATTTCGTAACATGATTTATTAGCAAGCCTCCTAAGCCACCTAAAAGACACCCCAGTGAATTATGCCTATGATTATTGACTGATTATTATTATGATGTTTGTATTGTAATTGATGCACAGTGTACAGATTTTCACAGCCTGTGGTTTGGCCAGTTGTTTCAGGTACTTGTGGATATTCTTGTTATTGTTTCCGTTTCAATCACCCACACCAATCGACCCTGCAGTGTCGGCGTTACTCATTGTTTATGAACCTCGGCCCTGTCGATTCCCCTTTGTGGAAGTATCAGTACACGTGTAAAAAAATAAGTGCCAAATTGGAGTGAGAAGATTAAAGTTTTGTGCTGGCAGTAAATGAATGAAAAGTCTGCATCGTAAAAGTAAAATTTCGTGCTAAATTAGTTGTTCTTTTACTGTTGTGTAACGTGGCCACAGGTACCTTTGTTACTAGTGGGGTTTTGGGGATTTGGGGATGAGTGGGTTGTTGGGTAAATCACTTATACAGCACACACAACCCACCATTGTGTGCCATGATATATATCGGTTCTAACATTGGTAATGGGGGCTTCTGGAGTTCAAAGAGAAGGGGTCCTTATTGCAGTTGTTGGAAGGATAAGTGGCACACAGGTGGATGATTATATAAGTAAACATGCACGCAGCCCTTGCTTGCAATAACCACGTTGTGGCCGTACAGTAAGGGGGCGCAATGCTCTATGAGGGGGTTGTATTCACGGTTGTTTTGTTTTTTATTTTTCATGGCCCAGGCAATGCTTCAAGGATTGGGCATACACTCTTAAGTGGATATTGCAAACCAGACGTTGCACACTTCGTTCACATCTATGAGATGCTGGACCATGCAGTCACAGCTACCCATTCATTCACCAATTTTTTGTTTCCCCTTTTTGCAAGAGATCTGGGACTAGCTACTGACTAATTTAATACCATACAGGGCCACATCCAGCTGGAGTGCTCTAGTTCCTTACACCACCATGTAACTAGTTGTATGCTCATTATTTACAAACCTCGGCCCTGTCGATTCCCCCTTGTATGTAGTTAACCTTATCATTCCATGAAAGTGTGTGCGTCAGGAAAAGCGATTACGGTATTAACATCAAATAGATATTAGACATACTCTTAAAAATGTGCTAAAGGTTTGAGTGAGATTAGTAACTATGGTGTATGAACGATTACCATTTATGACACATGCAGCAGAGTAAAAATGATAAAATTTTATGCTGGAAGTTAGAATGCTAAGTACTGGTACGCATGTAAAAAATAAGCACCGAATCAGACTGAGATTAAAGTTTACGCTGGCAGAAAATGAACATAAATCTTCTTCTTAAGAATAAAGTAATGTAATTTCTTGTTGAAAATTTGCTAGTGTGGTATTTGCCTTGCTCTTCTAATACATCATGTAGTGTGGCCCTAAGTCCCTTTGCTGCTAGTGGGGTTCTGGGGGATTGGGGATGACTGGGTGGTTGGGTAAATCACATTTACAGCACACACAACCCACCATTGTGTGCCATGATATATGTCGGTTCCAACATCAGTAATGGGAACTTCCGGAGTTCAAAGAGAAGGCGTCCTCATTGCAGTTGTTGGAAGGATAAGTGGCGCACAGGTGGATGATTATATAAGTAAACATGCACGCAGCCCTTGCTTGCAATAACCACGTGGCCATACAGTAAGGGGGCGGAATGCTCTATGAGGGGGTTGTATTCACGGTTGTTTTGTTTTGTTTTTTTATGGCCTAGGCAATGCTTCAAGGATTGGGCATACGCTCTTAAGTGGATATTGCAAGCCGGACATTGCACACTTTGTTCACATCTATGAGATGCTGGACCATGCATTCACAGCCATCCGTTCATTCACCAATTTTTTGTTTCCCCTTTTTGCAAGAGACCTGGGACTAGCTACTGACTGATGTCATATCTTATGGGAGTGCCATAACTCCTTACACCATCATGTGACTGTCTAGTTGTATGCTACCACCAAATGTAGTAACTTATATCCTGCGTAGCAAGATTAAGCCACTTGGCTTGTCACTTATCTTAGTCACGAGCTGTCCACTTTGATTGGTAGTCACATCAAACAACCAGTTTCATTACATCCTGCTGTCAGCTCTGAAAGATGACTTCTTCACCAGATTCAAGTAAAGCGACTTAGGTTATAGACAACTGGTCAGCCGTATACAGCCATAGGCTATGAAATGTTTAGCAAGACTCCTGTCTTGAGCATGAGCAAAAGTATGTAGGCACTACTCTGCCAGCTGTAGGAATGGAAGGTGTTGTTTGAAATATGTGATAAGGACTGCACTCTTTCATAGTCCGCCATTCTCCTTTAGGGGGATTGTAAAGGAACTGAAGGCTGTTGTAAAGGAACTGCAGGCTGTTTGTATAACGTGACAACTTCAATATGATAAGTACCAGATGAAGGTGTCTGTTCTAAGCATCAGTAAAACAAGCAAGAGAAGGAATGTTACTCTCTTGTCATTTGGGGAAGAGTGATAAATATGACATACAAGTTAGTGCTGGTAGAGTATTGTTGGCATACTTTTGCACATGCCTGTACATCACAAACAGATGCAGTAAGGCCTGGTTATATGCTACAGATGCCAAAAAATACAGGGTGGTTCATATATAACATGTCTGATCCCATGTGTTTTGTCCTTCTCTTTTGAACCATACCATACCTCATCCTTAGGTGGGAAGAAGAGGTGAGGGTGATGATGATGATGATGATTGCAATGATTTTAATAATAATGAATGATGATGATTATATTGATGATTATGATGATCGATATGGTGAAGGCTCAGTCAAATTAGCATCTCTACCCTACATCATTTTCTGTTTCTCATAACTCTTTATAGTGATTGCTTGTTTTCATCCATTGTTTACATTTTTTTATCAAGTAATTAAATATTTCCTCTTGCATTTGATTCAGTAATTGCTTAAAGTTCACTCATTTTAGTAAGCAGAAATTTTTACCCTCTAACTTGTATCTATCTACTGCCAGACATGTCGGTTCCATAAGGGGGGCCACAAACAAATTAACTCCATATTGCACTGTCATCTGCTATTTGACTACCCTCTCTCCAACTCACACACCCCCTCCCTCGTATCTCTCCACTCCATTCTTCCATCTCAGCCATGGTCTCCCCTCCTCCCCTCCCCCTCCACGGCATACACATACAGTACCTTCTTTTAGTCAGTCTCACATTCTCCATCCTCTACATGGCCAAACTGTCTCAAAGTATTTCTCCTAATAGCACCACAATGCATCTTTACTGTCTCATTTGTATATCTGGCTGTCCATAAAACTCCACACACTCCTCACTTCATATCCACTGCTCTTACTTTGACTTGTGTCCTTCCAACAGGTTCCAAGCCTCACTTCTGTGCTCTCATCCCAACTCCCTATCACAGCTTTCAGTGATCCAGCAACCTTTCTGCCCTGCTGTACCCATTCAAGCACTTCCATCCATCCTTACTCAACACACTACTAAAGTACTTGGATGCACTCTCATTATCTGTTTCCTTACCTTCCAGGCTCACTGTGTATGCTGTGATTTCCCTCAAGACCATAACTTTACCCATACATTCTCTTTTGGATTTTGTTTCTTACGTACATCTCAGACTCATTCACCAAGCCTTGCAGTTCACATTCCTCACAATACAGTATCATCAGCTAGCAACAGCTGAGGAAGTTTCCACATCTTACCCTCCCTAATAGGACACTCCAATATATTTACATCCCTTCCTATTATCTCTCTTATAGTTCCATCCATATACAAATTGAAGTACCACAGAGACATGACACACACAGACATAACAGACAGACATGACACACAAAAGCATGACACAAGGAGACATGAGATTTTCGTCTTTATGCAGATTCATTTCCCATACCTCACTGGCAGAATAAGATAGCACTGTGGCCCAACATCTTTTCCATAGCACTTCTTCATGACTAGCACCATATTAGTCTTCTTTCAACTAGCATTTACAAAGGAAAGATAGTAATTTAATCCCCAGTTAACCAGAGCATAAGTGAATAAAGTCGTCAAAATACATGCATCCCCCTTACCCGCAGACTGAGCCGACAACACCAGATACACATGGGCAGCCCTGTACTCTGGTTTAGTAAACTGTGGGCTGCTGTTCTGTGGTCCTGTATTCCTTTGTAGTAATGCTGTAACCAAACCACTTCTCTGAACCAGTGTAGTGTCAGTTTCAGCATTTTTGCCAATACAGTATTTGCTCTCAGACTAAGTAAAACAGTGTCAGTTGTTTGTAGCCTAAATGTGTGTGCTGATCATCTTGCTTCTTGAATGAGATGTTGCTAAATGAGCTGAGAAATTTTGCTAATGTTATATGCGTGTCATTTCCCAAAGCAGACTGCTGAAAGATGCACACACATTTCTGAAAAAGATTATTAGAAGATAATATTTGTTAAAAAGATAATTTTGAAATTTAACTCATGCAAAGGCTAATATTGCCCCTTTTCTTTGATTAAATTCCAGTATTTAGTTTCTCCAGCATTGACTATGATTCCTAGTAGTTAAAATGAGCCTGAGACCACCACAACAGCAGGTATTATCAGCCCAAAAGATCATAAATAACTGTGGCATATAAAAGGACCCCGAAAAGCCATAGTGCTTTTTTTACCAAACAATAAAAATAGGTGTTTTGCATATACAGTATTATGCTTCCTGAAGTATTGATGTTGGTTGTTTTATTTGTATGCCTATTTTTATGCCCATTTTCTTGTTATTTTTGCATTGTTATTATTGCCATTTGATAGTGATGTACTGCACAGTCTGCCACAGGAAAAAACAGGCTGAAAAAATATGTGCTCTTGTTTTTCTTTGGTTGATTTTAATTGGCAGCAGGTCTGCTATGAATTTGTTTTCCTTAATCTGTATTTCCCTCTGCCTATGACCTCCAGTCTTTTAAATGCAATGTGTGCTGGAATTTCAGAATTAATGGATCTTGAATTTGGCTCTCCTTTGTGTATTATTTCTTGCAGCCTTTGTTTTTTTTATAACAGCATTAAAAAGAAAAATGTATTGTGCTAAATATCGCTGAGAATTTAAAACTAACAAGCATCCTTAGTTATCCAAGAATAACCATCATTTTGAGTTATCTTTATTAAACATCCCCAGTTGATTCTCTTCATTTATGTCAGAGGTTAATGAGTTGAGATTTTTCCCTGCATATATACGAATATTTGTCGTTAATACGGTGTATGTTTTTAATATATATTTTTTTTTCCTGTGGCTGACTGTTTATGTATTGATGTGGGTATGTTTTTAGATGCCTGTTTATTTCTGTTGATTTATTCTATAGTCAGTTTGCTTTCGCCTGACAGAGATTCATAACCTCTAGTTTGGATTATGGCCAAGTGTAGTCAGACTGGAGAGTTAATTTGATTAGTAACCAAGGAGTCTCATCCCTACTTCATCACTAAGGCTTTCCAGACTTTATGTAGCCACAGAGATTCATAACCTGTTAGCTTGGATTATGGCAAAGTGTAGTCAAACGTGAGAGTTAATTTGAATAGTAACCAAGGAGGCTCAAACTACCTGTTTGAATAGTAACCAAGGAGGCTCAAACTACCTCAGTCTGAATAGTAACCAAGGAGGCTCATCCCTATCTCATCACTAAGGCCTGTTGAATTTTATACACCAATGATTAAGTACTGAAGTTATAATAGTTACCATGTTTTGTCAGATGAAAATATACTGACTATAGTTATGCATGTGTTTATTATTGTAATATGTTATCTTTTATATATCTATTCTTATATGTAGTAGTGTGGGAAAATGTGCACTAGTAATGTCATCTTCAGGTGTTTAGAATTTTATAACTATATGGGAAGATCCTAAGGTGCCCAATGGACAGAATTATTTTGATATACTGTTTCATATCACACAGTCATTTGCCATATTTTCCTAAGCATGTGCAAGAACTAATTTGCCAGTCAGGTCCCTATCATCTATTAGCCCATGGCATCTCAGAAATCAGCAGTATTATGTGATGAGCAGATTAGTTTGTCCAATATGCAATATTAAGTTACACAGACTATGTTGTATAAAGTTGTAAGCTCTCTGACATCACAGCCAATTGTTTATACATTTTAGAACCATCATTATGTTTATTCTAAGGCATTGCTGTGGATGTTTCTTCTACTCTGTTGCTTTTTCTTAGTCTGTGGATCTTTGGGTGTTTGTGATGGTGTTGGTGTCTGTTGGGTTGGGTTGTGGTGGTTTATAATTGGAGAGAGAGAGTGAGTTTATGTAAATGACAGTGATTTAATATCGGTGTTGGAATGAGCATGGATGTGTGATGCCTCCTTGGTTTTGTGTGTGTGTGTGTGTGTGTGTGTGTGTGTGTGTGTGTGTGAAGATACTGGGATTTAAATGGTGAGTGAATGAATCTCAGAGTCATTTCAGTGGGATTGCAGTTGGCTAGTTTCTTCCTCTTCTAGGTTTCCTCTTTGCTTTATGAGCCCTATACATTGCATCCATATGTAAAAAAAAACAATGAACAGGGGATGACAGCATGAAAAAGAAAAAAAATGGTAACGATCATGATTGAAAAACTATTGGTTACGAAGGTGGTGATGATGATGCTGATTAGTCCACTTCACTAGGCATGGTATTGATAATTCTCCCACCTTAAAACTTGTTATTCTTTGTTCCTTGTTCACTGAAAATAAAATTGAAAGAAAGAAAAAGAAATTGGGAGAGAAACCTTGCCCTAGTGCTAAAAATCATTACAGACCTCTGACTCTCCCATCACCTGTACTGAGAGTGTTCCCCCCCCCCCCAACCTTCCCTTTGCATAAAAATTAATTCTTATATTTTATTTCTTTGTCAGTACATGATAAACCTGTTAGTTCAAGATTATGCAGTTTTTAAGAATATTTGCTGTGTGTTAGTAAATCTTGGCTTGTAATCCCACTTGAGTGACTACAGAAATCCTGGCAGTCCGAAAGATATATGTTGAAGGATAGTCTGTTGTGGTAGTGTGGTGAGTGTGTTGTGGTGTGGGAGGAGGCCTTACACTGTGGTACATGTGGTGAGTGTTTTGTGGTAATGTGGTGTTATAGTGTGTGTAGTGCATGTGTGTGGTGAGTGTGTTGTGGTGTGAGAGGAGGCATTACACTGTGGTCATAGTGTATTGTCTGTGAGTTTTTTATTGTGTTGGCACTAAAGTAGAGAAAGATGATGATTGTGTTGAAGTCTGGTTATACTCATTTCACTCTAACTTGGCACAAATTTTCATGTTTTTATAGCTTTTTTTTTTTTTAACATTCCCCACTGGCAGAAACCAAATATTACAGACCTGCATTCTTTCCATAGCTTTTAATCATGACAGGCATCATATTTTAATGCTTGTTTATCGTATTCTCACAACTCAGCAATCATGAGAGAGCATAAGCCATTTTTAAACCAAGTTAGAGTAAAGAGAGGCAGAGAGAGTATAGGTGTAATTGTGTTTCTCTGGGTATGGTTGTATCTGAAGGGTGGGTATCTCGTAATGGTTTTTGAAGGCTTCTGTTGTGTGGCTGTAGTGGCCATATATATCTAGGTATTAGCCATTTACTGTCTGAAATAGTAAAGTTGGAAAAAAAAAAAAAAAAAAGTGGATGACGGCCACAGCCACTGGCGGATTGCACTTAGGCTACTGGTATTGCAGATGGTCGGAGCCGGTGACCTGTACTGTGAACATATGCTTTTCACAGCACAGTTTCATTGGAATGGGGGCCATTTTAAGGGGTTAGGAAAAAAAATATGTATCAATGTGAAATTTAGTGTTGGGTATAGGATAAGAACAGATATTTTGGAAGCACTCTTTGTTGTGTAGGTTTTGAATACATTCATTCCATAGCATTTCTTCATAAGCAGGATTACATTTTAGTGCTTATGAAATGTATTCTTACAACTCAGCATCCATGAGAGAGCACAAGGCATCTTTAGACCAAGTTAGAGAGAGAGTAGGGGTATTCATGTTTCTCTGGGTAGGCATGTTTCTGAAGGGTGGGTGTCTGGTGATGGTTTTTGAAAGTTTCTGTTTGGTTGGAGATTTTTGGATGGCTGTAGTGACCTTTTGTGTATAGGTAGTAGCTGTATACAGTCTTAACTAATAAAAATAAAAGTTCTGTTTATATCTTAAAAAAAAAAAATGTTGAGAGTCACAACCATTTGTGGACTGCAAATAGTGCAGGTGGTCGGAGCCAGTGACTTGTATTATGAAATTCCATAAATTTTCACAGCAGTCCCTTCTGAATGGGGCCATTTAAGGGGGGAGAAAAAAAAATGTATCAGATATATATTTGTGAACTTTAGTGCTGGGAGTAGGATGAGAACAGATGTTTTTGAAGCACTAGTGTAGGTTTTGAATGGGTGTAGGTGCTGGGTAGTTACTGTACACAGTAGCTAAAGCAAGTATCTGTGGAGGAGGGAGTCAGTATTCTCAAAAGTAAAAATGTAATGATTGATATCTCAGGAAGGTTCATACTGTATACACGACTTTACCCACCTCTCTCTAGTGTTACTGTACAAGAACAGCATTACATTTGATTACTCTCTCAATATAGGGAGACTGTTCTCACTACAGCTAATATTTGGTGTACATAGTCCATCTGTCTATAGCTAGACACCATGGTCCCATAAGGGGTGGTCATTAATTGTCTGAGTTGATTATTTTACGGGGAGGGGCACTGACCCCTCCACCAAGAACTTATTCACACGCAGGGAACACGTATGGTTGGGTTATATGGTTACCACCCAGCGTTGTAAATGGTTTCTTGGCTTACAAGAAACCTTTAGACTTGTCACTTAATGTAAAACCACCTGAAAAGGAAAGAGGAGTAAGAAAAAGTGACAGAATGGATTTTATATAGCCCTGGAGTTAGTGCATACAAATTGCTTTGACACTGAATGCCACGTAATAATTGAATCATGAAGTCATGTTTGTTATTCAGGAACCTGATTCACCAAACATCCCACTGCCAGAGCTCTACCAGGACCAGCTTGTGGTAATATCATATATCATCGTATTAACACTTATTTAGGATGCCATATCAGATGCTTATCAATATAGAGAGAAAATATATACTGTTTAGAAAGAGTGGTTACCATTTACTGGAAGATATAGGCCAGTACAAAAATGGAAAGTCAGGCTTTTATGAGATTATTGTATCGTAAAGTGTATAAGTGTGAATAATATCATAAACCTGTTTACAATATTACAAGCTTGATGCCCTAGAAATTATCACCCAAAATTCAGTTTTAGGGCAGTTTGTCCAGGCATCTGAAAATGAATGGATCTTGATTTTTTTTTTTTTTTATAGTCATGCAGGCTTCTGGCTTTCAGTTACTTTTTTCTATTAAAAAAAAAAAAAAAAAAATCCTCCTTATGTAGTATGCACAGATACTTGTTTTAGCCACTCAACAGTATGATAAAAATAAAATACTTTTCAGAACAGTCCTTTTAGGATGGAGGTCAATTAGGTAGAGGGGGGGAAAAAATTGTGTGAGGTGTTATGTTCGGTAGAGGAGAA
Organism: Coenobita brevimanus; assembly: GCF_032717465.1. NCBI lineage: Eukaryota > Metazoa > Arthropoda > Malacostraca > Decapoda > Coenobitidae > Coenobita > Coenobita brevimanus. The sequence goes on from NC_136979.1 coordinate 33,134,766, forward strand.
GAGGGAAGTGTAGTGTTGGGTAGAGGAAGAAGAGGGAAGTGTATTGCTGGGTAAAGGAGGAAGAGGGAAGTGTTGTGTTGGGTAGAGGGGGAAGAGGGAGGTGTTGTGTTGGGTAGAGGAAGAGGAGGAAAATGTAGTGTTGGTTAGAGGAGGCAGAGAGATGTTGTTGAGGCAGTGCATGTAGTGTTACAGGCTTTGAGTGGCTGTAGTGACCAGGTAGTGAGTATGTACTGGATAAATTATTAACAGAAAAAAAAGGAAATAAGGAAAAACAAAACACAAAAATGGTTGCATGTTTTATTTGGATGGATGTCACTTTTAAATTAATTTGGGGCAATGATCAAGTGATAGGTCTAGTACAACTCCTTTGGTGGTTTGAATGGTCATAATACTTTTATTTTCCTCTGACAAAGTGGGGCCAGACTGAGTTAACTAGTAATCGAGGAGACTCATTCCTGTCACGTGACCAAATTTCACTATGTTTCATGGGATTGGTCCAGTTCTGTCAGGTAAAAATAACTTACTATGAAGAGGTACATAGTGTGGCTGGGGGGGGGGAGGCAGCCTTATAAATCTGTGTGGAGGACTTGTTGGAGTGTGGTGGTTGTTTACATGTTCATGTTTTACTGGATTGAGAATCCCTTGGTTGTCCTGTGTCTGTGTGTTTAGCCACAAGGGATTTTTGACACTGAGAACACCAGCTGGTATTGTATTGGTGTTGATGTTGAATGGGCAAGTCATGAAGTTGATAATTACGAAGCGCTTATGTAGAGAAAAATGTGTGAGGCAGTCAGGATTCCAGGGGCTTAAATATTTAAGGTCAGCGAGTGAGCATCTGGCCCTTTTTACTCTATGTGGCCTGATTACATCAGTGCCACCACATGAAGGTGTCTGCTTAGCACCTCATTTTTATAAAAACTGGGTGTGAAAGGTGAGAATCGGGGGTAGGGTTGTGAGAGGCAGACTTTTACTTGGAATGAGGTCATAGTGTGTGAACTCAGGGATAAGGAACTGAATAGGGAAGGCTGCCAGAGATCAAGCAGCCATAAGGTGACCAAGGCCATCGCAAGCATGTTGGAGCCTTTACAAACGATATATGACCAATATGAAAATACTGAACCACTTCAACAGGCCTACCATGCACTCTTAATTTCAGGGTAATTTAAGAAGCTCAGTTTATATATGCATAGAATTAAATCATATTAAAACACATCATCTGAGATGTAAGGGCACATTTTCCACACTACTACAAACTAAATAGGTGTAAATTGTGCATTTTGTTTGTGTATAATGCCAGCAAAAAGTAATTCCTCGTTTAATAATTGATAAATATCCCCGTAAATTGCCGATAGGTGATCATTGCTTAAGTTAAGGGTAGGTTGCAACAAGAGGGACTTTTTCTCAGTCATTTAAGAATCATATGCAAGACAGCAATTACCGTAAGTATCAAGGTATGTATTTGTGTTAAATTTGGATCAATATTTTTAGATGAATTAACCTCAGTCTTTCACAGCACACTTTTGAGGTTAAGATGTATATTATGTGAAAAGTGTATTTTTGACTGACAGATTAATAGAGGAATCGTGCTTAGTGAAGGTATCTTAAATGAGTTATTACTGATAGGGTTTTCTAGTAGGTTTTTATTATTATTATTATTATTATTATTATTATTATATAAGCACTTTCTGAAGCTTAAACTAGTGATTCCTCTTGTTGGCATTATATTACAAATTAAAACATTTTGAGGGTTATTCTCTGTGTTTTAGTATTTCATATAGTTAAGTATTGTATTAGGCTACCTCCTTCCATCCATTTCCTCTTTCTTCCTCCTCCTCTTCTCTTCCTTCCCCTCGCTATACCACCCATCCAATTACCCTACCACCATCACCACCCTGCAACCCACCCTGCCACCACCTTGCATCCTGCCCTACAACCACCACCACCCTGCATCCCACCCTACCACCACCACCGCCACCCTGCAACCCACCCAACACCACTACCTCTGTACAACCCACCCTACCACCACCACCACTACCCTGCAACCCACCCTACCACCACCACCACTACCCTGCAACCCACCCTACCACCACCACCACTACCCTGCAACCCACCCTACCACCACCACCACTACCCTGCAACCCACCCTACCACCACCACCACTACCCTGCAACCCACCCTACCACCACCCTGCAACCCACCCTACCACCACCACTATCACCCTACAACCACCACCACCCTGCAACCCACCCTACCACCACCACAACCCTGCAACCCCCCCTACCATCACGACCCTGCAACCCATCCTACCACTTCCACCGCCACCCTGCAACCCACCCTACCACTACTATCGCCACCCGGCAACCCACCCAACCACCACCACCCTACAACCCACCCTACCACCACCACCCTACAACCCACCCTGCCACCACCACCACCCTGCAACCCACCCTACCACCACCATCACCATCCTGCAACCCACCCTACCACACCACCACCCTGCAACCTACCCTACCACCTCCATCACCACCCAGCAACCCACCCTACTGCCACCTTGCATCCTGCCCTACCACCACCACCACCACCCTGCAACCCACCCTACCACCACCACTATCACCCTGCAACCCACCCTACCAACACCACTACCACCCTACAACCCACCCTACCACCACCACCACCCTGCAACCCACCCTACCACCACCATCACCATCCTGCAACCCACCCTACCACACCACCACCCTGCAACCTACCCTACCACCTCCATCACCACCCAGCAACCCACCCTACTGCCACCTTGCATCCTGCCCTACCACCACCACCACCACCCTGCAACCCACCCTACCACCACCACTATCACCCTGCAACCCACCCTACCAACACCACTACCACCCTACAACCCACCCTACCACCACCACCACCCTGCAACCCACCCTACCACTACCACGGCCACCCTGCAACCCACCCTACCACTACTACTGCCACCCTGAGACCCTCCCTACAACCCACCCTGCCACCACCACCACCACCCTGCAACCCACCCTACAATCACCCTGCTTTGCTATCCTTCCAGGCCTGCCCTTTTCCCTTCCCAGTCTTTGCCCTGCCCTGCCTTTGTTGCATCCTTGCCATGCACCTCTGCCCTGCTGTGCTTCCTTGCCCTGCCCTGCTTTGCCATCCCTTCCTCCCCCAGGACTGCTACCTTGCCATCATTCTCATGCCCACCCATGCACCCTTTCAATACACAGCCATGCTCTCCCCTGCACCCATGCAATACACAGCCATGCCACCCCTTGCACCCTTATAATACACAGCCATGTCACCCCTTGCACCCTTGCAATACACAGCCATGCTGCCCCTTGCACCCTTGCATTACACAGCCATGCCCTCCCCTGCAACCATGCAATACACAGCCATGCCCTCCCCTGCACCCTTGCAATACATAGTCATATCCTCCCCTGCATCCTTACAGTACACAGCCATTCCCTCCCTTGCAATACATAGCCATGCCCTCCCCTGCACCCTTGCAGTATATACACAACCATTCCCTCCCTTGCACCCTTGCAATACACAGCCATACCCTCCCCTGCACCCATAGAATACACAGCCATACCCTCCCCTGCACCCATGGAATACACAGCCATACCCTCCCCTGCACCCGTGCAGTACACAGCCGTATCGTCCCCTGCACCATTGCAATACACAGCCATTCCCTCCCTTGCACCCTTGCAATACACAGCCATACCCTCCCCTGCACCCATGCAATACACAGCCATACCCTCCCCTTGACCCTTGCAATACACTGCCATGCCCTCCCCCGCACCCTTGCAATACACAGCCATGCCCTCCCCTGCACCCTTGCAGAACACAGCCATGCCCTCCCATGCACCCTTGCAGTACAGAGCCATGCCCTCTCCAGCACCCTTGCAGTACACAGCCATTCCCTCCCCTACACCCTTGCAATACACAACCATGCCCTCCCGTGTGCCCTTGCACTACAGAGCCATTCCCTCCCCTGCACCCTTGCAATACAGCCATGCCCTCCCCTGCACCCTTGGAATACGGCCATGCCCTCCCCTGCACCCTTGCAATACACAATCATTCCGTTCCCTGCACCCATGCAGTACAAAGCCATGTTATTCGTGCAATCCCATACCTGCTCTGCTATCACTTTCCTGTCATCCCTGTCCTGTCCTGTTGTCCTTGCCCTGTCCTGTCACCCTTGTCCTATCATCTATGTCCTGTCCTGTCACCCTTGTCCTGCCATCCTTGTCCTATCAACTCTGTCCTGTCCTGTTATCCTTGTCCTGCCATCCCTGTCCTGTCCTGTTATCCTTGTCCTGCCATCCCTGTCCTGTCCTGTTATCCTTTGTCCTGTCACCCTTGTCCTGCCATTCCTCTCCTGTCCTGTTATCTTTGTCCTGCCCTGCCCTGCCATCCTTGTCCTGTCCTGTCACCCCTGTGCTGCCATCCCCATCCTACCCTGCACCCTTGCAATATACAGGAATTTCCTCCCCTGCACCCTTGCAATATACAGGAATTTCCTCCCCTGCACCCTTATAATACACAGCCATGCCCTCCCCTGCACCCTTGCAATACACAGCCATGCCCTCCCCTACACCCTTGCAAGATGCAGCCATTCCCTCCCCTGCACCCTTGCAAGATGCAGCCATTCCCTCCCCTGCACCATTGCCATATCCAGCCATTCCTATGCCCTGCCACATTCCCCTGCCCTGCTATTCCTGCCATCTCTTTTGGTGCCCTGCACCCTTGCAATACACAGCCATTCCCTTCCCTGCACCCTTACTACGCCATGCTATTCCTACCATCCCTGTCCTGTCCTATCGTGCCAACCCTGTCAAGCTATCTCTCACTTCCTCTGCAAACTTGCTATGCCCTGCCATCCCTGTACGCAGTCATACTCTCCTTCGCATACTTGCTGTGCCCTGCCATCCATGCTATTCTTGCCTAGCTTTGCCCTGCCTTGTCATCTCTGCTATGCTCTGCTGTTCTTGCCTTCCTCTGTCCTGTCCTGCCATCTCTGCTATGTTCTGCTATTCTTGGCTTCCTCTGTCATGTCCTGCCATCTCTGCTATTCTTGCCTTCCTCTGCCCTGTCCTGCCATCTCTGCTGTTCTTGCCATGCTCTGTCCTGTCCTGCCCTGTCATGTTTATCACTCGATATCCTTCTTCCTCCATCTTCTCCTTCCCATCCTGTCTTTACCCTCTTCCTCCTTGCTCTCTTCTTTTCCTCTTCTACCCCTCCTTCCTTCTGCTTTTCATCTTTTCCACCCCTTCTTCCTCATCTTTTTTTCCGTCTCATCCTCCACCTAACCTATTTTCTTCACCCTCTTCCACTCCAACTTTCCTCCTCCTTTCCCTCTCCTCTTCCTCCTTCTCCTGTCCATCTCCTCTCACTTTCCCCTTTCACCCATCTCTTCCATCTTTACTCTTTATCATTCTCTTTTTCTCTTGTCATTCCACCTCTGCTCTCTTTCTCTCTGCCTCTTCTACCCCTTCTTTCTGCTGTTCTTCCTTCCCTGTATTCTTTTCATTCTCCTTTCTCTTCCTCGTCTATCTTCCTTCCACATCCTCCTCCACCCTCTTCCTTCCCCCCCTCTCCCCTGTTTTTCTTCATCTTCCTCTATTTCCCATCCTTTCCGTTGCACCCTCCTTTCTCCTCTTCCCCCTATTCCTCTCGTTCTCTTTCTCCTCCACCTTCATTCTTTTCCTACCCCGTCTTCCCTATCCCATATTCCCCTCCCCTCCCCCTCTTTCCTTTCCTCTAACATTCATTTCTCATCTCTTCTACTCCCCCTTCCTCACCTTTTCCCTTCCACCACCTCCACCGTTTGCTTTACACTTTTCCGCTCCTACTTCTCTTTCTCATCTTGTATCCCTTCCTCCTCCTCCTCCTCTTCTACTTCCCCCTCCCTTCCTTTCCTACTTCTCCCTCCCTTCCTTTCCTATTCTACTTTTCCCCCCTTCTGTTCTACCCCCCCCTTTCCTTTCCTCCTCATATAACTTCTTTCCACTTCTATTCCTCCTCCTGTTCCCTCTCCTCCTCTACCCCCCTTCTCCTCCTGTTCTACTTCCCCCTTCCTCTCCTCCTCTACCCCCCTTCTTCTCCTCCTGTTCTGCTTCCCCCTTCTTCTCCTCCTGTTCTACTTCCCCCTTCTTCTCCTCCTGTTCTATTTCTCCCTTCCTCTCCTCCTCTACCCCCCTTCTTCTCCTCCTGTTCTACTTCCCCCTTCCTCTCCTCCTCTACCCCCCTTCTTCTCCTCCTGTTCTTCCCACCCCTTCTCTTATACCCTCCCCCTCCTCTCCATTTGTTCCTCCTTCCATTCCCCCTTCTACTTCTCCCCCCTTCCTCTCCTTTTGTCCCCCCCCCTTTCCTCTCCTCTTCTACCCCCCCCTTTCCTCTCCTCTTCTACCCCCCCTTTCCTCTCCTCTTCTACCCCCCCTTTCCTCTCCTCTTCTACCCCCCTTTCCTCTCCTCTTCTCTCCTCTCCTCTTACCTTTCCTCTCCTCTTCTACCCCCCCTTTCCTCTCTTCTACCCTCCCCCTTTCCTCCTCTTCTACCCTCCCCCTTTCCTCCTCTTCTACCCCCTTTTCCTCTCCTCTTCTACACCCCCTTTTCCTCTTCCTCCTCTTCTCCTACCCCCCTTTTCCTCTCCTCTTCTACCCCCCCTTTCCTCTCCTCTTCTACCCCCCTTTCCTCTCCTCTTCTACCCCCCTTTCCTCTCCTCTTCTACCCCCCCCTCCTCTCCTCTTCTATTCCCCTTTCCTCTCCTCTTCTACCCCCCCTTTCCTCTCCTCATCTACCCCCCCCTTTCCTCTCCTCATCTACCCCCCCCTTTCCTCTCCTCATCTACCCCCCCTTTCCTCTCCTCATCTACCCCCCCCTTTCCTCTCCTCATCTACCCCCCCTTTCCTCTCCTCATCTACTCCCCCTTTCCTTTCCTCTTCTACTCCCCCTTTCCTTTCCTCATCTACCCCCCTTCCTCCTCTTCTACCCTCCCTCCCACACCCCCTCCCTCTTCTAGTCCCACTTCCTCTTCTGCCCCCCCCCCTTCCTATTTTTTTTATCCAACTACTTTCATGTAGCATGTGCTGTGTTGAATAATAAAATGGTATAGGCTTAATCAATTTTATTCTTGCCAGCATAATTTAATTCTTGCTGACATCTGACTATTTTATTTAATTCTTGGTGACATCTGACAATATTATTTAATTCTTGCTGCCGGCAGACGATTTTATTTAATTCTTGCTGATGGTAAACGATTTTAATTCTTGCTGATGGTAAACGATTTTAATTCTTGCTGATGGCAGACGATTTTATTTAATTCTTGATGCCAGACGATTTTATTTCATTCTTGCTGACGCCAGGCGATTTTATTTCTTGCTGACACCAGACGATTTTACTTCATTCTTGCTGACGCCAGACGATTTTATTTAATTCTTGCTGATGCCAGACGATTTTATTTGATTCTTGCTGACAGACGATTTTATTTAATTTTTGCTGACGGCAGACGATTTTATTTAATTCTTGCTAGCACCTGTTGGCTTTGATCATATAAGATAGGGGAGGGATAGGAGGGGGAGATGAGAGGAAGAGTGGTGGGGAGGAGGAGGGAGGATAAGCAAAGGGAGGAGGGGGGGGAGGATAAGCAAAGGGAGGAGAGGGGGGAGGATAAGCAAAGGGAGGAGAGGGGGGAGGATAAGCAAAGGGAGGAGAGGGGGGAGGATAAGCAAAGGGAGGAGGGGGGGGAGGATAAGCAAAGGGAGGAGGGGGGGAGGATAAGCAAAGGGAGGAGGGGGGGAGGATAAGCAAAGGGAGGAGGGGGGGAGGATAAGCAAAGGGAGGAGGGGGGGAGGATAAGCAAAGGGAGGGGGGGGGAGGATAAGCAAAGGGAGGAGGGGGAAGGATAAGCAAAGGGAGGAGGGGGAGGATAAGCAAAGGGAGGAGGGGGGAGGATAAGCAAAGGGAGGAGGGGGGAGGATAAGCAAAGGGAGGAGGGGGAGGATAAGCAAAGGGAGGAGGGGGTTGGATAAGCAAAGGGAGGAGGGGGGAGGATAAGCAAAGGGAGGAGGGGGAGGATAAGCAAAGGGAGGAGGGGGGAGGATAAGCAAAGGGAGGAGGGGGAGGATAAGCAAAGGGAGGAGGGGGAGGATAAGCAAAGGGAGGAGGGGGGAGGATAAGCAAAGGGAGGAGAGGGGGAGGATAAGCAAAGGGAGGAGGGGGGAGGATAAGCAAAGGGAGGAGGGGGAGGATAAGCAAAGGGAGGAGGGGGAGGATAAGCAAAGGGAGGAGGGGGGAGGATAAGCAAAGGGAGGGGGGGAGGATAAGCAAAGGGAGGAGGGGGGGAGGATAAGCAATGGGAGGAGGGGGAGGATAAGCAAAGGGAGGAGGGGGGAGGATAAGCAAAGGGAGGGGGGGAGGATAAGCAAAGGGAGGAGGGGGGGAGGATAAGCAAAGGGAGGAGGGGGGAGGATAAGCAAAGGGAGGAGGGGGAAGGATAAGCAAAGGGAGGAGGGGGGAGGATAAGCAAAGGGAGGAGGGGGGGAGGATAAGCAAAGGGAGGAGGGGGGAGGATAAGCAAAGGGAGGAGGGGGGAGGAAAAGGAGGGAGGGGGAAGGGGGGGAGGAAAAGGAGGGAGGGGGAAGGGGGGGAGGAAAAGGAGGGAGGGGGAAGGGGGGAGGAAGGGAGGGAGAAGAGAGGAAGGGAGGGAGGAGGGAGAAGAAGAGAGGAAGGGGGAAAGAAGAGGAGGAAAGGAGAGGGGAGAAGAAGAAAGGGAGGAGATGAAAGGAGGGAAGAGGAGGAGGAGATGAAAGGAGGGAAGAGGAGGAGGAGATGAAAGAGGGGAGGAGGAGAAGGAGATGAAAGGAGGGAGGAGGAGGAGGAGATGAAAGGAAGAGGAAGAGGAGATGAAAGGAGGGAGGAGGAGGAGGAGATGAAAGGAGGGAGGAGGAGGAGGAGGAGATGAAAGGAGGGAGGAGGAGGAGGAGGAGATGAAAGGAGGGAGGAGGAGGAGGAGATGAAAGGAGGGAGGAGGAGGAGGAGATGAAAGGAGGGAGGAGGAGGAGGAGATGAAAGGAGGGAGGAGGAGGAGGAGATGAGAGGAGGAAGAGGAAGGAGGAGGGAAGAGGTGGAAGGAGGAGGGAAGAGGTAGATGGATGAGGTGGAAGGAGGAGGGAAGAGGTAGAAGGAGGAGGGAAGAGGTAGAAGGAAGAGGTGGAAGGAGGAGGAGGGAAGAGGTGGAAGGAGGAGGGGGAAAGAACAGGAGGAAGGGGGAGGGAAGGAGAGGAGAGGAGACGAAAGGGAGGAGAAGGGGAAAGGAAGGAGAGGAAGAGGAAGGGGAGGGAGGAGGAGAAGGTAAGGAAGGAGGAGGAGGAGGGAGGAGTGGGGGAGGAAGGGAGGGAAAGGGGAGGAGAGGAGGAGGAGAAAAGGGAAGAAGAGGAAGAGTAAGAGGGAGGGACAGGGGAGGAGTTAAGGTGAGGCAGAGGGGGGAAGGAGAGGAGGAGGGGGGAGGAAGAGGAGGAGGGGGGAAGGAGAGGAGGAGGGGGGAGGAAGAGGAGGAGGGGGGAAGGAGAGGAGGAGGGGGGAAGAAGAGGAGGAGGGGGGAAGAAGAGGAGGAGGGGGGAAGAAGAGGAGGAGGGGGGAAGAAGAGGAGGAGGGGGGAAGAAGAGGAGGAGGGGGGAAGAAGAGGAGGAGGGGGGAAGAAGGAGAGGAAGAGGGCTGGGGAGAAGAGGTACAAGGATAGTAGGGGAGGAGGAGGAGGTAAGGAGGGGAAGAAAGGAAGGAGGAGGGGAAGTGGATGAGGGGAAGAGGGAGGAGAGGTAGAAGAATGGGAAGGAGGGGAGGAGAGAAAGATGGAGGAGAAGAGCGAAAGGGAAGAGGAGAGGAAGACGGAAGAGGGCGAGGGAACAGAAGGAATGAGGAGGAGGAGGGAACAACAGGAAGGAGGAGGAGAGGAAGAAGGATGAGGAAGGAAGGAGAGGAGAGATAGAAGGAGAGGAGGAGACGTAAAAGGATGGGGAGGAGAGGAAGCGGGAGGAGGAGTAGGGGAGGAAGAGGAAGAGGGAGGGGGAGGAGAGGAGAGGATGTAGCAGGAGGAGAGGATGTAGTGGGAGGAGAGGGAGTAGGAAGGGAGGAGAGGCAGAGGGAGGAGGAAGGGTAAGAGTAAGAGAGGAAGAGGATGGGGAGAAAAGGGAGAGTGAAGAGGAGGGGGGGAAGATGGCAAAAGGCAGAAGGAGAAATTAAAAGGGACATTTTTAATACATCAAGAATTACTTTCAACAAAATCCATTCACAAATACTTGGAGTAAATAAATAAATACTGCTTACTGGACAACTATCAGCCACCTGACTGTTGATACTTTCTGGGGTTGGCGCAGAGTAATGCACAAATGCAGACAGCTTCCTTTTTTTTTTCTGTTTAAAAAAAAAAAAAAAAAAAAAAAAAAAAAGTCCTAAACTGCATTACTGGGATTTGAAAGCAAATGCTGAATCATTATTATGACAAGTAGATCAGTATTTATGCCTGCATATGTACAGTACATCACAGTGCTGACTATATTAACAAGCGTTATCAACATAAACAAATCACGTAAAGACATTTGGCTATCATGGAAGGTGTGACCCATAAACTGCATTAATTAGACCAGTGTGATACTTATATTATAACAAAAATAACATCTACATACCAGCGTACCATAATAGCTAAAAAGATCTACTAAAACGATTCTTATTATAAATATGAACCCACTGAGCAAGATGTCATTTTCATGTTACAGTATTATTATTATTATTAATGTTATTATTAGTCTTTATTCTATCTTGGGATAAGCTCTTTAAATTGAAGGAGTTCAATGCAGCTTCAATTAAAACTTTCATAATTAAACCTTTCCTAAGTTGAATAAAACAATACAGCACTGATGAAAACTCTCATAATTAAAGACATTCCTCAGTTGAATAGAACAATCTTGTTGCAGCAAGAACAAACTGAAAAGGATATTACCAAGACTCAAAAGACTGACACACTAAAAAGTTAATCATTGTTACCATCCCACATTCTTTTTCCCACTTATGGAGTACAGTAAGGTCCAAAGCGCAAGGACGGAAAACATAAAAGTGGAATAAATGATCAACAAAATTACTAATGAAGAGAGCCAGATACTAAGAAACTCACTATTCAAACCCAAGAATCTTATATTCCGCTTCACGGGCAGATGTATATTGTACATATATTTTTAAATAGATGCACTTCACGTTACGATGAAAACTCATTTGGATGACCATAAAATTTAATAAAGTTAAATATGGGACATTAAACTTTTATCATATGGTCCTCCATACATAAGTCACCCAACTGACTCAACCCAGTCCATTCTCTAGCCCTACCATCTTGACCTGTTTTTGTATATTGTACTCATTCATCATATCCACCCGCATTCTTGGCCTACAATACCTCCTCTCACTTTCACTCACTGAAGTATATTTTTCACTATCTAAAAAAAAAAAAAAAAAAAAAAAAAATTGGCTCCAACATGCATGTGTCAGCCTTTGGCACCTAATGTCAGCTCTCCATGCTGTTTGATCTCTAGCAACGTCCCTATTCATTCCCAATAACCTAGCAAATGTTTCATACCACAAACTCAACAGTTAGCAGATAATCCCCAACAGTACCTATGGTACACTCACTTAACACAGGCTTACATAAAATTACTGATACACTAACCAAATTAACCATCACCCTCCCAACTCCAGACAAACACCTCAAACTCTCATGTTACCCTACTCAAGCAACCACTCCCACTGGAAAGACACCTAAAATTTTAAGATCTACTAAGGGCGCAGGTGACCTTTTTTTAATACATAATAACATCAGAGCAAAGGCATATCATAAACTCAATGTCTTGAAAACAATAACAGGTACCACCTTCATACAACATAAATTCTATGACTAATTCACTAGAACAGTGACCTACACTAGCACAAGATAAGCCCCCTATTTACTGGCACAAAAATGGAAATGCTTAAGAGAACACAAAACAAAGCCTTTGGAATAATGACTGGATGTACAAAGGCCACAAATTCAGATCACTTCTATCAAGAAACAAAAGTACAGTACTCCCAAACAAGATCATATGGGACACAATTCATCACTTCTGGTTAACCCTTTCGTTTCCAGGCGATGCAGGCTGCGTCCAACTGCAGGCAAGTACTCAGGATGTGGGCCAGTTCAGCCTTGGCCGAATGCTGAGAGAACCCCCCCCTACTTCCACACTCGCAGTACTTCTTAAACATTTTATTCTCACACCCTTAGTTTTGCTTCTATCTCCATGATTTTTTTTCCTTGTAATCTCGAATAGTTGTGCTTGCTTATGGTGTTGATAAAAAAGTTTGGCAAATATAAATTATGCACCAATTTACGATGTTCTTTCTTTCCTTCGTGTTTTCTCATTGCAAGATATGTTTTATGGCAACTGTTACTGAAAAAGTTTTAGGAAATTTCATTAGCTACATTTTGGTATATAAACATTTACTGTAGAACAATTCGGGTCGGTTTTATGTACCGGAAAAGGAAATTATCTTACAATTGAACTGCAGTGCAAGAGCGGCACTTCGCACGGCCAAAGTTGTTGCTAAATTATTTGTTCCCCTGCCTTTATGCCTCTATCTGCCAGATTTTTTATTTATATAATCACAAATAGCTGTACTTGCTTGTGGTGTTGACAAAAATGTTCGGTGAATTTAAATTATGCACTAATTTACGTTTTTTTCTTTCCATCAAGGGGCAATTTTGTTGGACGTAGCTTGCGTCGTCCAGTAACGAGCGGGTGAGATTAGGTTCGACACAGCCTGCGTCGTCCAGTAACAAGCGGGTGACTTTTGCACCACTACCCTATGTATCGAATGGGTTTACACTCTTCTCAACCCTCCAACTGTATGTTGCATCCTTCCACCATAGAGAACAAAGAGAAAAACCACCAAACACTATACAAATTGCTTCACCAATATTCCTCTTTCTCCACCCAGCACAATATTTCATACACACACACATAACCACCACAGCCATCCAAAACATTCGACCAAATAACACCCTTCACAAACCTCCACCAGACAACACCCCTAAGAAACTACCCAACCCAGAAAGACGACTACACCTAACCAGAATGCAACACTGTCACCACCCTTCCCTGTTACAATGCCAACACAAAATACAACTCAGAAAATTCAATATGTACAAACTGTAATGCAACCTCTCACACCTCTCACACCACATTCACATCAGGTACCACACAGTCATAACACAAGCAATCTTTGAACATAAAATTCGACAAAGCATCTATGAGAATGGCTACAGTATGCATTTTACAAGTTTTCTAAATTCTTCTCCCAATTAAGACATTCTGTCAGAGTTAAATCCTGTGTATTCCACAGGTCTGATTACTACTCTTAGCAAACACTTCAAATTTCAAAACAGCATAGCCTACACAGTGTCATAACAGCCACCCTACACAAAGCCAGAAATTTAGAGTTGCAATGCCACAAGCACTGCAAATTATGTCCATAATACAGATAAATAATCCACACAGTTGTTCATGAGGCTGAATTCGTGGTATAACAGGAACTATATCAAAAGAAGCTCTTTGAGGTAAGAGACAAAATATATATGAAAAATATAACAAGCATAATACCAGACTTGTGGTATAAATATACCAAAAGAAGTGATATGAGGTATAAGACAAAATATATCTGAAAAATACAAGCATAAGAGAGTATGGATCAGTTGGGTCAAGGATTGTGTGGGTAAGATTGAAAGTTGGAATACAAATGTGGGCGATTGTGTGTGTGTGTATGCGCCAACACAAGATCGTGCAAGCAGAGTGAGAGAAGAGTTCTGGACAAATGTGGAAGTGTGCATGGAAAGGTTTGGAAGGAATGAGAGAGTGTTTTTGATCGGTGATATGAATGGTAAAGTAAGGAATGTGAAGGTGGACAGAATAGCTGGTGAGTGGGGTGTGCCTGCTGAGATACTGGTAGATGAAAATGGCAGTGCGTTTGTGGACATTTGTGCTGGGAGGGGGTTGGTGATAGCCAATACCCTTGTCAGGCACAAAATGATCTACAGGTATATATGGCAAGTGATGAGAAGGGTGGATGATGAACTGAATGAAAGGAAGGCAATGATTGATTGTGTGTGTGTGGATGAAAGGATGCGAAAATGTGTAATGGATGCAAGAGCTTATAGAGGTTGGGAGGAGGAGGGGGAAAAGGCAGAATGAGGAGGAGAGGGAAGAGGCAGGAGGAGGAGGAGGAGTGGGAAGAGGCAGGAGGAGGAGGAGGAGTGGGAAGAGGCAGGAGGAGGAGGAGTGGGAAGAGGCAGGGGGACAAGGAAGAGTGGGAAGAGGCAGGAGGAGGAGGAGTGGGAAGAGGCAGGAGCAGGAGGAGTGGGAAGAGGCAGGAAGAAGAGGCAGGAGGAAGGGGAAGAGGCAGAAGGAGGAGGATGGGGAAGAGGCAGGAGGAGGAGGGAGGGGAAGAGGCAGGAGGAGGAGGGAGGGGAAGAGGCAGGAGGAGGAGGGAGGGGAAGAGGCAGGAGGAGGAGGAAGGGGAAGAGGCAGGAGGAGGAGGAAGGGGAAGAAAGGAGGGAAGGTACAGGGAGGGAGGGAGGAAGGGGAAGAGAGGAGGGAAGGTACAGGGAGGGAGGGAGGAAGGAGAAAGGGAAGGTAAAAAGATGGGGGGGGGGGAGAGAGAGGAGGTTAAGGGAGAGACGACAGAAACAAAGGAGAGGGAAAGAGGTGGGAGAGAGAGAGAGAGAGAGGAGGCTGAGGGAGAGACGACAGAAACAAAGGAGAGGGAAAGAGGTGGGTGGGGGGGGGAGAGAGAGAGAGAGAGTGGTAAAGGGGGGAGGGGTAAGTAGAGGAAGCGACATCAAAGAAGAAATGTAGAGAAAGGGGGGGATGTAAAGAGTAAGAGGGTGGGTTGAAGGAGAGAGGACAGAGAGGGAGAGGAGGGAGGGAGGTAAAGGGGAAGAGAAAGAGCGGTAAAGGGGGGAGAGATAAGTAGAGGGAGCGCCATGAAAGATGTCGAGAGAGGGGGGTACAGGGGGAGAGAGGAGGGTGGGTTGAGGGAGACAGAACAGAAGGGGGGGGGTTGAGAGAGAGAGAGAGAGAGAAAGGGAGGAACAGGAGGTGGAGATGGAAGGAAACAGGGGGAGGGGGAGGTAAAAGGGTAGAGAGAGGGGGGAGATGTAAAGGGAGGGAGGGAAGTAAGGGGAAAGACGGAGACACGCTGGGATGAGAGTTACGAAGCAGAGGGAAGGAGGAAGGACAGGTAGCTTGAAAGACATTATAACAGACATTGGGCTGAAGCAGCTTACAAATGCTATATCTACGTATTAACAATGTTTTCTATTTACTGGAAGCTAAACTGCCAAAAGCAATTAATTTCCAACAGTTGCTAGAAATTGTTGGGAACTCTAAAGATACATAGTACTTGTAAATGTGAAAATCTTTGTTTGGGCTTAGACTAAAATAATGTCTTCTACTTAACAATGATGATTGTGTGGCTATATGTCTTTCATTTTAACTTGGCCCAGGTTTTCCACTTATGCATCTGCTTTTTCTCCATATCAGTTCTGCATGATTAGCACCATATTCTCGTGCTGTTTACTTGGGATTACTAGACACACTGACGTAACCTTTTAGACCAGGTTAACATGAAAAGACTATATTGTTACCCTGAACTTCATATATCTTGTAATTACTTAAAAGTACAAAATAAAGTAATGCATACACTATGGTTTTTCTGTGTCCTCCTTATAAGTACTGGGTGTATAGCCAACATACTACTTTAAATAAAGTTACTAATTATACATACTGCTGGAATAAGCATATTCTTAACCTAAAAAGTAGATACATACAAATATAAAATGGACAGACATACTGTATGTATAAATATAAAACCAACTCTAACTTATAAATAATCATACTCTGGCCTGATGAGATTTTGGGGGAATAAATTTACATCACTGGCCTCATGGGTCTACTGTGACAATCATGAAATACGGACTCACAGGAAAGGGGTGTGATGCTGAGAAGGGGTTTTTATTTCACATATTTCCCGACAGATGGCACCACTTGCAATTCTTAAGAAAAAGCAATGACCAGTGGCATCATCTATTAAGACACAAGTGAAACTTATCTAAAAGTTTCCGCAAGTTCTCAATAGATGACACCACTTGTTCTTTTATACTCTGCTTCCAGAGGGCACAAGGGGGAAGAGAGGGGGAGAGGAGGAGGGAGGGGGAGGGAGGGGGAGGGGAAAGGGAGAGGGGGAGGGGAAAGGGAGAGGGGGAGGGGAAAGGGAGAGGGGGAGGGGAAAGGGAGTGGGGGGGAGGGGAAAGGGAGTGGGGGGGAGGGAAGGAGGAGGGAAGGGGGAAATGGAGAATGGAGGGGAAGAGGGGAGAATGGAGGGGAAGAGGGGAGAATGGAGGGGAAGAGGGGAGGGGAGAATGAAGAGGAACAGAGGAGGAATGAGGGGAGAAGGGGGAAGAAGGGGAGAGGGGAGAAGAAGGGGAGAGGGGAGAAGGAGGGGAGAGGGGAAAAGGAGGGGAGAGGGGAGAAGGAGGGGTGAGGGGAGAAGGAGGGGTGAGGGGAGAAGGGAGGGGGAGGGGAGAAGGGAGGGGGAGGGGAGAAGGGAGGGGGAGGGAAGGGGGGATGAGAAGGGGAAGGAGGATGGGAGTAGGAGGTGAGGGGAGGGGGCAGGAGTGGGGGAGAGGAGGGGAGGGAGTAGGAGGAGGAGAGGACAGGGAAGGAGGAGGAGGGAATGGGGTAGGAGGAGGAGGGGATGGGGTAGGAGGAGGAGGGGAAGTGGTAGGAGGAGAAGGGGAAGTGGTAGGAGGAGAAGGGGAAGTGGTAGGAGGAGAAGGGGAAGGAGGAGGAGGAGGAGGGGACGGGGTAGGAGGAAGAGGGGACGGGATAGGAGGAGGAGGGGACGGGGTAGGAGGAGGAGGGGACGGGGTAGGAGGAGGAGGGGACGGGGTAGGAGGAGGAGGGGACGGGGTAGGAGGAGGAGGGGACGGGGTAGGAGGAGGAGGGGATGGGGTAGGAGGAGGAGGGGATGGGGTAGGAGGAGGAGGGGATGGGGTAGGAGGAGGAGGGGATGGGGTAGGAGGAGGAGGGGATGGGGTAGGAGGAGGAGGGGATGGGGTAGGAGGAGGAGGGGACTGGGTAGGAGAAGGAAGGGAGGGGAGGGGAGGGGAGAGCGAGGAGTGGAGGGAGGGGAGGGGAGAGCGAGGAGTGGAGGGAGGGGAGGGGAGAGCGAGGAGTGGAGGGAGGGGAGGGGAGAGCGAGGAGTGGAGGGAGGGGAGGGGAGAGCGAGGAGTGGAGGGAGGGGAGAGGAGAGCGAGGAGTGGAGGGAGGGGAGGGGAGAGCGAGGAGTGGAGGGAGAAGAGGGAAGAGGAGGGGAGGGAGAGAGGAGAAGGGGAGGAGGGGAGGGAGAGAGGAGAAGGGGAGGAGGAAAGGGGGGGAGAAGTGGAGGGGCAGAGGGGGGAACAGGAGGGGAGAGGGGGGAGCAGGAGGGGAGAGGGGGGAGCAGGAGGGGAGAGGGGGGAGCAGGAGGGGAGAGGGGGGAGCAGGAGGGGAGAGGGGGGAGCAGGAGGGGGGAGGAGGGGAGCAGGAGGGGAGAGGGGGGAGGAGGGGAGAGGGGGGAGGAGGAGGGGAGAGGGGGGAGGAGGAGGGGAGAGGGAGGAGGAGGGAGAGGGGAGGAGGAGGGAGAGGGAAAGAGGGGAGAGGGGAGGAGGAGGGAGAGGGAAAGAGGGGAGAGGGGAGGAGGAGGGAGAGGGAAAGAGGGGAGAGGGGAGGAGGAGGGAGAGGGAAAGAGGGGAGGAGAAGGGGAGGGGAGAGGAAGGCGGAGAGTAGGATGAGGAGGACAAGGATGAGAAGGAGGGAGGGAGGGAGAGGAAGGCGGAGAGTAGGATGAGGAGGACAAGGATGAGAAGGAGGGAGGGAGGGAGAGGGGGTCAAGGAAGAGGAGAGGGGGTCAAGGAAGGGAAGAAGCAGGGGAAAGGAAAAGAGGAGCAGGAGGTGTAGGATGGGGAGAAGGAATAATTCAGATGAGGAGGAGGAGGCGAGGGAAGGGGAAGATATGAGAGGAGGATGACGAAGGAAGAGGTTTGACAGTCCTGACGCCCCCGGTTAGCCTGCACAAAATCACCGTGAAAATCAGCTGTTTTGAGGCCAATTTCGAGGCCATAAACAGAAAGTCAGCAATATCTTGAAATCAGTGCATTTTAGAGCAAAACGGAGCGAGCAGGTGGCCTCTTTGAACAACCTGTGCCTGTACTTTCCTTCCCAATCAACTGAGCAAGGTTTCATCCACCTATCACTCATGGGGAAATAGGTAATATGTAATTTTGTTTAAAAATTATTTTTTGATGTAAATATCTTACACATTCGTCTCAAAATGAAACAGCTAGTAGATCTGTGAATTACCTATCAAGCCCAATTAATAAATATGCTAACACCAATTGGGTTCAGTTGGTACAAATGAGTAAAATATCAGAACAAGAACATGAATTTGTGACGTAAATATATATATTCGTCTCAAAATGAAACAGCCAATAGATTAATGCATTACCTATGGAATCCAAGCAATAAATATGCTAAAAACAACACAGTTCAATAGGTATGAATAGGCGAAATCCTTGATATAACAAAGTCTATGGGTGTTTCACTCCCCCTTCCATACAATACTTGCTTACTATCGGTGTGTTGTGTTGTGCACATTCATGTACACAATGATCCATGTGCACATAATGATCATGTGCAAATAATGATCCATTAACCTCGGTTACATATGTGCATATGTATGTATGTCATGTGCACATAATAATCCATTAACTTGATACATATGTATGTATGTCATGTGTACATAATGATCCATTAACTCTTATTATGTCGAGATGTATGTAAATGTATACAGTGTTATGTGTATATAATGATCCATTAACTCTGGTTATGTATGTACTGTATGTATAAATGTATGTCATGTGCACATAATGATCCATTACTCTTGGTTGTCTGTCTGTATGTATGTATGTCATGTGCATATGATCCATTACCCTTGGTTGTCTGTCTGTATGTATGTCATGTGCACTTGATCCATTACCTATGCTTAGGTATTCTGTCTGTCTATGTATGTATGTATGTCATGTGCACATGATCCATTACCCTTGGTTGTCTGTCTGTATGTCATGTGCACATGATCCATTACCTATGCTTACATATTCTGTCTGTCTATGTATGTAGGTATGTATGTCATGTGCACATGATCTATTACCCTTGGTTGTCTGTCTGTCTGTCTGTATGTATGTATGTCATGTACACATGATCCATGACCTTTGGTTACATATATACGTGTATAGCAGACCCACACACCACCCATGACTGAGACATTGTGTGCGTATGTATGTATTTTTGTATGTATGCGAGTGTATGACTTACCACGTGTATATGTTATACAGTATACCTGAGCGAGATTTAATTTACTAAGCTAAAATATCTGTAGACTGAAGATATAATTAACTAATGTGATAATTATACAATCATATAATCCACCATAATATAGACAATCTATTGCTATATCCATCCATCCATCATCCAATCCTACATTGCCCCATGAGGAGCGTAGGAGCCAGGCCGGGGCTAGGCAGTTGGTCCTGACATTTAAGATGAGAGTGATCAGCCTCACTCATCCCTGAGTGGCATTACATGAGCAATCAACCCCAACCACCCCTTGGATATAAACCTTCACCGGCTCAATCCGATTGGAGTGCAATAATTACCCACTAAACCACCAGAAGCCAAAATTTGGTTATATGGTTTCCACCCAGCATAGTAAATGGTTTCCTGGTGCACAGGAAACCATTTGACTTGTCACTTAGTGTAGAGTCACCCACAGGCTGAAGGAAGTGGAAAGAATGAAGGAAAGAAAGACAGAAGAGGAAGAGTAAAGTCACCCGTAGGCAGAAGGGCAAGGAAAGAACGAAGGAAAAAAAAGAGAAGAGAATGGAAGGAAAGAAGGCTGGAGAGGAAAGGGCAGACAACCGAAAGCAGCATTACATCGAGTGAGTGGATGGTGAGCGCCCCCACCTACCACAATCTATTGATATAAATATTTATAATTTATATACTGTATATATATATATATATATATATATATATATATAAAATATTATATATAATTAACTAGACAAGAAATATAAAACCAGATGTCACAACTACCACCACACTATTAATGATACACATCACTATAGTCTTCAGATATTGATATGTTTAGGTGGCTCTATCTCATGCCTCCCATACACTTTTCAGAAATCTTATGCTCTTTTCAGGCAAATTTCATTATTATTTTACGACACTGGCAATTAAAATTTACGCTCTTTTATGCTGGTAACTATAGTTTTCTAATGCTTTCTTATGAGTTAACTAACCATGAATCATCAAGTGGTGAGTCAAAAAACATAACTAAAAACATAATGCATTGATCTATTTTGGTGTAAACTGCAACATTAGTATTCTGTGCTGGTTCTGTCACAATAACTGAACTCAAATTAACTCAGATGTCCTTCAGAGTGGACGGTAACTAATTTTACAATAGGCATACGTTCAATGCAAACCACCTTAGTTTACTGTGAAGCTAACAGCACAACATTTTGTGTCCACTATATTAAAGATGCAACATCAAATAGAACATCTGGAACACTATTAGATTCCCAAGTATGAACAACAACTGTTTCTTAACAATACATATATTCGTGGTATAACAGGTAATATACCAACAGAAGCTAGTTGAGATGAGACAAAATATATAAGAAAAATAAAACAAGCATAATACCAGACTTGTGGTATAACAGGAAATATACCAGAAGCATGTACGTGGAATAACAAAAAGCATAATACTGACTTTGGGATATAACAGAAGGTACCAAAAAGAAGCAATATGAGGCACAAAGAGACAAATACTGTGACTTCATACTGACCTATAAAAGCCCATTTCAAACATATATATATATATAAAATACAAAATTGTCACACCATGCTTTGCTGTACATTTTTTTTTTTTTTTTTAATGAAACTGAATCACTTTACAATGTCACCCTTATTATAAGATGTCACCAAACGACAAGATAATCCAAGTACCTCTTATAACTAAACCTTTAAGTAACGTCACCAAGTATTATGTCACCAAGCATATACTGTAATGTCACCAAGCATATACTTGTACTCCGTCACCAAGCATAGATTTTAATGCCAACAACCATTTTTTAATGCCACTAAGTAATTGTGTTACTAGTCAAACTTTGTCAAAAATTGCAGCTTTCAGCTAGAGTGATCTTCATTCATATGCTTCTAGCTCCTCTAAAATATGGTCATAGTGAGGGACACCTTAATGTGGTGGCGCTGATGTAACTGGGTGCTTCTACTGCCCACCCACACAAACATCCCTCAACTATCTCCCAAACAAGAGTCGTACCCTGCAGGAGAACAATTTCAACATCCCTCGCCTCATCTTCCAAACAACGGTTGTGGGCTGCAGGAAGGCAATTTCAGGCTGCAATCCACAGGGTTTATATTTCTAACGAACCTGGAGCCACAGTAACAATATATACATGAAGATCACTCTACCCAGGTCCACCACGAGGAGGTAAGCTGCTCGGACCCACACCATGCCCATCCCAACCACCCTTCCATTGGACATGCTGCCATCATCATCACTGCATAGGCCTTGCAGTTTGATATGCTGAAATCTGCGTTGAATGATGGCAATAGACGTTTGACATTTGGAGAAACGTTTCAAACTGGAAGCATTAAGTTTAGTCTTCAATTTCTTCTTGATCTTTGTCTTTGGAACACTCCGAGAACAGGAAGTGGTGTGTGTGACAAACAAAGAAACCACACCAACAGCAGGAACTGGTGTGTGTGATGTAGAAATCACACCAGGAACAGGAACTGATGTGTGTGAGATGCAAAGAAACCACACCAGGAACAGGAACTGGGGTGTGTGATGCAAAGAAACCAAACCAGGAACAAGAACTGGTGTGTGTGATGCAAAGAAACCACACCAGGAACAGGAACTGGTGTGTGTGATGCAAAGAAACCACACCAGGAACAAGAACTGGTGTGTGTGATGCAAAGAAACCACACCAGGAACAAGAACTGGTGTGTGTGATGCAAAGAAACCACACCAGGAACAAGAACTGGTGTGTGTGATGCAAAGAAACCACACCAAGAACAGGAACTGGTGTGTGTGATGAAAAAAAAAAACACACCAAGAACAGGAACTGAACTGGTTTGAAACGCAAAGAAACCACACCAGGAACAGGAACTGGTGTGTGTGATGCAAAGAAACCACACCAAGAACAGGAACTGGTGTGTGTGATGCAAAGAAACCACGCCAAGAACAGGAACTGGTGTGTGACGCAAAGAAACCACACCAGGAACAGGAACTGGTGTGTGTGATGCAAAAACATCACACCAAGAACAGGAACTGGTGTGTGTGATGCAAAGAAACCACACCAGGAACAGGAACTGGTGTGTGATGCACAGAAACCACACCAGGAACAGGAACTGGTGTGTGTGACGCAAAGAAGCCATACCAAGAACAGGAACTGGTGTGTGTGACGCAAAGAAACCATACCAGGAACAGGAGTGTGTGTGTGGAATTGTAAGCTCAAGCTGAGAACGGAATCGAATGCTGGCCGCAAAAGCAATCCCCGCTGGCGCAAGCTTAGCACCTTCCAAATGAATGTACATCTAGCGAATCAGCTGGCCCATACCACAGGCTTTGTCCGGATATATTTTTTATACAGAGTAGCTTGGTGACATTTTGGTGACATTGTACTTTAGAATACCTTGGTGACGTTTCGGTGACATCGTACTTTTATAATATATAAAAGTACATCTAATCTGGAAACCTAGCAGCCTGGTAACATTTTTAACGATTAAAAATCTCACCCATTTAGGAAGCTAATGGATTGGAGACACCCTGGAAGACACACACACACACACACACACACACAAATGCCTTTCCGAAGGCTTGCTAGTTACTACAGAATATTCAGGTGGTCCATGTGGCTGTGATCGAAAGCGATCCAACTCAAGGGGTGTTTGGGGTACCATGCCCATCAGAGCAATGGTGTGTGAACCACAGCCATCAGAGCAATGGTGTGTGAAGACTGGGAGGATGTGAAATATGTATCAGCGTCCCACGTATGACATTCAGATAAGTGCTGGTGCCCTGATTAATGAGCAACACATCGGCCCAGACTATACTCAATTCAACAAGTCCGACACCATCAGGAATGACATCAATGCCTCAGATGTTGATGGCCCCACAGATATGGTGCCAGGCAGGGTGAAAATGGCATATAGCCCGATTGTTTGTTGTACCCAGGGGTTATGGCCTCAAAAGCGTCCTCTCAGGTACATCCAACACCCACACGGCACATAATAAACATTTGTGATAAAAATTACTAAAATCAAAATTGAAATTATATTATTCAATGGAAAAAAATAAAAAACAAGCAACCACGTGACTGTCACACGCAAGGGCTGAGTGCATGTGATGGCCGGAACGTCCCCCCTTTGTGACATCTCGCCGTTCACCTTACGTGCCTGTTGTGGGTTCGCGCAGTACATCCTAGGGCCAGGGCATCACATTTAAGACCCCTTCTTAGCGACCCCCTGGTAAGAAGACCATCCCCACACAACAAACAAGCATGGCGAGACGACATCAAATTGGCAGAAACTGGGGGGAGGTGTATGTGTGGACTATTCTAAGTACCCAGCCACCCAGGCCTCACACGAAGAGAGATAGTGAGAGAGAGGTAAGGGGGAGGGAGGGGGGGACATGACTCAGCCAGGGAAAACACCTGATATTCGGTCAGCTAAACGGTTCGGTAAACCATACCGTGTCTGGGCTTGGCAAATTTTTACAGCCGGACACCCATTCCTGACACCAACCCTCCCCAATTCATCCGGGCTTGGGACCGGCATTGAGTTGAGCCAGCATCCTCCTGGGATCAAACGCAACTCAATGGCTGGGTTAAAATGTCATATACTCCTTCTAATTTAACTTGGCCTAAAACTGCCATCTACCCATGATTCCCTGCAAGGTTAACAAGCACCTGTCATCTGGTGTAAGGATTATTTTTTTTAAATTTTCCTCCCTCTGTTCTGTTATTGTATAATCATCATCATCACTGGGATCTCCTTGCCCACCCAGGGCAGGGTGAGGAGTAGAAATGTCCAGACAGCCCAAATTTGTCCAATCCAATGGGCCACGCTTCCATTCACTCATCATTCAAGCCCACGGAATCCTGGCTGTATCGGATATGCCAAAAACATTCAACACGTTCTGCAGCTTCACATAAACACATCCAATAGTCAATCTGGACACTGTCACATTAAAAAAAGGGTTGCCAATTCCCTGATCATGCACTTCTCACAATATTCATCCGGCCAGCTCGATCTCTTGTCAGTTCCCTAGCCTCACTGACTTCCATACCTCTCTTCCTCACACACTCATCCATCAGATCCCTCCACCTTCTGCTTGGCCTACCTCGCCTCCTCCCTCCTTCAAATTCATCCAGCCAGCTCGATCTCTTGTCAGTTCCCTAGCCTCACCAACTTCCATACCTCTCTTCCTCACACACTTATCCACCATATCCCTCCACCTTCTCCTTGGCCTACCTCTCCTACTCCCTCCTTCAAATTCACTCAGGTTAACCTTTTTCACCACTCTATTGTTATCCATTCTCTCCACGTGACCATACCATCTCAGTACACTCTCTTCGATTCTGGTGTCCCCAGACTTCCTCACTCTGCAACTTTCATGAATCACATTATTTCGTATCCTATCCACTCTATCCTATCACCATCTATCTATCAACATCACAACTGTCTATCCATCATTATCTATCACCATCTATCTAATCATTATCATCACAACTGCCTATAATCTCCAGTCCTTTACGCGCAGTGTGTCCAGGCATCTCGAAATGATCGGATCTTGAATTTGGCTCTCTCTTGTATTTTGTTTTTCTCTTGGAGGGAACTGTTATTGCAGGCTCATGGCCTTTGGTTCCTTCTTCCTCGCATAAAAAAAAAAAGTCTATCCATCATTATCACCATCTATCTATCACCATCATCACAACTGACTGTCCATCATTCTCTATCACCATCATCACAACTGTTTGTCCATCATTCTCTATCACCATCTACCTAATCATCACCATCACAACTGTCTATCCATTATTATCTATCACAATTGTATCTATCATCACCATCATCACAACTGTCCATCATTGTCTATCACCATCTATCTATCTATCACCATCATCACAACTGTCTATCCATCATTATCTATCACAATTGTATCTATCATCACCATCATCACAACTGTCCATCATTGTCTATCACCATCTATCTATCTATCGCCATCATCAAAACTGTCTATCCATCGTTAACTATCACAATTGTATCTA
The DNA here is from genome assembly GCF_032717465.1 of Coenobita brevimanus. Classification (NCBI taxonomy): domain Eukaryota; kingdom Metazoa; phylum Arthropoda; class Malacostraca; order Decapoda; family Coenobitidae; genus Coenobita; species Coenobita brevimanus. The sequence goes on from NC_136979.1 coordinate 33,160,315, forward strand.
TCATCACCATCATCACAACTGTCCATCACTGTCTATCACCATCTATCTATCTATCACCATCATCACAACTGTCTATCCATCATTATCCATCACAATTGTATCTATCACCTATCTATCAGAGGAACTCAATTTAGTGGTGAAGCAACTCTCAACATATCTATCCAACTATCTGTCAGTCTATCTATAACATTTATTTATCTGCCTATCAGTCTACCTAAAAGGTGAAGAAACTTTTAACATTATCTATCCACCAATCTATCACTATGTATCTATAACATTATCTATCCTATCCACCAATTGATCAGTCCATCTATTACATTTATCCTATCCACCAATCTATCAGTCTGTCTATCTATAACACTTATCTATCCTATCCACCAATCTATCAATCTATCTATTACACTTATCTATCTGCCTATCAGTCTATCTAAAGGTGCAGCAACTTAACATTTATTTCACAGCATTTACAACGCTGGGTGGTAACCATATAACCAAACAATTACGTGCTCCCTACGTGTCATCAAGTGGGTTGGTGGAGGGTTAGTGCCCCTTCCTGTAAAACAAATAACTCAGAGTCAAATGGCCACCCCTAACGGGATTATGGCATCAGGCAATAGATAGATAGATAGATCATAAGGTGGAGAAACTAACATCTATCTATCTATCAATATATCTATCATAAGTGGTGGTGCAACTGTCAACATACTTTAACTTGGTCAAAGAAAATGCTAGTCACAAAGAAGTGCTATGGAGGGATGTATTGCATAGTAATAACACTAGAATATGATGCTAGTCACAAAGAAGTGCTATGGAGGAATGTATAGCATAGTATTAGCACTAGAATATGATGCTTGTCACAAAAAAGTGCCATGTGGGGATGTACAGCATAGTATTAACACAGGAATATGATGCTAGTCACAAAGAAGTGCTATGTGGGGATGTATTGCCACAAAATTACAATATATTGGCCAAGTTAAACTGAAAGAAATATTGAATAACTCACGATTTTGATGCATTGTAGTGGCGGCGGCGGCGGCAGCAGCAGTAGTAGTGCTGACAATTTCCTCATCATCGTCACTACACAGGATGGCCTTGCAGGAGTGCTCCTTGCCTGTGGTTGATGGGTCTGATCCTTTAGATAACTGGGGTAACCAACTGAAAAAATAATCTGATTTTAGCAAACGATATCAAGTTAAGGAACTCTCTCGCTCTCATGGTAGGTTTTATCTAACCATCTATCTACCTATCTATCCATCTGATCTACCTTATCTATCTATTCATTTATCTACCTAGTAAACAATCACTCTACCTATCTTCTAACAATCAATTCATCTATTGAACATAATAAACAAACAATAACTTTGTGTGCAGGGGAGGCATCATTCATTCGTATCGTTTCAGTAACATGTTACAGTATATACTATGTGTTCTAGAAATGCATTATTTAGGAGATAAACAACTATTGCAATATGTAGCAATACAGCGTCCAAATGAACATACTTAACGATATTAACGCGTTTTAACAGCATGTGTACAGATGCCATGTACTCCCAAACCTAGTCATGGTACGACACGTGCATAACATACACATATTTATTTACCCTGAAGTATTGTGTACATATTTACGGTAAGCAGCGTTTAGCTGCTACGTGTCGGAAATGTAGCAGACAACAGCGGTACTTGGTAACAAAGCATGAACATAGCCCGTGCCAGAATGTCCGACACTGCAGCTCGGTACAGGTATAAGGTTTGTTCGAGGTTCGAGACTTCGCAGGTTATTCAATTCCAAACTGTAGCCACGTTGTGGGCGGTATGCATTCACAGGGCCAGCCACCCTCTGGCTCGCTAGCAGGTATGTGCATTCACAGTACAGTGCCAACAGTATGAATGGAGAAAGACACCCACAGTAAGGGATGGCTGAATGTAATGTATGCCAGAACATTTCGGCAGCAGCCTGCTCCCTATTTTCTTTTGTCACTGATGAGAGCAGCAGGATGCCGCGACACTGTCTCGCATCAAATATAATCGAGACCACCTACTGTGGGTTTGTTTCCCCACCGAAACTCATCACGTCACTGTGATAACTATCCACATTAGTATTACCGGAGTAATAATTTAATATCACTATTGCTACACTTTGCTAGTTCCACCATGCCAACTGTACATCATGTTGTATACTGGAGTGGTTGATTCAGCCAGCTTGTGTAATCCGCAAACACCACAGGCCCTGGAAGGAGATTACAAATACCTAGGTGGGTACGTGGTTTTCCGTTATCTCATGATAAGCACAGGCGATGGGCATTGTTATGGGGCAGTATTATGGCCACAGTATGGTATGTTTTTGATACAGTATTAATGGTGTTCCCATACACCTTCGCAGAACAGGTACACATGCTTATGTGTTATGGTGAAGCACGTGGATGCAGCAGGAAGCACAGTGACTGTATTCAGCAAAATAACCATTGTGACGTCAACCACATTATTGTGGTAGGTCTCCATATTATAATTGCAAATCATACTAGATAGATAGATAAATAGATAGATAGAGAGACAGATAGAAGCAGGAAGTCAAATGATGAGAAGGTGTTGTGTCTGCGAGAATCGAGCAGTGCTAAGCATGCTTACACACTCTTAACACTGAGGAAAGCTGACGACAGCGGCCAGTAAGGAGATGATGCAGTTAGCTGTCAGCAGTCCTCTCGTGAACAAAGATCTAGTCCACCCCTGCTATACCAGAATTTAGGAAAGAGAGTTTAGAAGGAGACAAGCGACCCTAGAGAGAGGTCGAGACGGAGATTAGCTTTAGAACAGAGAGAGAGAGAGAGATAGCGAGACAGGGAGGTAGCTACCCAGGACTTATACTATTATACCTGTTTAATATTTCCAAGACAAATAAAAATAGTCCCATACTATTCTTTACCTCTCCCGTCACTACATGACATCTGGTGGGGAAACTACTACAAGATATAAAAGCCGCTCGACCACAAGTCTAAAATATCCTGCCTCTACAAGCAAATACAAAGTCGCTGCTTTATGATACAAAGTCTATTATGACATTTGGTAGCAGCGAACGTATACGAACCTCGTCTACGAATCAACATTAAATTCCTACAAAATATCAAGATTGACAACAACCAACAATATCAGCTCCTGCCCCCTCCGTCTCCCAGATCATTACGCTGATGCAGAGGTCAAGAGATCACCGACGCCTTGCAAGTAGCTTAACGACAAACCAGCAAATCTGCGGACATCGTCTCCGAATTAAAAGCAAATTTCTACAAAAAGCAACCGAGACTCTACAAGATTAGCTTCAGTTCAACATTGAATCCTACAAAATACAGCCTACAGTGCGAATAGTCTACAAAGTCTACGAGTCTACGACGAATCAGCGAACTACAACCATCTACAATCAACTACAATTAACAACTCTACGTCGTCTGTATAATCTTCTACACGCACCTACAAGAAGCGGCGGTCTTCATCCCACAACGAGTAAATCACAAGAAAAAAAGGACCAAGAATACATCAAGAAAGAAAACATACAAACAAACAAACAAACAAACGAAGAGTGAGAGACGACTCACAACTCATAACCACCAGACCTCACCCTCCTCTCTCTGCTACATCCACCCAACCCCCACCGCTTACGCAGGTGTGAAGAGGTCAAGACAGCAAAACATCAAGTCCATATTCACAACTCGTCTTACTCACCCGTCTTCACTCAAGTTACTCATCGCTACTCATTCACTCACCACAGCTACCAGTGTGGGAAGTTGAGGTCATCATGCGTGCTTGCTGAACAGACGCCACGTCAGTCAACACACCACCTGCACCACCACTCACACCATTTCCACCACGGTAAAAATTAGTAAGTTACATAGTTACTTCATTTATACAATACACAGTGATAGACAATAAGCTTCTGCACAAACACAAAAAACGTGCTGTATAGTTACAGTTTAAATACACATACTTACTTCAATTATCTGCATAACTCAAATACTAAATAATCACCAACAATAAATATTCTACACTGTATATATTCATTCATTTATTATAGCATTTATTTACTACCAACGAGTGTTACCATTTATACCTACGTAAAATACGTGTTTCATACATACAACTATACATTATTATATCTACAAAGTAATAAAGAAAATATACAATCACAGTTACTCAGTGAGCAATTAAAAGAACTGTATTAAACATTTATTAATTAAAGCTACCTAGTGGAAACAGACAAATTAAGTTACAAGGTAACCTAGAGAAGAAAAAAAAAAATGGCCAACACAAATGCCGTTAGCAAGAGTGAACATCTTCAACACAATCGTGAAGACAATGATTTCCACACAGTGCTGACACACATATTACCCACGATAGGTACAGGTGAACAACAAGTCAGTGTGTATAGTTAATACTGTATATAGTGTATATATTTTTTATATAAAATAACAAAATATGGGACTATATAATATCATTTTCAGTAATATCTGTGCAATATAAACTAAACTTTAAAAAAGTATCTCAAGGAAATTAGTCAGTAATTATGCAACCATGAACAAAATGGAAAAAAGCGTACACAAGCAAAGAAAAACAAACTATAGAAAATCAATACATACAAAAAAGAAAGAAAGAAAAGTAAGAAAGAAAAAAAGAGAAATAGAGTAAGATCACATAACAAACAAATGAAAATAAGTGTAAATGTTACTACATAAGTCAAAATACCACGTAAACTACAAACAAAAAAGCAAATTGTTGTCTCCACATACAAGTGGCACGACACATCATCACTATCATCGACCGCAGCATATGTTAGGACTGCAGTTATTACAATTATGTTACTCCATATTATAATTATGTAACTACAAACAATATGTACCAATTTATGTGACAGTTGCATTAACAAGATGTAACTTTTATGTAACTTTAACTACAATTATGTAACTACAAACGATAGGTAACAATTATGTAACGACAAACGATTGCATTATGTTACACTAACTACAATTATGTACCTACAAACGATATGTAACAATTATGTAACGACAAACGATTGCATTATGTTACACTTTGCCAATTATGTAACAGTTGCATTAACAAGATGTAACTTTTATGTAACTTTAACAACAATTATGTACCTACAAACGATATGTAACAATTATGTAACGACAAAACAGTTGCATTAACAAGATGTATCTTTTATGTAACTACAATTATAAGGCCAACACAATTATGCATTAACACAATATTTTGTAACAATTCATAAAATGTTACAATTATGTAGTACCACAATGTTAGTACAATATTATAAGTCATACAATTATAGCACAATTCTATATATACCAGTATCATCATACAAGTTAGGTGAAATATTAGACATTACTAAAGTGATAACTCAAATATGTAATGTATAACCTAGCAGTATTACCATTGCACAATTATATGCGTACGTCTGTTGTACATGCACGTCTTACAAAGTGTTATACAACAATCATTGCATTTATTCCAATATGTATTCAACTTATTTAAAATGTAATATTACTGAATAATCACTATTTACAATGAATAATATATGTATACAATATTCATACAATTATGTTACTTTACAATATTATGTATTTCACTTAATTAGCTTATAAGTTCATTATAATGTGTATGTAGTATGTATTAATATATTATGACTATTAAATGTCGATGGTACGCCATTTTGCGCGGCCGAGCAATGTGGTAGGTCTCCATATTATAATTGCAAATCATACTAGATAGATAGATAAATAGATAGATAGAGAGACAGATAGAAGCAGGAAGTCAAATGATGAGAAGGTGTTGTGTCTGCGAGAATCGAGCAGTGCTAAGCATGCTTACACACTCTTAACACTGAGGAAAGCTGACGACAGCGGCCAGTAAGGAGATGATGCAGTTAGCTGTCAGCAGTCCTCTCGTGAACAAAGATCTAGTCCACCCCTGCTATACCAGAATTTAGGAAAGAGAGTTTAGAAGGAGACAAGCGACCCTAGAGAGAGGTCGAGACGGAGATTAGCTTTAGAACAGAGAGAGAGAGAGAGATAGCGAGACAGGGAGGTAGCTACCCAGGACTTATACTATTATACCTGTTTAATATTTCCAAGACAAATAAAAATAGTCCCATACTATTCTTTACCTCTCCCGTCACTACATGACATCTGGTGGGGAAACTACTACAAGATATAAAAGCCGCTCGACCACAAGTCTAAAATATACGCCTCTACAAGCAAATACAAAGTCGCTGCTTTATGATACAAAGTCTTTATGACATTATCAGACATTCACACACATAGATGGCTGAGAGAGACTGGCAGACTGCGCCCAAGGAGACCCGATGCAGGTAGCCCGCAGAGGGTCCGTGCACCATACAATGAGGAGGCTGTGTTGGACACTGTTGCTGACAATCCCAGGACTAGCATTCGTTCAGTTGCGCATGACGAAGGGGTTAGTCCGACATCAGTGAGGCAAACGCTACATGAACAGTTACTGTATCCGTACCACATTCAGAGGGTACAGGCATTAATTCCTGCTATCCAAGACGACTGGAGTTCTGCCAATGGGTCATAAATCAAATATCACACAATGACGACTTTTGTAATGTATTGTTCACAGATGAAGCACCATTTGCCAGGACAGGCATGTTCAATATCTATAATATGCACTACTGACATGAGGAGAACCCACACATCACGTGGAAAAGGCCATCAGCAGAGGTTCTCAATCAATGTATGGTGTGGTGTACTTCGGGATTGTCTTTTGGGTCCTCATGTATTTCCCGGCCATCTGACAGGGAAAATGTATGTGGACTTCTTACAAAACACTTTACCATGCCTACTGGAAGACGTATCCATAGCCACACGGACAGTAGTGTGGTTTATGCACGATGGAGTCCCCGCTCATAACAGCCATATTGTGAGTATTTAGTTCGTACATTTCATGGCAGACGCATTGCAAATGGTGGGCCCATAGCATGGCCACCAAGGTCCCCAGATTTAAACCCATGGATGCCTGCAATCATGTTCGCAATGCGCCAGGTGTATTTGCATGTGTTCGGCAATCCATGATCTGCCGATGTAACCTATGTATTGAGGTACAGGGCAGCCACATTGAACATTTGTTGTAAGAGGTGTGATGGCACTGTATCCTAACTGAAATACGTTATTCCCATTATGTTTGTGTATTAAGTATGTTGTGTCCTCTACCTTGTCTGTATGTGCCAGATAAGCATTACGGTACCTAATTTAGGTACATACATGTACTGCTTACATGGATGTTGTATGCTCACATGTTATTAAATGTTCAACTGCTGGTAACAGTTCCCTTTGTACCTGTTCAGTACATGGTGTGGAAAATAAACTCGTACGTATTTCTCTGTACATGAAAAAATCCGACGGTCCATGCACATGTGTTTAATTTCACGAAGGTGCATGGTATCAGTGAGGTACTGATCAAATGCATCAGGTAACCCCTGCATGTCTGTGCTCTGACATATCGTCTATTATGTAAGCCCCCAGGTCCACGTCCCAGTTCATTTTCTTCTGGAACATGATGCATAGATGTAGCCATGTAGGTATGTAATGAAACACACAACAGCACAACAGCCAAGTACCAAGATGCAGTCACCGGTACGCACGGGAGAAGGAAGGGGGAGTCGATGTTTCGGAAACATGGCCAGTAATCGTCCCTCTCCCTCCCGCAGTATTACCAACACATCGCTACGTTTTGTAATAGTTGTTTATCTCATAAATAATGCATTTCTAGAACACACTGTATATAATAAAATATGTTTAGTTTCCACTATGCAACCGACCCTCTAACTTTGATGCAACAATTACGAAACACCCTGTATAAAGTGTATATATACAGTAATCTCTTAATTCACGCGAACTTTTTTTCACGCGATTTCGGTTATCCAAAAAATTTTCGTACAATAATTAAAACATAAAATTATAGTACCCAAATAAATAATTCTAATATAAGAGAGAAATAAATAAAATATAAAAGTGCCTACCTGTTGCCTGTGTGCATACATATGTGTATGTGTGCATGTGTGTGTGTGTGTGTGTGTGTGTGAGGGAGGTCTACCATGCACCACACAGTCAGTTTGAATCTGACAGTTGAACTGTGCGTGACTTGCGAATCGTTATTTGTGGTATATTTTTCTGCCTTCCAGTGATTGCTTGCCTTGTTTGCCAACACGGGGCCCAAGTGTAGTGATAATGATGCATGTGGTAACACACCAAAACGGACTCGTAAAGTAATGTCTGTGACAGAGAACGTTAAAGTGTTGGACAAACTTAGGGAAAGAATGTCGACGACAATTCGCTGTCAGGACGATTCCCTGTCATTTATTTACATACCAGTTTATTTAGCAAGTACAGTACACTAGTTTTTTACTTACACGAGTTATAAAATCCCCTTGAAAATTAGTTATTAAAGTATTAATTAATCAATAATAAGTATATTTATAGAATGATGGGGAATCATCCAGCATGAGAATTGTCCTGAAGGGGAATCGTCCATGTTTTGACAGTGAATTGACTTGACGGTGAATTGTTTCAGAACCGTATGTTTGGAGTGAATGAGTCAACTGTTTGTACAATAGAGAAGGCAGAACGTAGCATACTGGAGGCAGTGAGGGCTAGTGCACCAAACTGTGCTAAAGTGTCTCCACCTACGCCATCGCTAGGTGGGGTATCGTATATCAGGGTAGATTTAACACGTAAAGTATAGGGATTCATTTTTGGGCCTTGGGTCCCCCCCTCCCCCCCCCCCCAAAAAAAAAGAAGTCCTAAACCTACCCAAAATGAGTCCAAGAACAAGTTTCTAGCTCACCTAAACCCTCAAATAGCTTTAAAACAAGCTACACTAAGCCTAAAAGCAGTTTGTAACTCGCCTAAACCCCCGCAAAATCTGAAAATCATCAAATATAAGTCTGGAAAAAATTTAACTTAGTAAACTGTAGCCCAAATGACAATGTTCACCCCATCTATGACTAAAACACATTAATATAAATTAAAAAAAATTTATAAATCATCCTAAACACAAAATTAAAGTATAAAATATCAAAATCTGAAAAAGAAAAAAACTAAACCCATCGTTAAACTGGGATTTGGCCATCAGTAGGTGGGGTATGGTCGTATTTCTACCTCCAGTGCTAAGCCAGGGTATCACATCATGCTAAGCCAGGGTATCACATCTAGGGGTATACCTATATATGCATGTATATATATGTTGCTACAGCATATACCAGCAGTTCATTTTTGAAGGCTCCAACACGCTTGCATGTGTCAGCCTTGGTCACCTAATGGAGGCTCTCCATGCTGCTCTATCTCTGGCAGCCTCCCTGTTCAGTCCCTTAACCCTGAGGTCATATTTAGTGAACTTATCCTAGGTAAGTTTTTGGTCTACCACTAGCAACCTCACTCCTAATATTAATGCTTCTTGTTTTCTGCACCCAGTTATCATCCCCCACCCTCTCCACATGTTCAAACCACCTCAATCTACCTCTCCTCATCACAATACCAATATACTCCAGTCCCATCCTACCTCTCAACTCTTCCATCATAAACCTAGCCCCCCCACGCCTTGGACTCAGGGACGCACTGCACATCCACCTAATCACTGTCATTTCTGTATGTTTGAGTCTGCAAATACCCTCTTCCTTTACTGTCCAGGTCTCACTGCCATACAGCATTACACTCCTAACACATGTTACATACAAAGATCCCTTACCATGGTGGAAGGGCCCTCTCAATGTCAGGAGAGGCAACAGCTCCCTGAACTTCTTCCAACCACTCCTCACCCAAGTCACAGAGCTAGCTCCAGCCCCACCTCCAGCACATAACATGTCTCCCAAATAACAAAAGTCTTCCACACACTCAAGAGACTCACCAGCAAGTTCAATTCTTTCAAGCCTGACAATCTCCACCTGCTCACGACACACCACACACATAAAATCAGCATTATCTCACAGTCTACCTCTAATACCATTACATCTCTTTTGCACCCACTTATAACAAACCCTGCACAGGATGGAATTACTTCCCACACCCTTGTGGCAAATTGCACAAGGCCACTCTCCCTCTTCTTTGACAGTATCGCCACCAACCCTAGATATCATCACTTTCGTTTCACCTGCAATTATTCTTAAGCCTTGTGTCCCATACCATCTCTCGACTTCCTAAATCTTTCCTCCACCTCCCTTTCACTCTCTGCAATCAGTAAACATATAACTATATATATATAACCATATATAACTATATATATATATATATATATATAAAACTATATATATATACATATATATATATATATACCCTGGTTTAAGGATCTAATTGGTTAGGTAAAACCCCATTGTTAGGCGGGGTATCGTATATCGGGGTACTTTTAACATGTATTTCAATGTGGACCGTTTACCAGCCTTGGGTTTCCCCCAAACGAAGTCAAAAACCCACTGAAATAAGCTCAAAAACAGGTTTAAAGGCAATCTAAATGGCCTAACAGTTGTAAAGGAAGCTAACCTAAGCCTAACACCTGTCAATAACTCACTAAAACCAGCAAATCAAATCTGAATATCGTCAAATATAAGTCTGGAAAAAAAATCAAGCTTAGCAAAACTGTAACCCAAAATGACAATGTTCACCCCACCTATGGCTAAAACAATTAATCAAAGTCTAAAAACAGTTTATAAATCAGCCTAAACACAAAATTTTTGTCTAAAACATCATCACAATCGGTAAGAAAAAATCAAAACCCACCGTTAAACAGGGGTGTGGCTATCGTTAGGCGGGATATGGTGCAATTTCTACCCCATTGTTAAGCCAGGGTATCGTATCTAGGGGTATCGTATATCAAGGTATTACTGGAGAGAGAGAGAGAGAGAGAGAGCCTCTGTAGTACAGTGGTAAAGTGTGTGTTTTTGTACACTGAAGAATGAGGGTTCGCGCCCCGCCAGGGTAATAAACATTGGGAGCGTTCTTCTGGCCATGTACTGCATTGGCGGACATCAGGGGTGCTGTGGTTGAACCAGTGTCGCATACTATAAAGTATGCTTGCATCAGGCTGGCTTGCATGGGCCGATTACACTTGGTTCACAGACTACACACTACACACACAACCAAAACCACTCCAACACTACAATACACTTACAAGCACTTCACACCCTACATACAATCTCTACCAGACAGCCTTAGCCACTTAGTAGAGATACATTGGCTGTATTGTCCCTGCTTCGGTTGGGATAGGCTGGTCCTGCAATGGACACTCAAATGGCTAATGAGATTATATATATATCTATATATATATATATATATATATATATAAATATATATATATATTACACTCAACCCCCTGCTATCGCGCCTAACTGGTTACAGGAAACGCTCGTGATGGCTGAATTCACGATAGCTGAACTGAAGAATCAATGGGAAAATGTCTGATTGGTTTTTCGGTGGCCCATTTTTCTAACTTTTAACCACTTTATGCCTACGATTTCCAGCCACTCTCTCCTCCAACGTGAAATAATGCATTATTATATTAATAATAACATTATAATGACAAAATAAACAGCATAAAAGGCCATCAAACTTACCTTTTTAAGGATTAAAGAAGGTTTGGGTGGTTTGAAGGGTTCCGAGGCTTGGGAGTGGCTTTTTTTTTTTTTTTTTTTTTTTTGTCCGACTCTGGGCAAAGGCCTCAGGGCCTGTATCTCAGGGGCAGTAGCCTTTCCCAAGGCCCAGTAGTCCTCCTACACCTCCACATGTCACCACTTCGGCGCTAACACCCACCGTCCATATTGAATACATGCTAGGGCTGTCTCATACAGGACTGGTGTATTGGTATTAGCGGGGGTACTTTTATAACATGTCGGCGGGTCATCTGGTAGATCAGGAAAGGCTGCTTTTAGGAAATTCAAATCCTTAAACTGTCCCTGCCCCAGCCAGGCTGCAAGCGCCCTCACAGGCCTGACTCTCTCTCCTCAAAATATTTTTTCTCCTCTGGTCCAGGTTGTCTAAGACACATCGTAGTCTGCCTCTTGGCTGGAAGGGCCTGGCTGTGGTTCCTGGCCAGGCGTGGGGTGAGGTTGAGGGGCCGGTTCGGGTGTAGGTTCAGGGACTGGGTGCTGATGAAAATAATCTGTGATTCGATGCTGGTGTAGGGCATTCATGTAGGCATGGTACTTGCCCTCATAACCTTCAAGGGCTTTATTAATGTAGGATGTACGCTGTTCGCTGCTGATAGTGGTATCTTGCTCTAGAATGTGACGTATCTGGCAACCCAACTCAATCAGTCTTAATGTCCTTCATACTCAACCCCTCCTTAACTTTCTCTCCTGCATCCACCTCTTCTCCTGGGCTATCCTCAGCTTCCTCAGCATCTTCTAGTAGAATATCTTCAGAGTAACTGGTGCTGGTCGTAACATATGTCGTATCTCATCGCCAGTTGTGCCCTCAAACCCACGGCCAGCAACACCTCTCGCCTCCTCAGCTGCAGCCTCCAGCTCTGCCTCCACTGACTGGGGCTCGCCTGCTACCTTAACCTGCCTGTCCTCAGGTAGACCTTCCATGACGTTGCGTCATGCGTGATTTATTGTTGTTGGGGTAATGTTATCCCAACATTCGACCACCAAATCAATCACCTGCTTTATTGTAAAGCTCTTCCAGTATTTAAACACCTTTTGCTCTGATTCGGTGTCTGCAGCTGTGGCCTCAGCCTCATCTTCTCCCTCACTGTCAACCAGATTTTGTATGAGTGAGGTGTCCTTGGTAGCCTGCCGCATCAATCGAAACTGTTGCCTAGAATTTGCAGCCTTCACCACAGAGATAACCTCTTGATCTAGAGGCTGAATAAGAGAGGTAGTGTTGGGCGGCAGGAACTCCATAGTCACTTTCAGGTTTTCTGACCTCAGAAGAGGTGAATGGCCAGGTGCATTGTCTAATATGAGCAATATGTTGAATCTAATACTGTTGGTCTTGCAAAACTCCTCAACATCGCTGAGAAAACATTCTTTAACCCCTACACCGCTGGCATGTTTACCAATGTTTTGCGTGTCCCGCGGGGTTATTCGGGCTCCAACAGACTCTCAAAAAATATTTGCCAAAAATCAGTTATTAGTCTTAGAATATTAAAATTATATATGCTTATGGCACATACCTTCAGCTTTCTCCTGGAATGTTTGTTGAGCCTTCGTCGGTTACCGTAGGACTTGTGGAGACCTCTGAAGTTGGGTAACGAAGTCTCCACTGTACACTTCCCGACAACACGTAATATGATTACCACAGCCAGATATAAACACTATAAACACTACTCTATGATTTTCAAGTAGTTTGGGATCCATACTCCAAAAAAAAAAAAAAAACACTGTGAAAGCAATGGAAATTACGAGCGTATCTGATCGTCGCACTTGCGCTAGTTTGCTATTGGTACTCTGTCATTTATTATTCATAAAACCCCTCACACTTTATATTTCTATTACTATATCACACTTATATATATCTGGAGTCTTTCTCCATAAGTTTCCTTCAGTCGTATTAGTTTATTGTCACTGAAGTCATTCAATTTTTCATTCAGTAAAATACGTAGAGAGCCACGGATTCACTTTCACTGTTATAACATAAATTATTTGTGCTCATATTCTTATATTACTAATTACTTACATTACTATTTACATTTTCTATTCTATTTTCAATATTTACCCTTCAATTTTACTTACACTATGTTATTCACTGTCACTTTCAGTAAGATAAAACTATAATACACTGTTCAGTCATATGTACTGAACATCCATTGCTTTCACCTGCTATTTACACATTATTTCCAAATTATTCTGCTTTCACACTTGCACTGTTAGAACTGCTTCTGGCTATGGTAATCGAAGAAGCAGGTAACACAGAGGGGAACCTGGGACTCAGCGCACTACCAAGAGGTGTGTTTGTGCTCAAGTGTGCGGGGGGGTGGTATGTGCACATATCTGACACCTGCGAATCACAGCCTTCCTTTTCCCTTTGGCAAGCATAAGCTCAAGTCTGTGCCGATTCATATACGCCCTCTGCTCAAGTTGGTCGGGAAGTGTTACTGGATGGCGCCTTGGAGTTGCTGCTGTCACCCTACCATATCTTTCCAGCAGCTGTTGGACACAAGTCCTGGCGAACAACCTCAGGGAGAAGGACTTGGGTGGCTTGACCTTCATCTTGTACAGGATGAAGGCGTTCAGCATCGTCATATCTATGAGATGCAGAAAAACTTTCCTGTACCACCTAGTATTCTTCCTGAGGCAGTCGATCTCACCAATCATCATGTCAGGCTTGTCCACCAGCCGCATGTTGATATTATAGTCCAACACAGCATCAGGTTTCAGCACAGGTTCGCCTGTCCTACGGTCGACCTTCCCACTGTCTCTCATCTCCCCCTTATGTACGGTGGTGAGCATGTGCACGACCCTCTTGTCATGCCACCGTATTGCCAACATCTTCTCAGACTTGTGTAGGTGCACGTCTCCTTGCTGCAAGGTTCCTGCCTCTGGGAAATTGGGGACGTGGGCACGATTACTTTTCACAGTGCCGCAGGAGCCAATGCCGTGCTCAGAAAGGTATTTGGCAAGTTTCGGTGCTGTATAGTAGTTGTCTGTATACAGCACTTGATTCCCACCAACATACTTTTCTAGGAGCACTTTCACCACACAGCCTGAGAAGCCAAGAGGGTGTGTTTTATCCAGATCAACAGTGCTGGCTGAATATATGACGAAGTCAAGGATGTACCCCGTCTTACAGTCGCACAGTACAAAGAACTTGATTCCAAAGCAATGGCGTTTGCTTGGAATGTACTGTACAAACCGAAGATGTCCTCTGAACAAAACCAAGGATTCGTCAATGACAACCTTCTGAAAGGGGTGGAAGAATGACATAAACTTATCCTTCATTCTGCTCAGAATCTCCCGGATCTTCCAGAGTGGGTCGGTTTGGGAAGGTACATCGTTGTCAGCAAAGTGCAGGTTTCCCATGTTGTTCCGGAAGCGATCTCTGGCCATGTACTTATTGAAGGTGGGTGAGGGTAGTAAGGGGTCCATGGACCAGTATTCTTCCAACTCATGCTTCTTTGAGTGTGGCATGAGAAGCATGAGGGCAAAGAACACATACAGCTCCTGCACTCCCAGCATGGACCACTGTTGCATCTTGGCTGCACCTGTACCACTTGCAGCACGTTGTGATTCATACCTGTTGGTCTCATCACATATGTGCTGCATGACTTCATCATCTAGGAAGGCCAAAAGGTAGTCCACACACTCAGCATTTTCGTCAATAGTGAAGGCAGGCTGAACTCCTGAGGAGCTCTCATCAAATAATAAATTTTCAGGCACAAAATCTGACCCTTCCGTCCACGCGAAGGCATCCAGGATTCCCTGTCGTGGCGGTGTAGGGCGGGTGGTGGTGGTGGTGGTGGTGGTGGTGGAGGTTGGCTGTGAGGCAGATTTATCTCGGTCAAGGTCACTCGCACTGACCCTAGGTTGCCGTACAGCACTAGCAGCCCTTACCCTACTAGCTACACTACTTTTCACTCTCCTTGATTTACCTCTACCTCTACAGCCTGCCTTCACTGTTGATGCTGGTGGTGACTCCGACGACGAAGACTCCGGAGATAACTCAGCCGACGATGATGAAGAAATGAGTGAAGTGGGGCTTGGGGAACGGGGAGGTGAATGCACTCGTGACTCATGGCGGGCTGGGTCACGTGGGGGCATTGTTCTGGGGCTAACACGCCGCCTTTTCACTCCCTTCCTAAATTCCTGGCCTTGCTGCACTAAAGGCTCCTTTCCCTTGGAGCTAGAGACTACTTCCGACACTGAAGCACTCATTGTAGCAGTTTCTGGCACGATAACCTCACCCGGCTCATCACGATTCACCCGAATCGTCAAAATCACTGTCCATCATCACCATGGACAATTCTGCCAGTTCACATGCCACTGCAGAGTCACTAAGGCCTTTCCTGCTTCCCTCACTACTTCTCTTAGAAGTAGAGGTCACGGGGCCCTTTGCAATGGGCGCAGAAGCGGCGGGAATGGCGAGGCGCGAGTGCGACATTGTTTCACTACAGCGGAGGACAAGGAACTAAATGCCGCGGCTTATCTGAGAAGGGAAGGGTTGACAATGACACTTAGGCTGACTGCTGCTAACTTACATGCTAATTTTTTATAGGTAGAAAATCTCAGCAATACATAAAGAAATAGGTAGTTCCAGGTGAATGTAAATGTCACTTAGGCTTCTCCCTTCCTTTCTGATATATATTTTTATTAAAGACATCGATTACAAGGCATAATTCAAAGGAAAAATTACTGTGGTAATGTAGCGAATGAATGCTCGTGAGGTGTTGTCAGGTGATAATTAGCCAATTCCTGGTGTATAACACTATCACTTATCTGTTTTTTGGGGGGTATATATTATTTTGTATAAGTATAGGGCATAGGGCTTATTTCAATGGATGAAATCTGTGGAAAAATCCGGGGGAAATTTGCGTAGCGCAGCACGGCGTGGGAGGTGAAAGGACAGGGTAATGGAGGGCAGGTAGGGAGGGGAGTCACGAAGGGGGTAAAATCGCTAAATTGTCAACAATGGATGGAAGTACAGATGAGATTTGGAGTGCTGACTAGTGTTGGACATTGGTAGTACTGATAGATGATACAAGCCACCACTTGAGAGCCCGGGATAATTCAAAATAACACAGAATCACAAAAGTGATGCCCGGCGGTATGATCCATTGTGGCCGAGCGTCACGAAAGTGACGCCCCGCGGTTAAGGGGTTAAACCAGTCAAGGGATAGTTTGGCTGACATGTACCCTTTCTTAGACAACAACCAGTGCACATTAAGTTTTTTCATGTTATATCCAGTGTAAGCTCTTGTTTTTTTTGCTTGGTGGACAACTGTAGGCTTGAGGCGGCAGGTACCAGATGCATTCATTACAAATAAAAGGGCAAATCTCTCTTTTATTGCCTTCCTCCCGCGCACTCTAGCACACTTGGAAGTTATGAACGTGCGACGGGGCATTGCTTTCCAGTAAAAAATTTGTCTCATCCATATTGAAGATTTGATCGGGGGTATATTGGCCAGCTTCAATGACTTTCCTGAGTG
>NC_136979.1:33182465-33229965 GCF_032717465.1 Coenobita brevimanus
TACTTATGGACCCTAACTCAGAAAAACACCTATACAACTCCCTCTGGACATGCATTGCACCTATTTAAGACCCAAATCACACCAATAAGGGACATAAAAGACTGAAATAAATGCAAAAGAACCATAAAATGAGGTTTTAGAGGTGAGTTTATACAATATTAAACATTCTGGGTACTTACAAGTCCCTGGCTCCTGGACTGGTTTGAACCGCCAGTTTGCAGTCCACAGTTAATCCACTGCACTCTAAATTCTAATTTCTTAACACTGCACAACACTGTAAATTCCCGTGTGTTCTAGTGGCGAGGTATTGCTGTTTATTCACAAAAAACAAGCACCTGTGGCTTGCACTGCTATAAGCATCTGCTCTCGATCGGAGTTTGGCTGTGACTGTTGATGATGGTGGGGTAATAGAGTTGCCAGATCGCAACGGCCACATAACCAGTCTCCTCAACTTTCATTAACAAATTTAACTTTTCATTACCAAATTCGCAAAGCTAGCATATATTCTTCACTAATTATATATACAAGTGGAAATACATGTAATCACTATCCTTATAATTAACACCATGTTGATTATTTTCACGCTATGTAAGGTAGCAGATTAATCAGAGAGAGCAAACAATCCACTATCTCCATCCTGTGTATCCTCATACATGAGAAAAATCCATTTGGTAATGCATTATTCTGATTCATTACCAAATGAATTTTTCATTACCAAATTGGCCCACACTTGGTAATGAAAAATACCAAATGGCAACCCTGACAGGGGAGGGGGGAGGGGGAGGAAGGAAGGGCTGAAGGGATGTTCTGGTGTCAACATCTTTTTCCATATGAAGTTGTAGTATCACACATTTTACATAATAATTTTTAAAGCTGTTTAGTCATAATTAACAGTGTGTAATGAAGTGTGAATGATGAACAACCAAATATCATTTCGCTGTTAGCTGTGGTATAGAAAGAAGGTGGATGCCAGACCATAAGTGCCACCCTGTTTCAATTATAAAATGAAGGTTAGAAGAAGTGAAAAGATATCTGAATAGTGCGTAAGTGTAAAGTCCTGGGGAACCATTTATTATGTTGGTATATGTGAATGTACTTAATGCCATTTTATAGAGGTGTATAATGTGCTAGTAGAGTTGTCATTTATCTCTACTTTTTGCATAAGCCCAGAGTATATGTAAATGCTTGGCACCTCACTTTTAGCTGACCTCAGCACCGCGCCCTAGTCGGCTTGGTGAGCGTACAGCGTCAGAAGCCGTTTTATAGTTATCAAGGGAGGTGGTATCGCTCTTACATATCTCTCGGGTCGCAGTTATATTATTCTGTACCCAATAAAGAGAGATTTAATCTGCTCATTTCTGTCACCTTATGCTACCACTTAATAAAAGACCAGCTTCCACCTTCTAGTGGCAGAGAACCTTTGGTGGGAAGTGTCGGGCAGTGACGGCGAGTAGCTGACGTGTACTACAGGCAGTGTCGTCGATCTCCAACACGGTGGTCTAGTTATACTATAACAGCAGAACACATAATATGTAGTCAACTGTTACTCCATAACGGCTACATTAAATTGGTGGCCAGCAGTGCGACGATACATTAAATTGGTGCTAGCGGTGGCACGATATTTAGTGCTAGCCGTGTACCGATACATTTTATTGGTGCTCAGTGCTGGGATACGATACAAGTGCTAAAGGGATATGCTGTGAACCAGTAACCCTTGCAATCGCTCGTTCCTGAAGGTGAAACAGAAAATCTTACTCAACTGTTGTAAGGGGACTAATTACCAGTGAGTTAAGTGGGGTAGATAAACTGGAGTGGTGAATATTAATTTCTCCCATTATTTTGCCAGTGCGAGATTCCTATCTTAAGCACAAACTGGCAGTTATCTCGCCCTGTGGTGTGCGAGATATCTCCATCTTCAAATGCAAATTGGCAAGAATCTCGCTCTCGTGTGTGGGAGGCGAGATAAGGAGAGTTCAAGCCAGTGCGGTGAGGAGTGGGTCAACTAGCGACTTCTAGCAACTCCAGAGGCACGGACGGCCGAGGCCAGTCGAGAGGAGCGGGCGTGGGCTATGTGTGTGCGTCGTGGTGTCCTGCCTGGCGTGATGCAGAACGAACCAGTCGCTTGCTAACTCCCACAGTGAGCGGGCTGCCGTGTATGGTTGGAGGAGTCTGGTGGAGTGTGGAATGTGGAATGTGGATCATCATCCTGGACTTTCATATCCAGGTAGTGTCCATGCATTAGTAATCCACAAACACACACACACACACACTTGAATCAACACACGTTAGTTAGTTAATGTGTGGAAATAAAGGTTTCTCAGAATTCCCTTGAAATAAATATACTTTCTGTGTATTTTATATGTGTCCCATTCTCTGTCACTTACCGTAACTATCCTTTTTTTATGTCAGTTTATCTTCCTGTATATGGGAGGGGAATATTACTGACAAGGTTGGATGGATACAGTGAAAAAGTGGGGACGTAGAATTAGGGGAAATAGAGATCAGCCAACCCTACTAGACTCAGAATTTTATGAGTGGGTTGAAACATCAAACAAAAGTGCTCAGACATATAAAATGAGTGAAGGACATATTGAGGATCAAGGTGATGAGGATATTTCTGAAGGACAGGATGAGGATTTGAACGTTTTGCATTTGCGTTCTGGTCATACTTATTCAACAGTCCCAGAGCAATCAGTTAGATTCAAAATGGCCACTAGTCTTGCTAATGAGGGTAATCCTAGTGAGGAGACTGTGGAAGTTGAGACTACAACAGTACCTTTGGTCACTCAGGATATGCAAAATCCAGTCATTAGTGATAGTACCACAACCACTCACATACCTGTGTATACTTCAGATGTTTTCAGTACACCACAAGGTTTTGGACAGAATTTATTTTCTGTTCCTTATTCAAATCAATGGATCATGAATACTAATACTGGCATGTGAACCCAGAATCCTAATCAATGGGGCATGAATACTAATACTGGTATGCAAACCCAGGGCCCTTATCCAAATACCTGGGGCATGACTAACAATATGGGCGTGCAAGGTCAGACTAACCCTCCTCCTTTGTGGCAGATACCTGTACCTAATATGGCACCCACTAATCTGGCTACTGATATAGCACAGCAGCATCCTAACTGTACAGAAAGTCAGGCTTTGGCGAAGGCAGGCATATGCTATGCAGAAGCTAGCAAAGCCTTGCAAACTTCGGGCTGGAGAGATACAGCTACTAGTTCTCCACAGCAAAGGACCAAGGCTGTTAAGCCAAAGGTGAAAAGATGGTGTGTCATACATGGGCATTGTCCTCATGAAACGGACTGTTGCCCCTTTGTCATTGAAAAGAGGAAGAAACTAGGGAACCCAGCTAGTTCGGGGGAAGTTCAGGGCCGCGCGCAAAAGTAATTAAAATAGTACAATCCACCGATGCGTGTGTGGCAGCTATTACTAAGGTGGACTTATTATCTATTCCTTGGATCACAGAGAAAGGTCAAGTGTCCCTGACCGTACATTCAGGGGCATGTACAAACATTATTTCTAGTAAAGCGTTGGAAAGACTTAAAAGTGAAATGCCTCTAACAAACTGGACATTATCAGCACCTGATGTAATGTTGGCAGGTGTGACAGGGAGTAGAATGAAGATTGTAAGCCAGGTGCCGTTGACATTGAGGGCAGATAAACGATCTCCTGTGTTACATGCTACGTTTTATGTGGTTGAGGATTTTCCTCTGCCAGCTGATGGGCTGTTAGGCTTTGAAACCATGGAGGAGTATGATATAGTAATACACCCTCAAAGACATTCCATTTTCTTTAACCCCTTAACCGCGGGGCGTCACTTTCGTGACGCTCGGCTACAATGGATCATACAGCGGGGCGTCACTTTTGTGATTCTGTGTTATTTTGAATTATCCCGGGCTCTCAAGTGGTGGCTTGTATCATCTATCAGTACTGCCAATGTCCAACACTAGTCAGCACTCCAAATCTCATCTGTACTCCCATCCATTGTTGACATTTTAGCTATTTTACCCCCTTCGTGACTCCCCTCCCTACCTGCCCTCCATTACCCTCTCCTCTCACCTCCCACGCCGCGCTGCGCTACGGAAATTTCCCCCTTCTCTTTCCACAGATTTCATCCATTGAAATAAGCCCTATGCCCTATATTTTTACCCAATAATATATACCTTTAAAAAAACAGGTAAGTGATAGTGTTATACTCCAGAAATTGGCTAATTATCACCTGACAACACCTCACGTGCATTCATTCGCTACATTACCACGGTAATTTCCCCTTTGATTTATGCCTTGTAATCGATGTCTGTAATAAAAATATATATCAGAAAGGAAGGGAGAATCCTAATTGACATTTACATTCACCTGGAACAACCTATTTCTTTATTTATTGCCGAGATTTTCTACCTATAAAAAATTAGCATGTAAGTTAGCAGCAGTAAGCATAAAGTGTCATTGTCAACCCTTCCCTTCTCAGATAATTTACCCCCTTCGTGACTCCCCTCCCTACCTGCCCTCCATTACCCTCTCCTCTCACCTCCCACGCTGCGCTGCGTTACGGAAATTTCCCCCTTCTTTTTCCACAGATTTCATCCATTGAAATAAGCCCTATGCCCTATATTTTTACCCAATAATATATACCAAAAAAAAAAACAGGTAAGTGATAGTGTTATACTCCAGAAATTGGCTAATTATCACCTGACAAAACCTCACGTGCATTCATTCGCTACATTACCACGGTAATTTCCCCTTTGATTTATGCCTTGTAATCGATGTCTGTAATAAAAATATATATCAGAAAGGAAGGGAGATTCCTAATTGACATTTACATTCACCTGGAACTACCTATTTCTTTATTTATTGCCGAGATTTTCTACCTATAAAAAATTAGCCTGTAAGTTAGCAGCAGTCAGCCTAAAGTGTCATTGTCAACCCTTCCCTTCTCAGATAAGCCGCGGCATTTAGTTCCTTGTCCTCCACTGCAGAGACAACATGTCGCACTCGCACCCCGCCATTCCTGCCGCTTCTGCGCCCATTGCAAAGGGCCCCGTGACCTCTACGCCAAAGAAAAGTGTTGAGGCAAGCAGGAAAGGCATCAGTGACTCTGCAGTGGCACGAGAACTTGCTGAATTGTCCATGATAATAATGGGCAGTGATTTTGACGATTCCGGTGAATCGTGTGATGAGCCGGGTGAAGTTATCGCGCCAGAAACAGCGACAACAAGTGCTCCTACCAGTGAATTAGTGTCTAGCTCCAAGGGAAAGGAGCCTTTAGTGCAGGAAGGACAAGAATTTGGGAAGGGAGTGAAAAGGCGGCGTGTTAGCCCCAGAACAATGCCCCCACGTGACCCAGCCCGCCATGAGTCACGAGTGCATTCACCTCCCCGTTCCCCAAGCCCCGCTTTACTCATCTCGTCATCATCGTCGGCTGAGTTATCTCCGGAGTCTTCGTCGTCGGAGTCACCACCAGCATCAACAGTGAAGGCCGGCCGCAGAGGTAGAGGTAGATCTAGGAGAGTGAAAAGTAGTGTAGCTAGTAGGGTAAGGGCTGCTAGTGCTGTACGGCAACCTAGGGTCAGTGAGAGTGACCTTGACAGAGATAAGCCTCCCTCTCAGCCAACCTCCACCACCACCACCAGCCCTCCACCGCCACGCCAGGGAATCCTGGACGCCTTCGCGTGGACGGAAGGGTCAGAGTTTGTCCCCGAAAACCTGGTTTTCGATGAGAGCTCGTCAGGAGATCAGCCTGCCTTCACTATGGACGAAAATGCTGAGTGTGTGGACTACCTTTTGGCCTTCCTAGATGACGAAGTCATGCAGCACATATGTGATGAGACCAACAGGTTCGAATCACAACGTGCTGCTAGTGGTACAGGTGCAGCCAAGATGCAACAGTGGACCATGCTGGGAGTGCAGGAGCTGTATGTGTTCTTTGCCCTCATGCTTCTTATGCCACACTCCAAGAAGCATGAGTTGGAAGAATACTGGTCCATGGACCCCTCACTACCCTCACCGACCTTCAACAAGTACATGGCCAGAGATCGCTTCCGGAACATCATGGGAAACCTGCACTTTGCCGATAATGATGTACCTTCCCAAACCGACCCACTCTGGAAGATCCGGGAGATTCTGAACAGAATGAAGGATAAGTTCATGTCATTCTTCCACCCATTTCAGAAGGTTGTCATTGATGAATCCTTGGTTTTGTTCAGAGGACGTCTTCGGTTTGTTCAGTACATTCCAAGCAAACGCCATCACTTTGGAATTAAGTTCTTTGTACTGTGCGACTGTAAGACGGGGTACATCCTTGACTTCGTCATATATTCAGCCAGCACTGTCGATCTCGATAAAACACACCCCCTTGGCTTCTCAGGCTGTGTATTGAAAGTGCTCCTAGAAAAGTATTTTGGTGGGAATCATGTGCTGTATACAGACAACTACTATACAGCACCGAAACTTGCCAAATACCTTTCTGAGCACGGCATTGGCTCCTGCGGCACTGTGAAAAGTAATCGTGCCAACTTCCCCAAATTCCCAGAGGCGGGAAACTCGCAGCGAGGAGACGTGCACCTACGCAAGTCTGAGAAGATGCTGGCAATACGGTGGCATGACAAGAGAGTCGTGCACATGCTCACCACCGTACATAGGGGGAGATGAGAGACAGTGGGAAGGTCGACCGTAGGACAGGCGAACCTGTGATGAAACCTGATGCTGTGTTGGACTATAATATCAACATGCGGCTGGTGGACAAGTCCGACATGATGATTGGTGAGATCGACTGCCTCAGGAAGAATACTAGGTGGTACAGGAAAGTTTTTCTGCATCTCATAGATATGACGATGCTGAACGCCTTCATCCTGCACAAGATGAAGGTAAAGCCACCCAAGTCCTTCTCCCTGAGGTTGTTCGCCAGGACTTGTGTCCAGCAGCTGCTGGAAAAATATGGTAGGGTGCAAGCAGCAACTCCAAGGCGCCATCCAGTTACACTTCCCGACCGACTTGAGCAGAGGGCGTATATGGATCGGCACAGACTTGAGCTAATGCCTGCCACAGGGAAAAGGAAGGCTGCAATTTGCAGGTGTCAGGTATGTGCGCATACCACACGCCGCACACCTGAGCATAAACGCACCTCTTGGCAGTGCGCTGAATGCCAGGTTCCCCTCTGTGTAACCTGCTTCTTCGATTATCACAGCCAGAAGCAGTTCTAACAGTGCAAGTGTGGAAGCAGAATTATTTGGAAATAATGTGTAAATAGCAGGTGAAAGCAATGGATGTTCAGTTCATATGATTGAACAGTGTATTATAGTTTTATCTTACTGAAAGTGACAGTGAATAACATATTGTAAGTAAAATAGAAGGGTAAATATTGAAAATAGAATAGAAAATGTAAATAGTAATGTAAGTAATTAGTAATATAAGAATATGAGCACAAATAATTTATGTTATAACAGTGAAAGTGAATCCGTGGCTCTCTATGTATTTTACTGACTGAAAAATTGAATTACTTCAGTGACAATAAAATAATACGACTGAAGGAAACTTATGGAGAAAGACTCCAGATATATATAAGTGTGATATAGTAATAGAAATATAAAGTGTGAGGGGTTTTATGAATAATAAATGACAGAGTGCCTAGAGCGAACTAGTGCAATTGCGGCGATCAGACGCGCTCGTAATTTCCATTGCTTTCAGAGTGATTTTTTTTTTAGTATGGATCCCAAACTACTTGAAAATGGTAGAATAGTGTTTATAGTGTTTGTATCTGGCTGTGGTAATCATATAACGGGTTGTCGGGAAGTGTAAAGTGGAGACTTAGTTACCCTACTTCAGAGGTCTCCACAAGTCCTACAGAAACTGACGAAGGCTCAACAATCATTCCAGGAGAAAGCTGAAGGTATGTGCAAAAAGCATATATAATTTTATTATTCTAGGACTAATAACTGATTTTTGGCAAATATTTTTTGAGAGTCTGTCGGAGCCCAAATAACCCCGCGGGACACGCAAGTCATTGGTAAACAAGCCCGCGGTGTAGGGGTTAATGGGAAAGAGTTTGTAGGCCTTAATCCCTCAGCGACACGAACTGGAACTGGCATCCAATCAGGAGCCGTCCAACCAGTTGTGACCACGACAAGTGAAGCGTCAAGGGAGTCCCCGGATGCACACGAAGCGGAGGGTATGTACTGGAAGAAAGTCAGGGCTATAGTGAGTGGTAATCACCACTTACCCAGTCAAACTGTCCGTAAAATTCCTGTCCGAGTACCTGACGTGTCGGTGGGAACTGATGTAGCATGCTTAACTGAGACTGTAAAACATAAGGCATTGTCGCTGGAATCGACTCTGACTAGCGTTGGCCAAGACCAGAAGACGCCCCTCTTCATCGCAAATATGAGTGGTGGCGCAGTTAAGATCAGAGATGGTTGTTATATAGGCGACTTGATGCTATGGTGCCCCCATAAAGGAAGTCGACAATGTGCTGGTGATCTCTCCTGTAGTTACATCTCAAGCAACGACTCAGTCGGAACCCGTACGTCTGGCTAAGGAAAAACAGCTGGAGCAATATGTGAAGGTCACGGATAATGTGGACCATAAAACACGACTCCTAGCCCTCCTTAGAGAATTTTCCGACGTAGTAGCACTTCCAGGAGAAGCGCTGGGTAGGACGGATAGGGTGAAGCATCATATTGGTTTGTGCCCTGGTACAAATCCAGTTTATGTGCCCGCATACCGTCTACCGCACAGCCAAAGGGAAGCAGTGGATGAGGAAGTTGAAAGGATGCTTCGTGATGAAGTTGTCCAGCCTTCCTCCTCGCCTTGGAATGCACCACTCTTTCTAGTGCCTAAAAAGGACGGTGGTGTGAGACCTGTTGTGGATTTTCGGCAAGTGAACAAGGTAACAGTACTGGATCGTTACCTGATTCTGCATCTGCGAGACTTACTTCAATCATTAGGTAAGGGAAATACTGTGTTTACTCGTCTGGACCTAGCGTCAGGGTATTGGCAGGTGGAGCTGACCGAAGAGTCGCGTCCCATTACTGCTTTTAGCACTCACCGTGGGCACTTTGAATTTCTCCGGATGCCTTTTGGACTGAGTAATGCTCCTTTAACATTTCAGCGGATGATAAACCAATTGTTTGGCGAGATGTTAGGGCAAGATGTCTTAGCGTATCTAGATGACCTAATCATCGTGAGTAACAATGTTAACAGTCATTTTAACAAGTTAAAACGAGTGATGGAAACCTTGACATCCGCAGGTCTGAAAATTAAGCTGTCAAAGTGTGAGTTTCTGAAATCCTGTATTAGATTTTTAGGACACCTAGTTGATGGTAATGGCATCAAGACTGTGCCGGACAAGGTAAGGCCAATGTTGAATTTTCCTACACCACAGAACAAGGATTAGATAAGATCGTTCCTAGGCCTCACTGGCTTTTATAGGAGTTTTGTCCCCAGGTATGCCATCATAGCATCACCTTTAACGACGCTACTTAAGAAGGACGCTGCATGGAAATGGGGACCCTCGGAAGAGAAAAGCTTCAACAAGCTCAAACAAGCCATGTCAGAAGCACCCATATTAGCGTTTCCTGATTATACTCAACCTTTCTATCGTGCACGGATGCCTCAGGTCTGGGTCTGGGAGCGGTGTTACAGCAGAAGAATGAGCAAGGTAAGACACATACCATAGCATATGCTAGTAGGGCACTAAAACCCCCAGAAAAGAACTATTCGACGACACATTTGGAGACATTAGCAGTCGTGTGGGCATTAGGACATTTCCAGGATATTATCTTTGGCTACCGGATAATTGTTTTAACTGACCATGCACCCATACGCGACTTGTTTAAAGGGAAAAACTTGCACGGTAAGGTTGCGCGTTGGTTTGGCAAGGTAATGGAGTTTGATCCAGAGGTCAGATATTTACCAGGCCGTCAAAATGTCGTAGCCGACGCGTTGAGTAAAAACATTGCTGCTACCATAGCCGAGGATGTTGCTCTTGCTGAGTATTCCTCAGACACGGTAAAAGCAGAACAACGTAATGATGCGATGTGGTCTCAAGTCATCTATGCCTTGGAGTCTGGTGACGAGACTTGTCTACCTGAACTCCCAGTACCAATGACTCACTTCCATCTTCAACAGGGTCTTTTGTATAAGCAACCCCCGGGGAAGGACACTGCATATCAGTTGGTTGTTCCTGCTATCTTACAGCAAGCCGTGCTACAGTTTGTTCATGACGTACCTCAAGCGGGTCATCCCGGTCGCGATAGATGCATACATGAGGCGAGAAAGAAATACTATTGGCCAACCATGAGGAAGGACATAGAAGCCCACGTCAGTCAATGTGTCAAATGCGCGGAAATACGAGGAACGACAGGACTTCCGACTCCCATCTTAGAGTATCCTCTACCAGAAAAACCCTGGGATACAGTCTCCATTGATCTCTTAGCGTTGCTGAGAAGTTGTCAAGGTTCAAGTTATGTACTGGTGGCAGTGGACCATTTCTCACGATTCACTGTTTTAGCACCTTTACAGACAAAAACTTCAGAGGAGGTGGCGCACGCTTTTGTGACTTCAGTGATTTGTCCATACTCTACACCCAAGGCATTGCTCAGCGATAATGGCGGTGAATTTCGTAATCAGGTGTTACAAGAAATCTGTCGTATGTATGGAGTAAAGAAAGTTTTTGTAACGCCTTACAGTCCTAAGAGCAATGGCCTGGTGGAGAGGACAAACAGGAAGATACTGGAAATCTTGAGACCAGTAATAACCTCAAATCAAGAGGATAACTGGGAAGACTGGTTATCAAATGTAGCGGCGACCATCAACTCCTCAGAAAATTCATCAACTGGGAAGTCTCCTCATTATATCCTTTATGGAGAAGAGAAAGTGTTACCCTACAATTTGTTGGCTGGATCTCCTACTCCAGTATACAACGAAGAAGACTACGCAAAGGTACAGTTGTTGAAATTCCAACGTATACACAGTGAAGTACCGAAAAGATTAAAAGCCTCAAGAGCAGAGATGATGGCGAAACAACACAAAGATGGTCAAGAAAAGACGTTACAGGCAGGCCAGAAGATCATGATCCACAACCCTGAGAGAATTTCCAAGCTCAGACCTAAGTTCCGCGGACCATATACCGTTGTGGAACGAGTACGTGGAAATACTTATAGAATAAAGGATGAAGCTAATGGAACTCAGGAGGTAGTACATGCTGACAGGATCAAACTAGTAAGTCAAGAGCTAGGCCTAACTAACCATGCGTCTGATGTGTTGTCCCCTCTGTCTTCGTCGCAGTCTATGTTGTCGTCCGTACCTGTCCCTAACCAAGAGTATCGCAGCAAGCAACGATCCCACAACAAGAGTGATTAAGGGAGTATCTTCTCTTGCAGAAAAAAATGTGGCTGTGGCTCATACTCCTCGTGCGTTGCTTGGGGTGGACCTATGGAAAGACGTCGGACACGGACACGACTGCGTTAATGCCAGGAGCACTGAAGAGCCCACTTGGAGAAGTCGTGGTAGTGGAAGATGCAGTATGCGTCTACTATCCAATGGAAGGCTATCTCCAAATGCCAGATATTGTCAAGGAGGTCTCCAAGGGCTTGTCGAATCTCAGACAGCAACTGTTGGAAGTGGGAAAGATGTTTAATCGAAACCCACGATTGACGAACTCTGACACTGAAGCTTTGGAACGAACCTTGCATGGAATTGTTGAGCTTCAGACTAGGCATATAGACAGGCTCACCGACAGGCTGACTAACTTGCACGTTGCTTTACCTAACGTACACTCTGATCTTTCCAAGCATGTCCATGCACGTACTAAGAGAGGACTTGTGGATTTTCTAGGAATCCTGTCTCAACAACTCTTTGGCATGGCATTAGATAAGGATGTAGTGCAATTGGGTAGACAGATGCATGACTTGACACTGGCCGTTAAAGCCAATAATAGATTAATCATGCATGTGTATAAACAGTTAGATGAGTTCACTAACAAGGCTAACGAGATAATTAGGACTACCAACCATCTAGTAGAGCTTGTGAACAACATCCAAATTAACCTACCAACCCTAGCTAACTTGGTGTTATTCGCTGAGTACTTACATGCTCTCGACGAGTCAACCACTGCTTTGGAGAAGCATGCAGCCAATATGGTGGACGGCTTAATCGATGCAAATTTGAACAGGGTTAATGCTTTATTGCTGCCTACTAATATACTAACAAATGCACTTGATACAGCTATGTGGAAGCATGGACTTATACCACTCTTTGATCTGAGTCAACTGGAATATTATTACCCATTGTTAGAGGCCCAGTTGACCCATGAAGGCATCCTGATATTGGTACCTATGAGGAATGCTGTAACATATCAGGCATGGCGGTTCATTTCCTTCCCTTTTGCTACTGCTAATAATACACTTGTTGTTATTGAAGAGGGTCCAGAGGTGCTAGTTGTCTCAGATGACAAGAAATATGTAGCAGAAACGACTGTGGATGAATCTGAGAAGTGTAAAGCCTCATTTCTTGATCTCCATGTATGTCCTGCTTTCCATTTTGTCTTTGTACCATTAAAGGTAGAGGAGTGTAAGAGGGCCTTGTTGGACACAAATACTTCCTCTGCTCTGCAACGTTGCACCTTCCAACCCATTCAGTTGAAGTCAGTTTTCCATGCTCATATTCATGCGAAACAGTACTTTTACTTTCCTGAGACAGAGGACGTAATTGTGACTTGTGCCTCGCAGAATCAATTCCTTACAGTAAAGGGGTATTATGTTGCACCTGATTTTTGTGAGTTACACAGTAAAGAGATAGCAGTTCTGCCTAGCAAGCATCATCTAGCTTTGTCAGTGAACTTCTCATCCCAGTTACGACCCTTTTTACCTTCATTCAATGTTACTTCCTTGAATGTGAACAGGCTGTCTCATGTATTAAAGGAGCTTACCTTCCTCTCCCACCTGAACAGGACTGATTTAGAGCCTTATGTACTGTCCTATCTTCCTTCATACCTTTCTCCTTCCTATTTTGGTCCTGGCGTTGGTCTTCTACTTACTGTGGTCTTGTCCTGTGTTTGTGGTTTAGGCTACTATTTAAGGCGCCAATTAAGGAACCCACTGAAACCACGTGTCCGTACTCGCGGATTGCAAGTGGATGTTCCTGAATAGTTAGCTACCCTACACTCTGGTTAGGCTACACGGTAGTTAGGACAACAATGTCGACGAGGACGTCAATGGTGTGGCCGAGCGATGTTCTGGTGTCAACATCTTTTTCCATAAGAAGTTGTAGTATCACACATTTTACATAATAATTTTTAAAGCTGTTTAGTCATAATTAACAGTGTGTAATGAAGTGTGAATGATGAACAACCAAATATCATTTCGCTGTTAGCTGTGGTATAGAAAGAAGGTGAATGCCAGACCATAAGTGCCACCCTGTTTCAATTATAAAATGAAGGTTAGGAGAAGTGAAAAGATATCTGAACAGTGCGTAAGTGTAAAGTCCTGGAGAACCATTTATTATGTTGGTATATGTGAATGTACTTAATGCCATTTTATAGAGGTGTATAATGTGCTAGTAGAGTTGTCATTTATCTCTACTTTTTGCATAAGCCCAGAGTATATGTAAATGCTTGGCACCCCACTTTTAGCTGACCTCAGCACCGCACCCTAGTCAGCTCGGTGAACGTACAGCGTCAGAAGCCGTTTTATAGTTATCAAGGGAGGTGGTATCGCTCTTACATATCTCTCGAGTCGCAGTTATATTATTCTGCACCCAATAAAGAGAGATTTAATCTGCTCATTTCTGTCACCTTACGCTACCACTTAATAACAGACCAGCTTCCACCCTCTAGTGGCAGAGGACCTTTGGTGGGAAGTGTCGGGCAGTGACGGCGAGTAGCTGACGTGTGCAACAGACAGTGTCGTCGATCTCCAACACGGTGGTCTAGTTATACTATAACAGCAGAACACATAATATGTAGTCAACTGCTACTCCATAATGGCTACATTAAATTGGTGGCCAGCAGTGCGACGATACATTAAATTGGTGCTAGCGGTGGCACGATATTTAGTGCTAGCCGTGTACCAATACAGGGACCATGGTGTAACAGCTGTTCGGCGTCATGCGGCAATTTCAAATTACGGGAGGGAAAAAAAGCCAGATTTTTTTTCGAAATTTTTGCGGTTTTTGGCCCATTTTGGGAATACTGGATCCTGGGACGATTATGTCCGGTTAGTGGAGATGTCCGGATATTGGGCATTCGGATATTAGAGGGATTACTGTATATATATATATACCCGGTATATATATCTCATCTCATCAGCCGTTTGAGTGTCCACTGCAGGACCGGCCTATCCTGACCGAAGTGGGGACGATACAGGCAATGTATCTCTACCAAGTGGCTTAGGCTGTCTGGTAGAGATTGTATGTTGGGTGAGAAGTGCTTGTAAGTGTAATTGTAGTGTTGGAGTGGCTTTGTGTGTAGTCTGTGAACCAAGTGTATTCGGCCCGCGCAAGCCGACTGGGTGCAAGCATACTTTATAGTATGCAACACTGGTTCAACCACAGCACCCTTTGTGTCCGCCAAGCGGTACATGGCCAGAAGAATGCTTCCAGAGTTTATTACCCTGAGAGGGCGCGAACCCTCGTCCTTCAGTGTATGGGAACGCACACTTTACCACCGTACCACAGAGGCTCCATATATATATATATATATATATATATATATATAAAGAACATTTGAACTTCAGGAACAACTACAACCTCTAACTTACTGCAGCATCTGAAGGTACGCCAGCTTAACTATGCCAAACATTCATATTGCTGTAGATATCTGGAGTAACAGACAAATGTGTAGGTATTTAGGAGTGACTGCCTACTTCATACATGACTGGATGTCCATAATGTTACCCTGTCGGAGATTTACAGGTTGTCACACCTCAGAGAATATATATACTTGCTGACTTTGAGGGTGCAGTTATTATCTTTAAGATCACCAACATTGTTTTTTTGAATCAAGACAATGTCTCAAACATGATTAAAGCTTTCTCCTTACCTGGACCCAAGCCCCCCAAAGAACATCATACTGTACCAGTACACATAGAAAGGTCTGCCAGTAGTTCAGAGAATGGCTCAGAGTCTGACAGTGAATCTCTAGACGAACAAAACTCTTCAGTTGATGTAGTCAGTTTCCTTCCTGAACATGAACCTTGTTTTCACACACACACACACACACACACACACACACACACACACACATCTTGTTGCAAAGGATGGTATGAGGGATGCTGGATCACTACATAAGGTTGTGTCAAAAGTGTCTTCCCCAGTAGCAAATGTCAGAAAATATATTCATGCCTCTAATCTCCCTCTAGATATGCTAAAGGGATCGACCAGACTTCAGACGGCAAAACTAACACCATGGATTATGAAGTTAATATGATTAAGTTCTTATTGAAAACTCCTGAAGAAAAGTTGAATAAACTAGTGGCCCCTGTATGTAAGCCTACTTATCATGATCGGTATTTGCTTACTGAACTGACAACAGTCTTGGCACCTTTTGCTGAAGCAACAAATTTCAAACAAGGTCAGAACATTGTTACATCTGGTTATGTCATACCACGTGTCCTAGGACTGAAATCTGAGTTCAGTAACATGCAGTCAAGGTAAAACAACAATCTTGTACTGAAACTTAATGTCAATCCAAACTTGACTGACACCTTATGAACAGCATTCTGTCTTCTGTTGCTTTAGACCCAATGTTCAAACTTAATTGATGCAGCAAGAATCCAGACTTTACCCATGGGCTGTTAACACAAAAACTGAAAAGCTACTACAGAGTACTTACTATACGTGACACACACAAAAACAGACACGTTACAGGAAAGAGAAGGATGGGTGGACAGTATCTATTTAGATTTCAAGAAAGCATTTGTCACAGTACCACACCAAAGACTTATGGAAACTGTACCATCAAGGAGGAATTCGAGGCAAAGTGTATTGTTGGATGCAAGATTTTCTCATGAAAAGAAAAATGAGAACAGTACTAAGGGGAAATTACTCATCATGGAAAGAAGTGACTAGTGGAGTACCACAGGGCTCAGTGCTGGCACCAATCATGTTTTTAGTGTATATAAATGATATAGACAGTAACACTGGAAATGAAAGCTATCTAAATATGTTTGCAGATGATGCAAAAATACAAAGGAGAATTACTAACACAGACTCTTGTAAACAGCTACAAGAAGAATTAAATAAACTTCATGAATGGAGTAATACATGGCAAATGGAATTCAATGTGGACAAGTGTCATGTAATCAAGTTTGGTAAAAGTGGAAAAAGACCTGATTGGGATTATATGCTAGGAAATAAAACCCTACACACATCAGAAAGAGAGAAGGACCTGGGTGTGACTGTCAATAACAGACTATCTCCGGCTGACCACATCAATGAGAAGGTACAGAACATGTATACACTGCTTGCCAATATGAGAATAGCGTTTACATACATAAATGAAGACATGCTAAGAAAGATAATAACATCATTCATCAGACCAACCCTGGAGTATCCATCAGTAGTCTGGAGTCCTCATCTCAAAAAACACATAGACAAGACTGAAAAAGTTCAAAGGGCCACTACAAGATGGGTACCAAGCTTAAGGGATCTAAGCTATGAAGAAAGACTAAATAAACTGACTCTACCAACACTACAGAAGAGAAGGAAAAGAGGTGACATGATTATGCTATATAAATGCATATCAGGGAAGGAGAAAATAGACATAAATGATTACTTAACATATGGGGAAGCATCAGCAAGAGGACTATCTATCTATCTATTGCCAGACACCTCAATCCCGTTTGGGGTGGCCACAAACAAATTGCCTCCACATCGCCCTGTCCCCCGCCATTTCACTGCCCTGCTCCCAACTCACACCCCTCTCTCATATACCTCTCCACCCCATCCCTCCATCTCATCCTCGGCCTCCCCCTCCCTCTTCCCCCCTCCACCTCACTCACATACACTCTCTTCGTCAGTCTCTCACCCTCCATCCTCTCCACATGGCCAAACCACTTCAGTGTGTTCCTCATAACGCTTCCTATCACATCCACATCCACACCACAACGCTCCTTTATATCCTCATTCGTCAGCCTGTCTCTCCATGTGACTCCACAGGCTCCTCTTAAATAACTCATTTCCACTGCTCTCACTCTTGACTTGTGTCCTTCCAACAACGTCCAAGCTTCACTTCCATACGTTAGAGTTGGCATCACAATACTGTCATGTAGTAACTTTTTCACTTCCATGCTCACTTCCCTGTTTCTTATCACTGCTTTCAAAGAACCAGCAACCTTTCTTCCCTGCTGTACCCTTTCAAGCACTTCACCCTCCAAACCTCCATCCTTACTCATCGCACTACCCAAGTATTTAAACGTACTCACATTTTCCAATTCCTCACCATCCAACCTCGCTGTACATTCACTGACTTCACCTCTTGCAAAGACCATCACTTTACTATTCCCTACATTCACCTTTAGATTATGTTTCTTACACACTCTCCCAGACTCATCCACCAAGCCATGCAGCTCCCCTTCGTCTTCACTCAACAACACAGTATCATCTGCAAACAACAGTACAGGGAGTTTCCAAACACTATCCTCTCTCACCAGGGCCACTCCAACATCCACAACCCTACCTTGTACCTCTTTTATTACCCCATCCATGTACAGATTGAACAACCATGGAGACATGACACATCCCTGTTTCAACCCAACCTTCAAAGAGAAAAATTCACTTAGTTCACTATCCACATGCACTGCAGCCTTCGCACCATCATATATACTCTTCACAGCATTTAACAACTTCCCATCTACTCCATATATTCTTAATACTTTCCACAATCCTTGTCTATCCACCTTGTCATATGCTTCCTCCAAATCCATGAAAGCCGCATACAACTTCTTTCCCTTCTCTAGAAACTTTTCCACTAAAGATCTCAGAATGAATGTCTGATCTACGCAACCTCTTTCCTTCCTAAAGCCTCCCTGTTCTTCTCCAAATTCCTCTGTTCTTTCTCTAACTCTGTCAATAAGTATCCTACCATACACTTTTCCTATTATACTAAAAAGACAAATGGATGTGGAAGATGTGCAGATTGGCCTGGGAGGAAGGTAGAGTCCCGGAGGATTGGAAGTCAGGTATAATTATTCCCTTGTACAAAGGAAAAGGGGAAAAAGAAGTGTGTGGTAATCATAGGGGCATTTGTCTTCTTAGTATAATAGGAAAAGTGTATGGTAGGTTACTTATAGACAGAGTTAGAGAAAGAACAGAGAAATTAGTTGGAGAAGAACAGGGAGGCTTTAGGAAGGGAAGAGGTTGTGTAGATCAGATATTCATTCTTAGATCTTTAGTGGAAAAGTTTCTAGAGAAGGGAAAGAAGTTGTATGCGGCTTTCATGGATTTGGAGAAAGCATATGACAGGGTGGATAGACAAGGATTGTGGAAAGTGTTAAGAATATATGGAGTAGATGGGAAGTTGTTGAATGCTGTGAAGAGTATGTACGATGGTGCGAAGGCTGCAGTGCGTGTGGATGGTGAACTAAGTGAATTTTTCTCTGTGAAAGTTGGTTTGAAACAGGGATGTGTCATGTCTCCATGGTTGTTCAATCTGTACATGGATGGGGTAATAAAAGAGGTACAAGGTAGGGTAGTGGATGTTGGAGTGGCCCTGGTGAGAGAGGATAGTGTTTGGAAACTCCCTGTACTGTTGTTTGCAGATGATACTGTGTTGTTGAGTGAAGACGAAGGGGAGCTGCAAGGCTTGGTGGATGAGTTTGAGAGAGTGTGTAAGAAACGGAACCTAAAGGTGAATGTAGGGAAGAGTAAAGTGATGGTCTTTGAGAGAGGTGAAGTCAGTGAATGTACAGCGAGGTTGGATGGTGAGGAATTGGAAAATGTGAGTACGTTTAAGTATTTGGGTAGTGATGAGTAAGGATGGAGGTTTGGAGGGTGAAGTGCTTGAAAGGGTACAGCAGGGAAGAAAGGTTGCTGGTTCCTTAAAAGCAGTGATAAGAAACAGGGAAGTGAGCATGGAAGTAAAAAAGTTACTACATGACAGTATTGTGATACCAACTCTAACGTACGGAAGTGAAGCTTGGACATTGTTGGAAGGACACAAGTCAAGAGTGAGAGCAGTGGAAATGAGTTATTTAAGAGGAGCCTGTGGAGTCACGTGGAGAGACAGGCTGACGAATGAGGATATAAAGGAGCGTTGTGGTGTGGATGTGGATGTGATAGGAAGCGTTGTGAGGAACACACTGAGGTGGTTTGGCCATGTGGAGAGGATGGAGGGTGAAAGATTGACGAAGAGAGTGTATGTGAGTGAGGTGGAGGGTGGAAGAGGGAGGGGGAGACCGAGGATGAGATGGAGGGATGGGGTGGAGAGGTATATGAGAGAGGGGGGTGTGAGTTGGGAGCAGGGCAGTGAAATGGCGGGGGACAGGGCGACTTGGAGGCGATTTGTTTGTGGCCACCCCAAACGGGATTGAGGCGTCTGGCAATAGATAGATAGATAGACAAATGCCCCTATGATTAACACACACTTCTTTTTCCCCTTTTCCTATGTACAAGGGAATAATTATACCTGACTTCCAATCCTCCGGGACTCTACCTTCCTCCCAGGCCAATCTGCACATCTTCCACATCCATTCTACTACTATCTCTCCCCTATAATTCAGCATTTCACTACACACTCCACCAATTCCTGGGGCTTTCCCCAATTTAACTTTCTTCATTGCTTCCACAACTTCTATCCTACTGATTTCTTTCTGTCTTCTCACCTCCCTCCTTCTCCCAGCCATTCCCCAGCCACTTATACTCGCATTACTTCCATCCTCTATGTTCAACAATTCCTTAAAGTGTTCTCTCCATCTGCTCACTTTTTCTCCCTTCTCCACTAGTAAGCTACCATTTTTATCTTTCACTCCCCTGCTAACCTCACTTCCACCCTGTCTTACTCTCTTCACCTCTTTCCAGAACATTTTCTTACAGTCCCTCCACTTTACACTCAAATTCCTTCCAACTTCCTCATCCACTCTCTTCTTACTCTCTCTTACTAATCTTTTCACCTCTCTTTCTTTCTACATGTAACTCTCTCTTCCGCCTCTCAACTTCTTCCACGCCCCTATTTCTCATCCATTCATTGTATGCTTTCTTCTTTTGTGCCACAGCCTGTCTCACCTCTTCAGTCCACCACGCTGTTCCTTGCACCCCCCTCCGTCTTCTCTTCCACACACCACATCACATGCTGCACATATTTCTTCTGTAAATATCCTGTACACACCTTCCACATCCCCCATCTGCTTCAATTCATATTTGCCCAATCGTTCCTCCACTTCCCTCTTATACTCTGCCTTTTTCTGCAAAAAATTGCATAAAAAGAGAGGTGATAAAGATGTAAGGAAATTTAGTTTCCCAAATAGAGCAATTGATCAGTGGAATGCACAACCGAATGAAATAGTG
The DNA here is from genome assembly GCF_032717465.1 of Coenobita brevimanus. Taxonomy (NCBI): domain Eukaryota; kingdom Metazoa; phylum Arthropoda; class Malacostraca; order Decapoda; family Coenobitidae; genus Coenobita; species Coenobita brevimanus. The sequence goes on from NC_136979.1 coordinate 33,202,977, forward strand.
TGTGCCAAAACAATTCACAAATTTAAGGATATGTACGATAAATATGGTTTAAGACACGGGACAGTATGAGCTTGACTCATTCCTGTAAAGATGCAATTAGGTAAGAACAATTAGGTAGGAACTCATCCCCAGCACCCCCCCCCCCAAAAAAAAAGAGAGAACTGTTTAGCTTTATGGCTAAAGCTACTCAACTAGTTCTGACCATTTCATCCCCTGCAGAAGCAGAACTAAAAAGCCGCGTAAAGATGGTGGCAAACCAATGCAATTCTGGTACGTTCATGAGCTGGTTACCCGTACTTATCAGGACTAGCCAAGCGCAAAGTGTTCCTGCCTCCTCTGCTCCAGTGAAGTGCATATTTAGTACTGGAGGGAAGATATGTAGAAGTGAACGTTGTAGGCTCAGTGATCAAACATTTGAAATGTTTTGGTTCATTACGAATAATGGACATTTGTTAGAAGTGCAATACATTAAAACCTTTTAAGTCTGAATAATAGGGGCTGAGGCCATTCCATGTCTCTGAAATTGCTACTTAAGGAAAGTGTGAAACCTCTTGATTAACCAATAAAAAAATCACTTACAATGTTTGCAGGGTGTAATCCAAGCATAGAGAGGGCCTTTTGGTAAGACATAGAGGTGTCACGGGTACACATGACTGCCTCTGTGCAACATTTTCTAATCACAATCACAATTGCACTACCATACATTTTATACAGTATACCGCACAAGCATCAACATCACTATTACACTTTGTATACAGGCCTTACTCACTACGGTAAAACACTATTGTATGCAAAATTAATCACTATCAGAGTCACTGCAGAAAAGTCTGAGGACACTGCTTAGGATTGAGGCAGGAAGCACCTTGGGAGGCAGATGAATGGCCCTCACAGGCTAAGACATGATAAACCTAGAGCGTCATGCCGAGATTACATTTCCATTAGACATTTTACAACTTAAGGGATTTTCTTTTGGGATTTTTACAATGATTTTTTGAACAAGTTTGAGTGATCATCATTAACGAATATCACATGCCATGCCAACGTAAAGCATAATCCCAATTAAATGGGTTCCGAGTTATGGAGGTTTTACTGTAATGTGATACCACTGCGCTGTGCTTTGTGGGTACATACCTAACTGCATATTTTTATGCTATACATATGCTATACACGCTGAGGTGGTTTGGCCATGTGGAGAGGATGGAGGGTGCAATACTGATGAAGAGAGTGTATGTGGGTGAGGTGGAGGGGGGAAGAGGAAAGGGGAGGCCGAGGATGAGATGGAGAGGTATATGAGAGAGGGGGGTATGAGTTGGGAGCAGGGCAGTGAAATGGCGGGGAACAGGACGACGTGGAGGTGATTTGTTTGTGGCCACCCCAAACGGGATTGAGGCGTCTGGCAATAGATAGATAGATAGACATAAAAGTAATATTCTATTTTCTCAAGATACCATTTTTCTGATAATTTATCAGTAGCTTGTTGTCTTCTAGCATTACATAAATTTATCAAAATACCTCTTTTTCTGTTGCCTTTCATTAGATCTTTCTGGCCAGTTGGCCACATTACCATGAAATCTGGAACAGCTGCACAATATCACCATTTCCTTCACATAAAAGTGACATTATTTAATATAACTTTAAAACTCTGAAGAAAAGTGAGCCCTACACAATAAGACTACTCAAGACTTGACTTAATACAACTTATGTTCTGTTCCTATTGTAACTAGCCTACTAAGAAAACATACACATATATTTCTACTGCTATACATAGGTTAAGTTTGATATTCTGGTACTGAATACTGGCACTAATTATGAAGTCATTTACTGCTGCATAACATTCATATGGTAATATGGTTAGAGATGTACCGATACCGAAACTTGTCATGCTGTAGTATTGTAAATACAATTACTAATGAAATTAAACAATTAAACATATCAATAAGATAAAATTATAAAAGCTGTGAATCCATAACTCACGTAGGCAAAACATTGTGTGTGGATAGTGAGGGAATGTGGTGCCTGCCGTTTGAGGGCTGTGGCAGGGCCCTGAGCCACTGATGTGAGGCTGCCAACCTGTCTTGTACATGTTCATAGTGGCAGATGTGGCTCATTGCAGTACCAAAGAATTATTTTACTACACACCATGTACTCAAAATAATGATACCGTCAAATGGGGCAATTCCGACCATGTGGGGTAAAGCTGACTGCTTTGAAAATATTAAGAAATTTTTAAATTGCGAAGTTATTTATATGGTTATGATGATTAAACTTCGTGTTGTTGTTAGTAAATAGTTTTGGAATGTTGTGTTAACATTTGGTTATGTTTCTGCATGCCATTTATTTTATTCAATTTTTTTACTGACTTCAAGATTTTTCATGTGCCACTGAACTCCAAATGCTAAGGTCTGCAGCCAGTTTCATGATCTACTTAGCCTAATCAAACCTATTGCCATACATTCCACAATTACCAAGGTAAGTGCACACCACTTTGCTACAATCTCTGGCATTTATATATTGAGTTATAGACTTTATTCTTAAGTGGGGCAATTCCAGCCACTAAAATGAGGCAATGCCGACCGCCATAGTTCAGTTACAGAAAAAATCAAAAAAAAATTTTTTTTTTTATTTACAAGCAACTGCAGCATACTATAGGCTAAAATGACATACTATGTATTAATCTAAGCATGTGAATAACTTTTTTGTTCATTATAATTCAGATGGTGAGAAATTACAAGCGGAAGACTATCACAAAATACACCGATGATGATGTTGTGAAGGCTCTTATGGACATGGATCAGGGAATGAGCCAAAGAGAGGCAAGTGAAAAGCATGGCGTACCCACGACAGCTCTTCAGGCACGAGCTGCAGGCACATATATACACCCAGGTTCACCAGGGCGCAAGACAGCCCTCTTACTAGAAGAGGAGAAAGCTATAGCTCAGAATGTTATTGCCCTAGGGGATTATGGGCTAGCATTCAGCATAGATAACCTCCGTAACTTCATTAACCCCTACACCGCGGGCTTGTTTACCAATGACTTGCGTGTGCCGCGGGGTTATTTGGGCTCCGACAGACTCTCAAAAAATATTTGCCAAAAATCAGTTATTAGTCCTAGAATAATAAAATTACATATGCTTATGGCACATACCTTCAGCTTTCTCCTGGAATGATTGTTGAGCCTTCGTCGGTTACCGTAGGACTTGTGGAGACCTCTGAAGTAGGGTAACGAAGTCTCCACTTTACACTTCCCGACAACCCGTAATATGATTACCACAGCCAGATACAAACACTATAAACACTATTCTACAATTTTCAAGTAGTTTGGGATCCATACTCAAAAAAAAAAACCACTATGAAAGCAATGGAAATTACGAGCGCGTCTGATCGTCGCACTGGCACTAGTTCGCTCTTGGTAGTCAGTCATTTATTATTCATAAAACCCCTCACACTTTATATTTCTATTACTATATAACACTTATATATATCTACAGTCTTTATCCATAAGTTTCCTTCAGTAGTATTAGTTTATTGTCACTGTAGGGATTCAATTTCTTTCAGTAAAATACGTAGCATTCACTTTCTCGTCCTGTATACTGGCATTGAGAGTGAATGTCACTTTCATCTTCACTCTCATAACTCATAGCATTCAGACATGCTAGAGTGAAACTTTCACTTTCATTACTCCTAGGGTATATACAGTAATCCCTCTAATATCCGAACGCCCAATATCCGAACATCCCCACTAACCGGACATAATCCTCCTGGGATCCAATATTCCCAAAATGGGCCAAAAACCACAAAAAATTCGAAAAAAATCGGAATTTTTTCCCTCCCATAATTTGAAATTCCCGCCTGGCGCCAAACAGCTGTTACACCATGGTCCCTTCACTCCTTCCTTCCTCCCCCTCCCCCCTCCCCTGTCAGGTTGCCATTTGGTATTTTTCATTACCAAGTGTGGGCCAGTTTGGTAATGAAAAATCGTTTGGTAATGAATTAAAATAATGCATTACCAAATGGATTTTTCACATGTATGAGGATACACAGGATGGAGATGGTGGATTGTTTGCTCTCTCTGATTAATCTGCTACCCTACACAGTGTGAAAATAATCAACATGGTGTTAGTTATAAGGAGAGTGATTACATGTATTTCCACTTGTATATATAATTAGTGAAGAATATATGCTAGCTTTACAAATTTGGTAATGAAAAGTTATATTTGACAATGAAAGTTGAGGAGATTGGTAATGTGGCTGTTGCGATCTGGCAACTGTGTTACCCCACCAACATCAACAGTCACAGCTTAACTCCGATGGAGAGCAGATACTCATAACAGTGCAAGCCACAGGTGCTTGTTCTTTGTGAATAAACAGTGAATAAACTGCAATACCTTGCCACTAGAACACAGGAATTTACAGTGTTGTGCAGTGTTAAGAAATTAGAATTTAGAGTGCAGAGGATTAACTGTGGACTGCAAACTGGCGGTTCAAACCAGCCCAAGAGCAAGGGACTTGTAAGTACCCAGAATGTTTAATATTGTATAAACTCACCTCTAAAACCTCATTTTATGGTTCTTTTGCATTTATTTCAGTCTTTTATGTCCCTTATTGGTGTGATTTGGGTCTTAAATAGGTGCAATGCATGTCCAGAGGGAGTTGTATAGGTGTTTTTCAGAGTCAGGGTCCATAAGTACAAGTCTATAAGCTGGGGCCCAATATCCGGACAGGACCACTATCCGGACCTGCCTATGGCTCTATTGATCCGGATATTGGAGGGGTTACTGTACTCGTATTCTTATAATACTACTCATTTACATTTCTATTTACGTTCTCTTTTTTATTTACGTTATTTACATTTCTATTTTATTTACACTGTGTTGTGCACTGTCACTTGAAATAACTTATAAAACTATTTTCCATTGTTCACGTATATTTACATTCATTACTTTCACTTGCTGTTTACACATTATTTACACATTATTTACAATTCCACTTGCACTGTTTTACTCAATAGAAAGATCGTAGTCACTCTTTTATCAATTGTCAGCCCTTTACCTCTTTCCACACGAGGTTTAGTAGGGGGTAAAGGTCACAGGGCCACATGCATGGGGGTGAAAAAAAGGCCTTGAAGTCAGCAAGAAGAAACATACGTACTCTCGCTTCGGAAGATGAGAGTGAACTGATAATGGAGGACCAGCGTGGAGGCCTGCTAGGGGTTATTCAGAGTTACCAATATTACTTCTTGAAACAGCTAAGTCTAGCACTGATATGACTGGCAGGAAATCTAGACAATACATTATAAATTTGGTAGTTCCAGGTGAATGTCAATATCACTTAGGCTTCTCCCTTCCCTCCTTACATGTATATTTATTACGAAAATAGATTAGAGGCCTACTTAGGAGATATATATTCAGAGCTACCAATGTTATATCTTGAAACAGCTTTGTCTAGCACTGATATGATTGGCAGGAAATCTAGACAATACATTATAAATTTGGTAGTTCCAGGTGAATGTAAATATCACTTAGGCTTCTCCCTTCCCTCCTTACATGTATATTTATTACGAAAATAGATTATACGTCATATTTCAAGGGGAAAAAAAAAAACGCGAAAATTAGCGAACGAGTGCACGTGAGGTGTTGTCAGGTGATAATTAGCCAATTCCAGGTGTATGACACTCTCACTTACCTTATTTCTTTCTTGTATATATTATTTGGTATAAGAATAGGACATAGGGCTTATTTCAATGCATGAAATCAGTGAAAAATTCCAGGGAAGATTTACTTAGCATAGCACGGCCGGGCAGGCGAGAAGATAGGGTAATGGAGGGGGGGTAGGGAGGGGAGTCAAGAACGGGGAGAAATGGCTAAATTGTCAACAATGGATGGGAGTACAGATGAGATTAGGGGTGCTGACTAGTGTTGGACATTGGCAGTACTGATAGATGATACAAGCCCCCACTTGGAAGCCCGGGTGAATTCAAAATAACACAGAATCACAAAAGCGACGCCCCGCGGTATGATCCCTTGCTCCCAAGCGTCACGAAAGTGACGCCCCGCGGTTAAGGGGTTAAAGACCATCTAGATCGCCATGAACGTCACATTCCCGAGTTTAACCCGTCACGTCCCAAGCTACTTGGCACCTCCGACACCCCCCAATCCCGAGATATTTTCGAAAAAATATTTTTGGCTAAAACCTCCGCTTCTGGTGAGAAACATCGAAATTTCATAGAGAAATCACTCACCTGACATTTAAAATACTCGATCCAGGTAGCAGTACCTCCTTACCTGACTGGGTTTTCTAACAGGCTGGCACCAAAGAAAGTGAGTTCTATGGGAGGGTAACTATTTCACACCACTCATAAACGGTATTTATTTATTTACTTGGTACAAATTTATATGTAGTATGAGAGTATATTGGTTTTCAAACAGTAATATAGGCATTATAAGCATTGTTTCACTCACTAACTCATCACCATACCTGACCTTCTTTTGCCACATTACCTGATCATCATTTCTGACTGTTTCTTCCTCTAATGTTTATCCTCCACATTGTCATCGATTGGGGAATCACTCTGGCTCTTTATTGGCCAGGTCACTGATAACAAGTGAACTGCCGAGACAATGGCATGCAGGGGAAGGGGGGAGGTTATGTGGTGTAAGGCACTGTCCCTGCTTGGCATCTTGTAGAGGAACAGAGGAAGGTGTCCCGTATATACGTACGAAAAATCATGCGTGAAAATTGATAATTGTGCAAATTAGGGACCTTGCAATTGCACGACGTACCAGTACGTCGTCGGGACTGGCAAATGCATAATGTTGCAATGTACCCATACGTCGTCAGGACGTCTTGGGTTGAAGATAACCTACCTGGAAGAGACTGAGCATATGGGTTCCGGAAGCAGTATGCTCCTTTCGTGTCACTACGACCCTGTGAATCCAGACATTGCACTGACTAGGGTGGATCAAATTGTTATGAAGCTGAAAACAGCCCAAATTTACAAGACAAAGATTGCCTTCCATAATGATTTTGGCAACAGACTAGTGTGATGAACATGAAGTGAATGAAAATTTGAACAATAATATGTTTTAGCATATAATATTCACAAGAAGGGACCAGTTTTGTGTTGTGATTATTATTAACATGTTCCATATAAGTTCTAAGGATAACAATTAATCAATATGGACATTATGTTGTGTTTTATATAATTTCTTTGTTGATGGTCTGAATTGCCCCACAAGAATTTTGAATGGGGCAATTCTGACCTCACTTTCAAGTGCCATATTAAGTTATTTGGAGAAAAGCCACAAAAAATTCATGGACAGAGAAAGATTCCTCAACATTCCATGTATTTGTGTTAATCTAGTTAATAAAATTCACTTTCTCCGAAGTTTTATTTGTAAAATTCCAAAAAAACCACCAAAATTATGGTCGGCGTTGCCCCATTTGACGGTACTAAATAATTGGATATTACCAATAATTTATTTTTCATCCCTATAAAACATCTAAAGTCTATTTAACAAAATAACTTCCAGTGAGTGATATGCTACACACTAAATTCCTGAAGTATCGGTAGTATCGGCAAAAAATCAGCCGATGCCAATACTCTGAAAATGGGCTGATACCACCGATACATCTCAAACTAAGGTGACCAACATATTGAAGTTATTTAAGAGCATACATGAATACATTCATGAAGACTTTCACACAGTACAGTATTTGTATTCGAATTCACAGTACTTCTTCGTACAAGCATTCGTATTCCTAGAAATCTGAAGTATTCACATTCAAATGCTAATCTCTTGTATTCAGTGCGTCTTTTCGCCAAGGGCCACCAAGAAACAGAGACAGCCACCGGAGAAGCAAGGTTAGGTGGCTCTTGGTGAAAAGATCGACCCCAAAAAAACCACCAAAAGCCAAATCATGGTGCACTGAGAGCCACTGGATAAGTAGGGTTAGGTTAGGTTAGGTGGCTCTTGGAGGCCCTCGGGAAAAAGACCAACCCCATGTATACACTCCATCCTAGTTCCTCCATCAGGCTTATTAGTATATGTTAGGTAACTAGGCTAATGGGTGAATGAAAAAATAACGTCAGAGGAATCGAGTACCACAGAGATATATGATGAAAATAATAAACACATAAAGTACATAAAGGCAAGAACGCAGGAGACTAAATGCATGAAGCGAGTTAGTGTGGAGGACCAGTGACGTCACTGCGCAGACTGGGCTTATTTTGGTAGCCTGGCTGACTGACCTTGTGCTGAGTGGATCCTGTTCCAAATAGCGTCGACACCCTCAGAAGCTTCCACGAATAAGTCACTGCTACCCAGTCCCCGCCAGCCAAGTTCGATTGCGTTTTCCAACCAGCCGGTAGGTACCGGTAGGCGTCTATGGACAGTCACTTTCCCAGGATCAATTCTTCCACCTCAACACCACCTTCTACACCTCCCTCGTGAGCCCTCGTGGCCTTCCTCACTCCCAGCAAGATGCTAGCAACACAAGACATGTCTCTCAGCACCAACTAGTCACTATTTACACTGTTTGCACCCATTGACCACCACGTCACCGCAGTCTGGAGTCAGGACTCGGCTCACCATCCAATGTTGCCAGATCAAAGTATCTAACCCGCTATCGCCGCTAGTATGTTAAAAAAAAAAAAAAAAAAAATACTACCACTAAATCTCACCAAATCCTAAATTTATCATAAGCAATAATTATGAAGATATTTTAAGCATTATATCTCTGGCGGACAAATACGATGCTAGATCAAATCTCAGAAAAAAAAAAAAAAATGCTCAATTCATTCTTTGAGAAGTATTTTACGTGAAAGCATGACACGCCAATCCACATCATTTAATTATCATTTTACGGAAGTCTAGTCAAATCTATAACCAAGTCATATTAGCCTATACGTTACCTGGCACATAAACTAACCTGTATAAATGTTAGCCTACATCAGTCATGGCTTTTTCAATTTCAAAACTCATGCAAAAAATACTGTTGACTTCCACAACGAACCTCAAGTGAAAAGGTTTTCCATTGTGTCACGGCTAAAAGGCGATTATGCGAGTAATTTTGGGAGTACGTTTACCGCGTTGGACACGTTGTAATCAAAGTCCAGTGATCCAGGCATTGTTTTCGTCATGTCACTGTGGTCTCAGCCAGTGAAAAATTAGCTAAATACTGCCACTGCTACTGTAGCTCCAACCTCACTGGTTCAGATCCAATATTGCAACATTGCAGAGGTTGAGAGCTCTCTAATCTGTACTATGGAGACTTGCTTACGCCCTTTTACTGCCCATCCCTCTGTCCTAGGCCACCTTAGACCGAAAAAATTTCCACACGTTACACTATATTTTAAGCAATTTTTTTTTTTCAATAGTTATTTTCTCATCGTTTGTATATCAACACAGTATGCATCAATAATAAATAAGAAGATACTAAGGTGTAATATGCAACCCAAAAGGGGTTACCGATCTTGCATTAACACATTCTTGGTTTATTATTTACCTTATTGTCAATCAATGTCACTATTGAAGCTACTCGTCTAATATCCAAACAAAATGTCTAGATGTCTGTACTGACGTGGGTAAATTTTCCAGTCTCAAACTCAGGTCCAAGTCAACAACACCCTGGGACCAGGCTTCAGACTCACGCCCAAACCAGGTCCTGGGCATGAGCCAAGTCCCTTGTTCAGGTTCTGAGGCCCACGTCAAGGGCTCAAGACCCAGACTCAGCCCAAAGCCAATGTCCCGGGCCCAAGGTTAGTAGGGCACAGACCCAGGCCAAAGCCCAAACCTTGAGCCCATATCCAGGGCCAGTTCCTAGTTCCGACTTCCTTGATTAAGCACAGGCATTTCCCATGCACAATACTGGGTGGTAACCACATAACCAAATCATACGTGCTCCCTACGTGTCAAGTGGGTTGGTGGAGGGTTAGTGCCCCTCCCTGTAAAACAAATAACTCGGGGTCAAATGGCCACCCCGTACGGGATTATGGCGTCTGGCAATAGATAGATAGATAGATTTCCCATGCCCCAGGATTAAACACAGACCCAAGTTCCAAGCCCCACTCTCAGTCCCACATCCCATGCCAATGCTCCAGGCCCAAGCCCAGGCCCAGGCTTAGGATCTAGGCACAGGCCCAGACCCAGACCCCAGCCCAGGCTCAGGAACAGCCCCAGACTAAGAACGCAGACTCAGGAATAGGCCCATGCCCAAGCATTGGACCCAGAATCTGAACACAGACCCAGGTCCTACGCCCAAGCCGAAGCCCAGCCCTTGGTCCTTGATCCATGCCTTGGCACACAGGCCCCGGGCACAAGGCCCAGGTCCAGTCCTAGTCCCATGCCCAAGTCCTGGACCCAGACCCATGCTCCAGGCTGCCTGAGGCCCAGGACAAAATCTTACCCTGGTCCTGGTCCTGGACTCAGCCCCAGGCCCCGACACTGAACCTTGGCACTGGACCAGGCCAAGGCCAGGTCCTAGGCACAGATCCGGACACCAGTAAAAATTCCAAGCCCAAGTCCAAGATCCAGATCCAGATCCAAGCTCAGGCATAAAGCTTTAGCCTCAGTCCTAGGACCCAGGACCAGTTCCAAGTTCTACATCCGGGTCCAGGTCCATGCCCACACACAAAGGTCCTAGTCCTTGACCAAGACCCAGACTTAGGCCCAGGTCAAAGCCCAAGTCCTGGGCCCAGGCTAAGGCCTATGCCCTGCCAGGTCAAAGCCCAAGTCCTGGGCCCAGGCTAAAGCCTATGCCCAGGCACCAGCCCAAGTTCCCAGACTCAGGACCAGGTTCCAGGCCAATACCTAGTCCCTGGACCCAGATCCCAAGGCAGGACCCCAGGCCCAAACCCCAGGTCCAGGCCTAGGACTTGGGCCCTGCCCAGATCGTTCCAAGTCCTAATGTATGAACCCAAACCGAGGCCCAAGCCCTAGGCTTAGGCTGTGGCCCAGCCTAGGGCCAGACTCAGGCCCAAGACTCAGAACAAACATCAAAGGGCCACACATCAAGGAAACCCTCTCCAATTGGAGATACAGGGCTGTTCAAGGAATGTGTTTCAAGGGGAAAAATACGACACTGGTCACTAGTCTACCCTAAACCTGAGCCTACCTAGCCTAACAGCCTAGTCATACTTACAGTAACCTGAATTAAGTGAAATGATTTAGCACCAACTGTCAGAGACCATATGCTACTAATTCAAAGCAAAGATATAAGGCTTGCAAAGGAGCAGAAATGGGAAAGGAAATGTAGAAATGGTTTTGGGATATAAGTGGTCTTGGTGTAAAAGTGGTCTTGGTGTTAAAGTGGCCTTGGTGTTAAAGTGGTCTTGGTATTCAAGCTGTCTTGGTGTTGAAGCAGTCTTGGCACTGAAGCAGTCTTGGAGCTGAAGTGATCTTGGCACTGAAGTGGCTTGGTGAAGAAGTGACTTGGCGATGAAGCAGCTTTGCATTATTGTGGCTTGGTGCTTAAGTGGGTTGGTAGTGAAGTAGCTTGGTTGGTCAGTAAGTTGAAAGGCTTGACACAGGAAGGGAAGATGAGTAGATGTCAATGGGGGGGGGTCCTTAAACTATTCATGTCATGAAACCAAATGTCTAACCTGACAGGAGTTGTAAAATAAAGACCCAAAGAAACAAGGGAATAACATGGAGAGGTAGGAGAGAAAGGAGGATAAGGCAGGAGACAAAAAGACCCCTTTTAATCACCGCTTATGACAAGCAGGGATACTGGGGAAGTATTATCCCCCTCCCTTCCCCAGGAGGATTAATCAAAATTAAGCAAACTTAACTCGGGCAAAGCTAAGCCAAACTAAGCTAGCCTTGCCTTGTCTAACCTAATGCAGAGAGAAGGAGGGAGGGGGGAAGAGTAGGTGTGTAAGAAGAGGGAGACAAGGCTGACATGACTAAAATTTAAAATGGAAAGGGCTACAATGAAAATACAGTACTTATTCATGGATGGTGAACATGATAAGATATTCATAAAGGACCTTAATTTAAACACTATCAGATACATCCAGATACATCCAATCACTCCTTTCAGATACTGTACATCCATGCACTCCTTCTTGGCTCTGCCCTATAGGCAAAAGCTACTCACAGAACATGTACTTATATTACAAATATTGTATGTACAAGACTGCCACTGCTGTCAAGACTAGCCCACACTACTATATAATCAATCTCATAATATCATCAACCTGTAAAGCCTAAATAATAAACATAGTCATATTAGGTAGCAAGTTTATTCTGAAATGAAACCCTTTAGTACATAAGAATACATATATCACAGATTCCATCCACGGCCTTAGCAGGAAGTGATGAGAGGTCCTCCTGTTGAAACCAGACCTCAGATCGAGTCCCCTCATTAAGATTACTTACTCTGTTACTTCCTGTAAACAATGAAGTACAGGGTTACCTCAATATCCGACAGATACACGTACCTATGACAGTCATCTGATACTGAACCTGTCGAATTCCAAAGCAGTTTTCCCAAAACTTTCTTAGGAAATAAAGAAGATGCATTCCAGCCTCCACCCAAAACTCACAAATATGCAAAGCAATCTACCAAGAAAGAACATAAAATGAAATTGGTAATGTGTATACCAAGTACAATGAATGTCTCAAGGATTAATTTCTACTAAAAGTACTATGCTCATGTACTCATACAGAAGCCACTTTATGCATTTAATAAACTCATGGTATCATGAATACCAGTCCTGTGTACTCAGGGACATGCATTTCCATTATAAAACCACATTGACAGACCATGACTTTATCAGTCTCTCTTCTCTCCCCTCTATTTTTTCCCCACTTTTCCTCTTCCTCTCTACCTCTTTTTCTCCTTTTCTCCTCCTCCAGTCACTTCTTTTCCTCCCTCTATTTCATTTTCAAGTCATCCTTTTACTCCTTTTCTCCTCCTGTTACTTCTATTTCTCTTACTCATTCATTTCCTAGTCACATCCAAGAGTTACAAAAGAAAACAATAAAATGACAGCGCAGTGTAAGACAAAGTACACAAGAAATTTCTGTCCCTCACCCTCTTACCACTGGCCGAGACAATGTTTACAGAACAGAACACAGGCTGTTTTGGCCTGTGTGTGGCTTTTGCAAGGACTACCCAGTTTACCCCCCCTCTCTCTCTTTCTCTCAATCCAGCAGTGCATGGGGAATGATATTTCTGTGTAGATGTCAGTCTGCTGCAATTTTTATTCTTACTACATATTCTTGGTGGTAGGTGGAGGAGCTCACCATCCACTCACTTCATGTAGTGCTGCTCTCAGGTGACTGCCCTCTCCTCTCTTCCTTCGTTTCGTTTCGTTTTTAAAGGCTCCAACATGCTTGCATGTGTCGGCCTTGGTCACCTAATGGCGGCTCTCCACGCTGCACGATCCATTGCAGCCTCCCTGTTCAGTCCCTTAACCCTAAGGTCACACTTAATGACCTCGTCCCATGTCTTTCTCGGTCTACCCCTCATAACCCCACCCCCAATATTAACACTTCTCACCTTCCTCACCCAATTATCATCCCCCATCCTCTCCACATGTCCAAACCACCTCAATCTACCTCTCCTCATCACAACACCAATACACTCCAGTCTCATCCTACCTCTCAATTCTTCCATCGTAAACCCAGCCCCTCCAGGCCTTGGACGCAGGGATGCACTGCACATCCACCTAATCATTGTCATTTCTGTACGTCTGAGCCGGCGAATATCTTCCTCCTTCACTGCCCAGGTCTCACTACCATACAGCATTACACTCCTAACACATGCTGCATACAAAGACCCCTTAGCACGTAGGGAGAGCCCTCTCAATGTCAAGAGAGGCAAGAGCTCCCTGAACTTCTTCCAACCACTTCTCACCCTAGCCACAGAGCTAGCTCCAGCTCCACCTCCAGCACACAACATGTCTCCCAAATAACAAAACTCTTCCACACACTCAAGAGATTCACCAGCAAGTTCAATCCTTTCACGTCTGATAATCTCCACCTGCTCACCCCGGCACGCCATACACATAAAATCAGCATTATCTCGCAGTCTACCTCTGATACCACTACATCTCTTATGCACCCATTTATCACACACACCGCACAAGATGGAATTACTTCCCACGCCCTTGTGGCAAACTGCACATGGCCACTCTCCCTCGTCTTTGACAGGTCCGCCACCAACCCTAGATATCATCACTTTTGTTTTATCTGCATTTACCCTTAAACCCTTTTGCCCCATACCATCTCTCCACTTCCTAAACCTTTCCTCCGCCTCCCTTTCGTTCTCTGCAATCAACACCAAATCATCAGCATACAACAACTCCCCCGGGAGTCCGTTTCTAAAGTCACGTGAAAGGCCTTCGAGTACCATGATAAACAACATGGGACTCAAGACTGACCCCTGATGCACACCAACATTCACGGAAAACTCATCACTCAAATCTCCATTCACTCTCACCTGGGTGTGAGCAACCACATACATGGCCATAACCACCCTAACCAGCCACTCCTCCAAGCCAAGCTTTCTCATTGCCCACTTACCACCTCTCTAGGGACTCTGTCAAAGGTCTTCTCCAAATCAACAAAAACAAAATAAAGATCCCTTCTCCTACCAATATATTTTTCCTGAAGCTGTCAAACAATGAATATGGCATCAGTGGTCCCTCTACCTGGCATAAACCCAAACTGCATCTCATCAATATTCACTTTTTCTCTAATCATACCTTCTAAAACTCTCTCCATTACCTTCATTATCTGATCTAAAAGCTTTATACCTCTATAATTTCCTCTATCCAGGGCATCACCCTTCCCTTTATACACATTTACAATTACACTCTTCAGCCAATCATCTGGGACAACACACTCATAAATAATCCTATTTATCAGGTCAGTGACTAAACTCACCCCTATATCGCCTGAGGCCTTCAACATTTCGGCAGTCAACCCAAACACACCTGCTGCCTTCCCCACCCTCATCCTGCCTATTGCCTCACTCACAGTAGCAGTATCAATCAAAGGCCAAGGGCCAGACATTGGATCTGCTGGCTCGAAACCTTCCCTGTTCCAGTCAAACTCCTCATTCAACAACCGATTATAATGCTCTCTCCATGCATCTTTAATATCCGCACTGTTCACCACTACCCTTCCTTCATCATTCTTCACACACTGCTCACCTATAATATCCCAATTATCCCTCTTCACCTGACCTGCCACCCTAAATATATTTTTCCTTTCCCCATGATTTAGGTTATCAAGTAATTGTCTCTGTGACTCAGACTTTTCCCTGTATACCTTTCTTCTAGCCCTATGCTTGGCAGCCAAATATTCCTCTTTGCTACCACCCTTCTTCCATTCCCAGAAAAGCCTTCTTTTCTCCTTAACTGCAGCTTCTACACCCTCATCCCACCATCAAGTTACTTTATGTCTTGGTGGTCCTCTTGTCCAACCGCATGTTACATCAGTAACTCTCAAGAAGTTGTTCCTGAGAGCTCTGTACTGTTCATTAATGCCTCTGTCTACAGCTCCCTGTTCAGCCACCACTCTCCTCAACTTCCACTTTTGTTTTTCCTTCCTTTATTATTTCCTCTTCCTTCTGTGTACAGGTGACTCTACATTGGGTGATAAGCCAAATGGTTCCTGTACACCAGGAAACCATTTACTACGATGGATGGTAACTATATAACCAACTCATGGAGCCTGGTGGTTTAGTGGGTAATAAGGGCGCTCCAATCGGACTGAAACTGTGCAGGTTTATGTCCCGTGGGTTGTTGGGGTTTATTGCTCATATAATGTCACACAGAGATGAGCGAGGTTGGTCACTCTCATCTTAAGTGTCAAGACTGACTTGCCTAGCCCCGGGCTCCTATGCTTCTCATGGGGCAACACAGGATTTTATATATATCTATCTATCTATCTATTGCCAGACACCTCAATCCCGTTTGGGGTGGCCACAAACAAATCGCCTCCAAGTTGCCCTGTCCCCCGCCATTTCACTCCCCTGCTCCCAACTCACACCCCCCTCTCTCATATACCTCTCCACCCCATCTCTCCATCTCATCCTCGGCCTCCCCCTCCCTCTTTCCCCCTCCACCTCACTCACATACACTCTCTTCGTCAGTCTTTGACCCTCCATCCTCTCCACATGGCCAAACCACCTCAGTGTGTTCCTCATAACGCTTCCTATCACATCCACATCAACACCACAATGCTCCTTTATATCCTCATTCATCAGCCTGTCTCTCCATGTGACTCCACAGGCTCCTCTTAAATAACTCATTTCCACGGCTCTCACTCTTGACTTGTGTCCTTCCAACAACGTCCAAGCTTCACTTCCGTACGTTAGAGTTGGTATCACAATACTGTCATGTAGTAACTTTTTCACTTCCATGCTCACTTCCCTGTTTCTTATCACTGCTTTCAAAGAACCAGCAAACCTTTCTTCCCTGCTGTACCCTTTCAAGCACTTCACCCTCCAAACCTCCATCCTTACTCATCACACTACCCAAGTACTTAAACGTACTCACATTTTCCAATTCCTCACCATCCAACCTCGCTGTACATTCACTGACTTCACCTCTCTCAAAGACCATCACTTTAC
Source organism: Coenobita brevimanus (assembly GCF_032717465.1). Taxonomy (NCBI): domain Eukaryota; kingdom Metazoa; phylum Arthropoda; class Malacostraca; order Decapoda; family Coenobitidae; genus Coenobita; species Coenobita brevimanus. The sequence continues at coordinate 33,219,561 of NC_136979.1, forward strand.
TCTTCCCTACATTCACCTTTAGATTCCGTTTCTTACACACTCTCCCAAACTCATCCACCAAGCCTTGCAGCTCCCCTTCGTCTTCACTCAACAACACGGTATCATCTGCAAACAACAGTACAGGGAGTTTCCAAACACTATCCTCTCTCACCAGGGCCACTCCAACATCCACTACCCTACCTTGTACCTCTTTTATTACCCCATCCATGTACAGATTGAACAACCATGGAGACATGACACATCCCTGTTTCAACCCAACTTTCAAAGAGAAAAATTCACTTAGTTCACCATCCACACGCACTGCAGCCTTCGCACCATCGTACATACTCTTCACAGCATTCAACAACTTCCCATCTATTCCATATATTCTTAACACTTTCCACAATCCTAGTCTATCCACCCTGTCATATGCTTTCTCCAAATCCATGAAAGCCGCATACAACTTCTTTCCCTTCTCTAGAAACTTTTCCACTAAAGATCTGAGAATGAATATCTGATCTACACAACCTCTTCCCTTCCTAAAGCCTCCCTGTTCTTCTCCAACTAATTTCTCTGTTCTTTCTCTAACTCTGTCAATAAGTATCCTACCATATACTTTTCCTATTATACTAAGAAGACAAATGCCCCTATGATTACCACACACTTCTTTTTCCCCTTTTCCTTTGTACAAGGGAATAATTATACCTGACTTCCAATCCTCCAGGACTCTACCTTCCTCCCAGGCCAATCTGCACATCTTCCACATCCATTCTACTACTATCTCTCCCCCATGCTTCAGCATTTCACCACACACTCCATCAATTCCTGGGGCTTTCCCTGATTTAACTTTCTTCATTGCTTCTACAACTTCTATCCTACTGATTTCTTCCTGTCTTCTCACCTCCCTCCTTCTTCCAGCCATTCCCCAACCACTTATACTCGCATTACTTCCATCCTCCACGTTCAACAATTCCTTAAAGTGTTCTCTCCATCTGCTCACTTTTTCTCCCTTCTCCACTAGTAATCTACCATTTTTATCTTTCACTCCCCTGCTAACTTCACTTCCACCCTGTCTTACTCTTTTCACCTCTTTCCAGAACATTTTCTTACAGTCCCTCCACTTTACACTCAAATTCCTTCCAAATTCCTCATCCACTCTCTTCTTACTCTCTCTTACTAATCTTTTCACCTCTCTCTTTCTTTCTACATATAACTCTCTCTTCCGCCTCTCAACTTCTTCCACGCCCCTATTTCTCATCCATTCATTGTATGCTTTCTTCTTTTGTGCCACAGCCCGTTTCACCTCTTTATATATATATATATATATATACAGTATATATATATATATATATATATATATATATATATATATAATTTTTTCAAAGATCATGAGTGATGATGATGTAAGGGGAATCCTTGCATGCGGATCCTCTGTATAGAGATAAATACACAGTTTCTTTTTGCAGTGTTGAAAAATACATGAACTGAACTCCGCGCATTGAATGTCGGAAGAGTAATGCAAGGCAAAGTACAACACGATAGTTAGCCAGGGTATGTCCCCTATTCTGTATCATCTAAAGAGCAAACAGTTGGTTTTCTATTCACTGATTATCGAGGTATGCCCGTATTTAATGAGCTGCAGAAAGCAAGAATCAGGAGCTGCCTATTCTCAAAACTGAAGGATATCAATACTAGATGTGCTGTAGTACAAAAAAAAAAAAAAAGAAAAAAAAATGATAATCGTACATATTCTGGCCTGTGCAAACAACAAGCTTTCCATGATATCTCAGAAACATTATGGTACAACAAACAACAGTCAAACATCTACTCATAACTATCCCATAAATTTCATTTCTGCCTTACTGAATTTCCTTTCTGCTTCACATACTAGGTAGGTTCTGTCAATATGAAGTTCTATCATTCAATGAAAGATCAACTAATGTTTCAATGAATATCAACTCTTAAATATTTGTGCACATTAAAAATCATCATCATCATCATCCTACTTATATCCTTTTAATGGCATGGGTAGGATCCACAAACAGAAAAGACAACACAAAAATTCAAGAACAATCAACAAAGCACCTGGTGAAATGGACAACACATCCATTCACTCATCATTCAAATCTTCTAATGTCTTAGTTCCACCCCTCATGCAAGAAGCTTCTGCACTCTAGGCTTACACTGATGAAGTTGTACTCACAACACTGGTTGGGCAGAATACTTGTCATATGACATGTAACATACATGGACCCCTTGCAAAATGCATCTCCATACATGCTTCATCCACCTGCTTCTATCCTTCATCAATTTTTTACTTCCTCAACTTTTACTCATACTTTCTCACATATTCACCTACATCAAACCATCTTCATTTTCCACACCTCCTCCCTCCATCAAACTCAATAATATACATACTCCCACCATCCTAGTCATACTATATTCATTCTATGTACCTATACCATCATGCACGTATTTCTGAAACACAGGATCAACAACTTCAACACTGTGCACCTTTCATAAATATTAATACAGTATTTCTTATCCAGTCCAGATTATGCAACCCACATAGCTACATTCTTCAACAATGCAATTATTAAACACTGCCTTTCACAGGTGTGGTTTGGAGGAAGTTCAGGGGAACTGTTGCCTCTCCTGACAATGAGACGGCTCTCCCTCCAAGCTCCGGGATCTTTGTACACAGTATGTGTTAGGACTGTATTGTTGTATGGTAGCAAGACCTGGGCAGTAAAGGAGGAGGATATTTGTAGGTTCAAACATACAAAAATGACAATGATTAGATGGATGTGTAGTGCGTCCTAGAATGCAAGGTTTGTGGAGGCTGAGTTTACAATTGAAGAAAAGAGAAGAAGGATGAGAGTGGAGTGTACTAGTGTTGTGATGAGGGGCAGATTGAGATGGTTTGGGTACGTGGAAAGGACGGAGGATGACAATTGGGTGCAGAAGGTGAGAAGTGTGAACGTTGGGGGGTAGGATTGTGAGAGGCAGACCGAAAAAGACCTGGGACGAGGTCATAGATTGCGACCTCTCAAGGATCAGAGATTGAATAGGGAGGCTGCCAGAGACTGAGCAGCATGGAGAGCTGCCATTAGGTGACCAAGGCCGACACATGCAAGCAGGTTGAAGTTTTTATAAACAAACCAATACAATTTCAGAATACACATATGGCAGCATTCTGAAGGAACAATCATTAACCTGTGAGAGAAAAGGTCTTATTATGGAGGTGTGTTGCCTCTGACAGTATGGAAGTGAAACCTGGACTATGAATGATGAAGAATTTATAGGCTGATGCTGAAAGCCTTCGGAACAGTTGCAAGGATAAGGAAAACTGATGGATATACTAATATGGTAGTGAAACGTTCTACAACTCTAGAATGGAAGACAGGTATGTAGTATAGGAGTGATGCTTCATTGTTCAGAGGACAGAAATTCACTGAGAGTATGCAAATGTTTGGAGAATGCACACAGATTCATTGCAAAGGAGAGTATTTAAAAGGACTAAGTGTGCATATGTAATGTGGAAAAAACGAATGAAAAAAAAAACGGGGGGGGGGGAGAAAAAGAAAGGAGAAGGAACGGTAACTGACATAGTAATGGATGGATGTAAGGATACAGTATTGCTGAGGTGGTTTAATCATGCCTAACCTCCATTACAGGGTTCCAAGGAAGAATGATGGCACAAATGATGATGATGATTATATACTTAACAACCTTGGAGACATCAGACACTCTTGTCTCATTAGAACACTGATACCAAACCATTCATTCATCTGTACACATGCTTTGCTACCACTATTGCAACTACAGCAAAAACCAGTTTTCTACCACACTAAACATCAGGAACACTTTCAATATGAATTTTTTGTTCACCTTATTTGTATGCTTCTCCCAGATCCACAGACACTTCGCAATCTTTTCACAAGCTCTCTTCATAACCTGCTTTAATGTACATATTTGATCTACATATCCCCTACTACTAGGGAAACAACATTGTTCATTACTTACCAGACATTTTGATAATCATCACTGCCTGTTCTATCACTACATTTCCAAACAACTTCCCTTAAATATTCACTAGAATGTTTTTCTGGCATAATTTTTACACCAACTTCAGTCAAGTTTAGTATTACTGAAAACATGACTTCACTGCAGTTTTGCATTCCTATGGTACTTCCTTCACAGATTAATTCTTGATTTTGATCATAATTAAATATATGAACTTAACAAAAAATAAATTATAAGTGATTTTCTAATATTATTAGTGATAATAGACGATGAATGTTTACAGCAGTACATAAAACTCTGAACAGTACAAACTTCCTACAGGTGTAAATATGATGATGAAAATTGCAATGCTATAATACGAGAAAGAATATGTTTGAAAATGAAAACACATCAAAGATAAATAGCAAAGATATGTGATGAAGACATCTAGCAAGGATAAATATGGTATATGTAGAATGAAAATCAGTTTTAAAAATTACATCTATCTATCTATCTTTCTATCTGTATATGAAAGAATCTGTAAGTCACACCTGCACACGTCAACATAAATTACAGGTTAACCTCTTCTTAAGCAATTTATGCTTCTTTGAATCAAAATCGAAGTGATTACCTAATGGATACCACAGTCAACTCTCTGTAACACTGATTTACAATGCTGTGATTCACTTCTGCAAACTGAAAAACCGTACCCCTTTCTACAAACCTGTTTCAATATGATGCTGAAATGTATTTTCTCATTTTTATTCTGGCTACCACCAGGCTCTCTCTCAAGTAATGACAGACCTCTACTACTAAACGAGTTAATGATGGCTAAATCAAACTCCTCTCATTAAAAATCTAAGACTGAAGAGTCATTTAACAGCAGCAAAAATATCCTTCAAAAAAAAAAAAAAAAAAAAAAAAGTAATCGTCATGAAGGGGTTAAGCCAATGTGACACAGACATAATCAATAAGCTTCAAACAGGTGCTTCCATTTGACAGCAGTATTACAGTATCATCACTCCCATTAGCCCTCATCACCTGAGTTCACTACACGGGACAGTCCTGTAGAGGCAGCTGCTTATCTGTCATTGATGGGTCTGTTCAACCAAACACACTGGTGTTGAACAACAGTGACAGCAACAACAACCTGTGTTTACCTCATTGTGTGCTTCATCTTGGCACTGGCTTGGAACATTTATAATGAAAGTTCTCTAACTTTGGTGTCAGAAGCAACTACAATAGACCCTTACTTTAACAAACCTTGATAGACCAAATATTGGATTTAACGGACCCTATGAGAGCCACTGAAATTCCCTCGGGTATAATGAACACTATTATATGGGGTATAATGGGTTGCAGTACATGTGTTTCCTACCTTTTTTACTCCCACATGGTCTGAAACTGCCCTCTCCCCACTGTGACTGCTGAGGTATATTAACAGACTATAATAATACTGTGCTGTACTACAGTAGTCATGAAGTGCTGTGACAAGGATGTGAAATACAGTAACGCCCCAAGATTGGCGACATTTTCGTTCACAGTTTCATGATTAGTGGTGGCCTGCAAATATTCACAAACACCAGGTTTCACACAAAGAACCCTCCATTAGCGGCTATAAAACGTAAACAAATTACACGCATGGAAAGAGATTGTCAATTGTTCGCCTCCATTGCCACAAAAAAAGATGCAGCCAGGGTGGATGTGTTGCATGGAGAGGTGGAGGCAGCAGAGGCAGGGGCAGGTAGAGGTGCCAGAGGTGGTGGGGGGCAGTAGCTTCACCACCTGCCTCAGAAATCACATACCCATCCTTCCATTAACCCTTTAACCGCGGGTGTCATCCCAGAATGACATTGCAAAAACTGGACCAAACCACGGGTGTCATTCTCGAATGTTTGTGAATATTTTGAATATCGCGCGTTTTTTCCATGCGCCAATTGTTTCAAGGGAGAGTAGCTGTTAAGTTCTTTCACTCCAGCCGACCCCCACCTCCCTCCTCCCACCCCCCGGGCCCCCACCTCCCACCCCCCAGGCCCCCCACCCCACCCCTGACCAAACATGCATCAATATCTGTCCAGCTGTGTGAGTGACAACACCGCTGATGTGGCAGTGAAGTGCGGGCAATTACAGTACCTTTTACCTGCCTCAATGAACACAGAGTGGGTGTTTATCGTATGTGCAGTGTTCATATATGTTTATAGTATTATTATCAGAATGAGGTTGGCATTTGGTAATGGTGTGTGTGCGAAAAATAGTGATTACAACACCGCTGATGTGGCAGTGAAGTGCGGGCAATTACAGTGCCTTTTACCTGCCTCGGTGAACACAGAGTGGGTGTTTATCGTATGTGCAGTGTTCATATATGTTTATAATATTATTATCAGAATGAGGTTGGCATTTGGTAATGGTGTGTGAGCGAAAAATAGTGATTACAACACCACTGATGTAGTAGTGAAGTGCTGGCAATTACAGTGCCTTTTACCTGCCTCAGTGAACACAGAGTGGGTGTTTATCGTATGTGCAGTGTTCATATATGTTTATAGTATTATTATCAGAATGAGGTTGGCATTTGGTAATGGTGTGTGTGCGAAAAATAGTGATTACAACACCGCTGATGTGGCAGTGAAGTGCGGGCAATTACAGTGCCTTTTACCTGCCTCAGTGAACAAAGAGTGGGTGTTTATCGTATGTGCAGTGTTCATATATGTTTATAGTATTATTATCAGAATGAGGTTGGCATTTGGTAATGGTGTGTGAGCAAAAAATAGTGATTACAACACCACTGATGTGGTAGTGAAGTGCGGGCAATTACAGTGCCTTTTACCTGCCTCAGTGAACACAGAGTGGGTGTTTATCGTATGTGCAGTGTTCATATATGTTTATAGTATTATTATTAGAATGAGGTTGGCATTTGGTAATGGTGTGTGAGCGAAAAATAGTGATTTTAGATCGCGCACTTCTAATGGCACTGCCCATCCAGTGATAGTCAATGAAATCATGAAACCTACATCATTGCAAAGCCGAAGGTTAGTACTTTCTAATGGTACCTTATTTTTCGCTCTAGATTTATTCTGTGCAGAGTTATAAAGGTTTAAAGTTTAAAGTTTGTTTACATTTTGGCTGGAACCCCCGCGGGAGAGGCCAGTTGGGGCAAAACAATGCCCGCGGTTAAAGGGTTAAGCACCTCACTCCAGCCTTCCAAGCGAGTTTCTTTGCCTATTATGTACTTTGTATTAATACTAGTTAAGTGGTTGGTGAAGGTGCCCACCACCCACTCACTCGATCTAGTGCTGCTCTTGGGTGGCTGCCCTTTCCTCTCTTCCTTCCTTCTTCCCCTCCTTCCTCTTATGTCCTTCTTTGCTTCCTCTTCTTTCTGTCTACAGGTGACTCTACACTGAGTAACAACCCAAATGGTTTCCTGTGCACCGGGAAACCATTTTCTATGTTGGGTGGTAACCATATAACCAAACTATAGTCCCTGGTGGTTTGGTGGGTATTTAAGGCGCTCCAACCAGATTGAGCCTTTGTCAGTTTATATCAACCACCAAGGGGTGGTTGGGGTTTACTGCTCACATAATGCCACTCAGGGATGACTGAGAATGGTCATTCTCATCTTAAATGTCAAGACCAACTTGCCTATCCCCGAGATCCTACATTCCTCTAGGGGCAACAAAGGATTAGATGATGATGATGATGATAATTAACTCTAGTTTCTCTTCAGGTGTGATCAGCAAATTTTACATTGCATAAGTGGGTTTTAGGAAGAGTTGCCATGGGACCCGGAACCAATTAGCCTACTTCTCATAGGATCTATGCCCCAACTTTAGAAGTTCCATGGTTGACGGTACTTTTCACGGAACCAATTAGGTGCGCAACTTGGAGCTTTACTGTTCACTGCACAAGGGCAAAATTATGGGCCAAGTTAGTATAAAATGGGTCCACTTTACATATTTAGTATTTCAAGATGCTATTGTACTCATTTATTTTTAAAAATGTGCTTGAAATCCCACATGGGGGGGGGACATCGGATATAATGGACTATCGGCTTTATCAGATCAGGCTTTCCTCCAACTGATCCATTATAGCCAGAGTCTACTGTACTGTAGTTCTTCTGATTATGTATACATTCATCTGTAGATATGTAGTCTATTTTTCAACATATACTTTCTGTAATTTTACCTTTAAACTTTGAGGACAACGTTAAATATCAATCTATGCTTATGCATGTACTGTACATAGGTTGTAGTAGTCAATTCCGATAGGCCTGACATGAGTGGGCAGTGCTACTATTCACACTCAAACAAAGTTTTACAGGTTCTGAGGGTCAACTGGTCACCAGGAACAAGGAAAAAACATTTTTTCTTTTCTGGAAAAATGACCCACCCCAACACAATCTTTCACACATGAATATACGTGTGGAAGGATTTGGAATGCATTGGTGAGAAGTGAAAGTGGAAATTTGGTGCAGGAGTGACTGTGTCTGTGAGATAATTTATACGTCACTGAGGGGGTGCCAACATGCTAGAACATATGAAAGGATGTTCTACTGCACTCCCTTAAGTGTCCACCTCAGCTGGGACTAAACACAAGTTAGGATGACTGGCAAATGTAAATGCTACTAGCCCAACCATGATGGGTTTCATGTAAATATCAATAGATCAAACAATCAGAAGGCTTAAAGTAAACAGTGAACCCTTGGTTATCACACATAACTGGTACTGCACCTACAGTAGGGCACAACAAAGAAAGCACAGAACCTACAGGATTTATCCTAATTGGTACTGGGCACACCACTTATAAATTCAAATTTTCCTTTTTACAACAATTCAGACACACTAAATACATACATACCATTATGGTAAGCAGTACAAATACACACAGACGTGATTAGGTTAATAGTATATTGTAAAAAGGGGAAAACAAGGAAGAAACACATACCATATAGAGACCTGAGATGGGCCTGGAATATGGGGTTCTGTGGCTAGGGGGTGGAGAGTTAGTGGTCTCCACCACCTGGGATTAACTCCTTGAGTAGGGCCCCATCTTTGAATCCCTCACTGTCACCAGAAACCACAAATTCTGCACCATCACTGTCAGCAGAAACAAGCTCAGATGCATGATAACAAAGTGTTCTAGCCAAAAAATGCATGACAATGCCAGGTGTACAAATTTTATCTAGCAGTGATAAAGAAAACTGCTATAACCAAGAGGTGATAACCATGGGATCACTGTATACAGTACTGTAAAAACAAAATCATGCACAAGTATAGGACACTGTTATCAGTGGTGCTCTATCAGCTGCTCAGAAGTGAATCTCACACAGATATCTGAAGGGTAAGAAACTTTGTTACTACCATTTTTCTCACTGTCTCTGATAGTTAAAATGTTCTTGTGCCACTGTTACAACATTATATAACCGTCTAAAATAAACAGACAGAAATTAGCTTGTGTGAAAGTAAGAGAGTAAAGTCCTGGAAGATTCCAGTCCCAAAATGATTTTTTCCTAAGTTACTTATTTTGCCTTGTGCACTTTTCTTGGGTCTCAAACTTCAGGTGAACTGAGGATTCCCTGTACAGTACTTAAAAAAAAAAAAAAAAAAAAAAAAAAAAAGGCAGTCCTTGTTATAAGTCCGAGATACATTCTGCCTATACAACTGCCACTGTACACTGAGGAATGACAAATCAGTTACACATGCAGCACTGGAACTTTAAAGACAACCTTTACCTAATTTAATTTCTAAAAAAAGAGGGGGAAAGAGAAGACTTATAACAAGGACCTACCGTAGAGTGTGTTGGCAACCAAACTGGCAATGCTTATACATTTCACTTACATGATACACGGCTTGATCAACTACAACTGACGGTTAGAGATCATACGCCATAACAGCCTTTACAAGATTAGATGCAAGCTAATAGCCAGTAATAAATACAGAACTCATAATTAATATAATAGTTACTGTTAAGTACTTGCTCTGAGCAAAAGGAAAAATCAATATACATAAAACTGCAATCCTTCTATTGCACTAATATAATCTAGTTTGTCATATGTTCTAGAAAAAAAAAAAAAAAAAAAAAAAAAAAAAAAGGGTAAATGGCATTAAAGTAGTATAATAAAATGGACAATAGGATAGACAGGTCACAACATACTATCTTTTTCTGTACAATTACATACATACCTGTATGTTTAATCAAATGAAGGAGCTAGATATGGTATGCAAATCACATTACAGTACAAATACATATCATCCTTGCTGATAACTGCACTCTGCACTGTAATCTTGATAAAATAATGCCGAGACCAATCTACACCCACCGCAGATGTCAATGGCATACCAAAGCAACACATGGCATACCCAGTGCATAGATTTGAAACCACACCAATTCTTCAAAACTTCACATTATGTCTTACAGTAAAGCCTAC
>NC_136979.1:33232465-33292465 GCF_032717465.1 Coenobita brevimanus
AACATTTGCTGTTCAGTGCTGATAAAACATAAGTAAATATACCATCTACCTACTGTACGACACTACCTTTGTAATAAAGCCTTGGTGACTGCAAAAAACAACTCCACACTACTTATCCCGATTCAACATTAATCAGTCTGTTCTTCCCACAACTAGAGAAAAACACAATAAATAAATTAATTAATTAGAATAAAATAAATAAATCCCTCAACCCCTCTTCAGCCTAATAATACAGAACAAGTGTATAAACTAAACAGTATTTAGGAATGAAAACCTGATGAACTTTTATTCATTTCTGACTAAACCATGAACTCTGTTTCTCAGCCGTGTGAGCTGCAGGAAGTTGTACAAAAGTAGCAAATGTCAATGCAATTACAGTACAGTTATGCTAGCATTACTTCTCAAACCACAAAGCAAAAGATAACAGAGGTGCAGCAAAATGAGGGCATACACAGAAAATAATGAAGTAAACAAATAAAATTGAAAATTAGCACACAATGATTATTAGTGCTGAGTCACCATACTACAACACCAATATCACCTCTAGATTATTTATGCCGTTGAATGGAAATTTCAGCTCCAAGATGAAATTACTGAATTACAAGTAACATAATTGGTGATTAATACTGACCAAACAGCCTAAATTCCACAAGTGTGTACCATACATGGTGAAATACATTACTGATTCCTTTGTGAATATTATATTAAGTACTGTACTATGCAGTGCTATCAATGAACCTTAATTACTTCAGTAGGTTATATGGTTATATTTTACAATGTGTGTGTGTGTGTGTGTGTGTGTGTGTGTGTGTGTGTGTGTTTTGAAGGTATTTTGCAATATATATATATATATATATATATATATATATATATATATATATATATATATATATATATATATATATATATATATATATATATATATATATATATATATATATATATATATATATATATATATATATATATATATATATATATATATATATATATATATATATTACAAATGACATCACAAAACTATATCAAAATAAGCCCACAATACACTAATATATGTAAATAAATAACTCTGTCACACATGTACTGCTATGCTTTCTTTGAGCAGCCAGATGAAAGACTTAATTTGCTTTGGTCAAACTGGGCAATGGATACTGGGCCACTTCCTAATTTTTTCATTCAAACTTGGCTTTCTAAATAGTAGCAATGAATACCTGGCCACTTCTTAATCTTTCAAAGAAAATAAAAAGAGGTCTTCATTACTTTCTTAACCCACCGCATCCCAACTGATTTTTCACCAGACCCCCCCAATCCCAGCAGATTTTTTAAACAATTTTTTTTAGCTAAAACCTCCGCTTTTTATAAGAAACATTGGAAAGTGACCCCAAAAGTGCTCACCTGGGCTTAGAAGAGGTCTAAACAGGTGACCCTTTAAAAGCCTGGTACCGTGTTCTCTGGAGTCGAGCTGCAGCTGTTGCGTTTTCTATGTAGCGGTAACTATTGCAAACCACTCAGACTAGGTAGATATTTGTTCATTTGGTACAAATTTATATGCAATACAAGAATATATTGGTTTTCACATAATAATATAGGTGATATAAGTGCTATTTCATTCACTGAACACATCAACATACCACACCTTCCTTGGTGACATTACCTCCTCATCACTTCTGCTCGTTTCCTCCTATGGTGCCACGTGATCTTTGTCCTCCACATCGTCACTGATTGGGGAATCACTCTCCCACTGAATTTCATACCGTGGTGCGACATGCCTTTACTGGCCAGGTCACTGCTAACAGGTGAGTTGCCGAGACAATGGCGTGTGGGGGAGGGGGGGGAGGTCACGCGGGCTAAGGCAGTGTCCCTGCCTAGTGGCAGGTAGAGGAAGTTGTCCAGTGTCAACGTACCAAAAATCACGCGCGAAATTTGAAAATTATGGAAATGATGGACCTTGCAATTGCAAAACATATGGATATGTTATCGGGATTCACCGTGACAAAACGTTGCAATGTATCCATACGTTATTGGGACACCTCAGGTTAATTTGTGTGATGAAATAAAATATGATAAATAATCAAACATCATCCAGAAATGGACAGATATATATACAGTAGCATATGCAAGTATATGGAATCGCTGAGCAGTTTATTTTTTCTTTTTTTACGTAATTACCTCCTCTTTCAGTTTTGTTGTATGGTATCAGTAGTCAGATTCTCCAGATATTTATTACACTGTATTTTCATCCAGTTTTATTATTAATAATCAGTATTATACCTTCATATTTTCATCCAGTTTTATTATTAATAATCAGTATTATACCTTCAGTCATGAATTATCACATTTACTGGAAATTCTGACACTACCCTTCCCATTCTACTAACCTGACAACCTAATCTCTTATAAGACATACTCATAATATCTTATTGCACTTCTGACTGAGCTGAGTAATTGAACAAGCAGAAAATTTTACCCTTCATTCCAATGAAGTAATGTTATTTTTTTCTTCCTATCTCCAAACAATTTTATTCACTTTAGGGTACATTCTTTGAACTGGTGGCATTAGATGTAGCTTTCATTAACCTCTCCACTGCTGAGGATCTTCCAAAACTGAATAAAATCATCTGGTGGTCACTTGATTAAAATATAAAATGAGAATGATGGATAGAAGGGGTTAACAATATCCTAGAATACAACCCTGGAAGGCGTGTTGAAGCTCCCCCCACCAGGCCCAGCCCCACACCCCCCTGGGGGAGGTGCAGCAGGGTCATCTGGATCTGAGGGTGGAGGGAAATGTGTTCTGCCTGATGTGTATGGGTGGTGAGACCGGGTCTGCTCGCTACGGTACAGTAGGTTGTCTCCCTCCACTGCCTCCTGAAGATCAAGCCGCAGCTGAGAAAGGTCCTCTTCTAAAGGTACGTCAGGGCTCAATGAGTCACTTAACTGCCATGGAGAAATGTGAGAAATTAACTTTTTTGATGTGGTTGGTGCACTTGGGTTATTTCAATCTTATTAACACTAGATGATTTTGTAAGGTTGAGAGAAATCCTAGCAGTCAAAGCCTTCAAAAACTACCTCAAGTAATCTTTTCTTTGCTGATGGATCATTTTGGAATTTTACTTGTGCTAATGTCAGAAGATTTTATTCTACTGAAAGAAATTCTAACAATCACATGTTATGTGCTGGAGGTGGGGCTGGAGCTAGTTCTGTAGCTTAAGTGAGGAGTGGTTGAAAGAAGTTCAGGGAGCTGCTGCCTCTCCTGACATTGAGAGGGCTCTCCCTTTGTGCTAAGGGGTCAATGTATGCAGCACGTGTTAGGAATGTAATGCTGTATGGTAGTGAGACCTCAGCAGTAGAGGAAGAGGATATTCACAGGCTCAAACAGACAGGAATGACTGATCAGGTTGATGTGCAGTATGCTCTTGAATAAGGGGCCTGGGAGGTCTAGGCTTACGATGGAAGAGTTAAGAGGAAGGATCGGACTGGAGCGTATTGGTGCTGTGATGAGGATAGGTAGACTGAGATGGTCTGGGCATGTGGAAAGGATGGGGGTGGACAATTGGGTGCACAATGTGGGAAATGTTAATGCTAGGGGTAGGGCTGCAAAAGGCAAACCGAAGAAGACCTGGGATGTGGTCATACAGTATGACCTCTGGAACTAGGGACTGAATAGGGAGATTGCCAGAGATTTAGCAGCATGGAGGGCGGCAATTAGGTGACCAAGGCCGACGCATGGCAGCATGTTGGAACACTTATAAATGAAACAAAATTAAACAAACCAGGGTTAAGCGAGATTAAGCTAGGGCAAAACATATGACAAAAGTTATGGAAATTCAAAGCTTGGAGCAATTCACATATCTTGCAACTGTAAACCAGATTGCTTACAGCAGGAGTTGGCAACCTTTGATGGACTTGGGGTCAGAACTGCTTTGTTACTAAGCTGGTGGGCTACATGTTTTGAACATGTTAAAGATTACACCCCTTCCTCCAATAATATTATTTATTCAAAGTGTACTTCCTAAAATTATACTACATACAATTTTCATAAAATTAATACATTGGGAACAAATGAAATTACTTTCATTGAGACAACTATCACCATGAGTAGTAGTAGAAATATTCAAAGCATTTCCTAAAAACTATACTAAATACACTTTTTATAAAATTCATGCTTTAGAAACAAAAGGAACAACTTTCATTAACACAATTATCACCATGTGTAACAGATGCATTTATTCACAGTACTTACTAATTACTTTGATTTTTCAGTGTAGTCATACTGCCATTTTATAGGCAATGAGAGTCAGTGTGATACATGATGCAGCTTCTCACGTGAAAGTTTCTCTGTACAGTATTAGATTTAAGGCTGTTGGAAGCGAGATGGAGTACCTGTATTCGATTCAAGTGTGAATCGCTTTTTCAAACAAACTAACTCTAACTAGTGTTTGCCATAGTGATTATAAGCCAGTTAGACTTAAGGGTTTTTTACTTACTGAGAATGTGAAAAATGGAAATACTGTACTTTGTGAATCTGTGGAGCATACTGACGGGCCAGTCAGATTTGGATTACGGGCCAGGTCAGACCCACAGGCTGTAGGTTGCCGACTCCTGCCTTACAGCTACAGAAAAAGGCTACCTTTCCTACATCATAAACACAAAGGCATTCAGAACTTTGGGTAAGCAATGCATCACAGTACTCACAAGGGAAAACTCAAAAATACAGATGAAAGTAAAACACAGTCATACTAGACATAACTAAACACTAACATCATCATCAGCTCTATCATGGAAAAGCCATTTGTTCAAGTTGATGGGATAGTTAGACTACAGTGTACTAGCAAATTTCTTTGAGTTCAAAGAAAAAAAACAGGTTGTTAATACCTTCCTGACCAAAGAGAGCACAGAAAACCCCTTGTATCCAAATTATCGATATCCAAATTTCTGATCATCCAAACTGACACATTTTGCACCCAAATCCTTAATCCCAATTAGTATCTATATTCTCCTTAATCTGAATTCTCAACATGAAAAATGTGCTTTCCCTTATCTGAATTCCAAATCTGAAAAATGTACTTCCCTTTACCTGAATTCCCAACATGAAAAATGTACTGTCCTTTATCTGAATTCCCAACATGGAAAATGTACTCCCCATCATAAAAATTCCAAACATGAAAAATGTCTGTCTATCTATCTATAGCCTGACGCCCTAATCCTGCAAAGGGTGGCCGCAGACAAAATGCCTCCAAGTCGCTCTGTCACCCACCATTTGACTACCCTCCCCCCAACTCACGCCCCCCCTCCCTCATATATCTCTCTACTCCATCCCTCCACCTCATCCTCGGTCTACCCCTCCCTCTCCCTCCCTCCAGCTCACCTACATACACCCTCTTGGTCAGTCTTTCATTCTCCATTCTCTTCACATGTCCAAACCATCTCAGTGTATTTCTCCTAATCTTCTCAACCACATCCACATCCATCCCACAAAGTTCCTTCACTTCTTCATTCATCAACCTGTCCCTCCATGTTACTCCACATGCTCCGCTCAAGTAACTCATTTCCACTGCTCTCACTCTTGACTTGTTCCCCTCTTGCAAGGTCCACGCCTCACTTCCATACGTCAGGGTAGGGATCACAATACTATCATGCAGTGACTTCTTAACATCCATACTCACCTTCCTATTTCTCATCACTGCTTTCAGTGGGCTGGCACCAATTATGTTTTTAGTGTATATAAATGACATAGATAGTAACATTGGAAATGAAAGCTATCTAAATATGTCTGCTGATGAATGATGCAAAAATACAAAGGAGAAATATTAACACAGACTCTTGTAAAGAGCTACAAGAAGAATTAAATAAACTTCATGAATGGAGTAATACATGGCAAAAGGAATTCAATGTGGACAAGTGTCATGTAATCAATTTTGGTAAAAGTGGATTGCAATTATAAGTTAGGAAGTAAAACCCTACACATATCAGAAACAGAGAAGGACCTAGGTGTGATTATCAGTAACAGACTATCTCCGTTTGACCACATCAGTGAGAATAGCATTCACATACATAAATGAAGACATGCGGAGAAAGATAATAACATCATTCATCAGACCAACCCTGAAGTAAGCATCAGTAGTCTGATTCCTCATCTCAAAATACACATAGATAAGATTGAAAAAGTTCAAAGGGCCGCTACAAGATGCGTACCAAGCTTATGCGACGTATGCTATGAAGAAAGACTAGAAAAACTGAATCTGCCAACTACAGGAGAGAAGGAAAAGAGGACACATGATTATGCCATATAAATGCATATCAGGGAAGGAGAAAATAGACATAAATGAATATATAACCTATGGGGAAGCATTAGCAAGAGGACACTGCAAAAACTGCATAAAAAGAGAGGTGATAAGTTGTAAGGAAATATAGTTTCCCAAATAGGGCAACTGATCAGTGGAATGTACTACCAAATGAAATAGTGTGTGCCAAAACAATTAATAAATTTAAGGAGATGTAAGATGAATATGGTTTAAGACGCGGGACAGTATGAGCTTGACTCATTCCTGTAAAGATACAATTAAGTAAGAACACACACACACACACACACACACACACACACACACACACACACACATGCAATGGAATAAGCAAAAATGAAGATGGAAAAGGGGGAGGAAAGCCAAGTGCACAATGCATCACTCAGTCTAAGGATTGTGGCACACCATGATTTGGACCCAAAGGATCATGGAATTACACCTTGTAAGGATATTTTGCTCTTACAGACCCCTGCAAAGATGGAATGACTATCCTGGGATAGTTTGATTGCAAGGGGACTGCTATACTAAGGGAGAAAAAAAGGGGGGGGGTGAGAGATGCAAAAAAAAAAAAAAAAAAAAAAAAAAAAAAATTTATCAGTTTACCAATTTTACATACCCTTCTGTAAAAAAGTTGATATGCTGTGTCACGGTTGAAGGTGCGGGTAAGTGAGGATATGGCAGGAAAGGTAGTGCTCGTCACGCGCTCATCATTAAAGTTAAACCACCCGCCTAATGCTCCATACCTACAATGGAAAATGGTAACATGGTTATGAGTAAACATGTATGCAAAGATAACAGATGGATATCATGTGGTATGGCTTTGTGCTTAAATTGTTCCACCCTACAACATTCTTTTCAAATGAACTAATCAAAAGTTGGTACTGTACAGCTGACCCTCCTCCAACACAGCAGATTTTCCTGAAGATTGCGTGTTCAGCAAGGCTCATGTTCAACAAAGCACACTATTTATCCTAAGCGAAAACAGGTTACATTCTGAAGCCCTGAAAAAAGGAAGGTTCATGGTTCACCAATCAAATTTTGAAAGCTAAATACTATAACATACAACATATATTCATTTACAGTGTTATATAGCACTCCTGGTGCATATAAGTACTACTGAAAGCTGGACTTTGTATTCTAAAGAGTAATTACTTTTAGGCAAATAAACACCTGCATCTGTAGTTTTACTCTGAACAGACTATCTAGCACTGCTAATGAAGTTAAATCCACCAAATAAGTGGCTGCCATACAGTATTCTTGCTCAAAATATAGTGAAAATCTTGTAGCATTACACCTCTCAGAATGTAAACATACCACTACTTGCAGCAGATGATCTGGGGGGACTGGGGTAGGTGTGGAGGTGCCTTGGTTCACCTGGCCAAGGGTAGTATTCACCCATTATCCAATCCTATATTGCCCCATGAGGAAAATATGACCGTGGGGCTAGGCAAGCTGGTCCTGACATTTAGGATGAAAGTGACCAACCTCACTCATCCCTGAGTAGCATTACGAGAGCAATGAACCCCAACCACCCCTTGGGTATAAACCTGCACTGGCTCAATCCGACTGGAGCGCCATAATTACTTACAAAACCACTAAGGCACCAAAATCTGGTTATACATTACCGCCCAGCATAGTAAATGGTTTCCTGTATATCAGGAAACCATTTGGCTTGTCACTCAGTGTAGTGCAGTGGTTCCCAACCTTTTTGGTCCTGTGGCCCCCCGATAAAATTATGAGAAGCTCCATGGCCCCTATATAACTCAGATCGTATATTTATATATTTTTAATATTTGATATTGTGCAGAAAACGGTAATTATCCCAATATACTTAAGGCTAAACTAGCACAGTAAGGTATTTTTCATACTTGATTTCTGTCAGGTTTTACCCAGACCAAATACCTTATAATATCTTATATTACCGATAAGGCCCATGGCCCCCCAGTCAATGTCCCATGGCCCCCTTGGGGGCCATGGCTCCCAGGTTGGGAACCGCTGGTGTAGTGTCACCCACAGGCAGAAGGAAGAGGAAAGAATGAAGGGAGGAAAGATGGAAGAGGGAGTGTAAAGTCATCCATAGGCAGAAGGAAGAGGAAAGAATGAAGGAAAGAAAGACAGAAGAGGATGGAAGGAAGAGAGCAAAGGGCAGACACCTAGAGCAGCACTACATCAAGTGAGTGGATGGTGAGTGCCCCCCATATTTATAAACTTCAACTGAACGGAATCTAAAGGTGAATGTAGGGAAGAGTAAAGTGATGGTCTCTGAGAGAGGTGAAGTCAGTGAATGTACAGCGAGGTTGGATGGTGAGGAATTGGAAAATGTGAGTACATTTAAGTACTTGGGTAGTGTGATGAGTAAGGATGGAGGTTTGGAGGGTGAAGTGCTTGAAAGGGTACAGCAGGGAAGAAAGGTTGCTGGTTCTTTGAAAGCTGTGATAAGAAACAGGGAAGTGAGCATGGAAGTGAAAAAGTTACTACATGACAGTGCTGTGATACCAACTCTAACGTATGAAAGTGAAGCTTGGACGTTGTTGGAAGGACACAAGTCAAGAGTGAGAGCAGTGGAAATGAGTTATTTAAGAGGAGCCTGTGGAGTCACATGGAGAGAGAGGCTGACGAATGAGGATATAAAGAAGCATTGCGGTGTGGATGGGGATGTGATAGGAAACGTTATGAGGAACACACAGAAGTGGTTTGGCCATGTGGAAAGGATGGAGGGTGAAAGACTGACGAAGAGAGTGTATGTGTGTGAGGTGGAGGGGGGAAGAGGGAGGGGGAGGCCGAGGATGAGATGGAGGGATGGGGTGGAGAGGTATATGAGAGAGGGGGATGTGAGTTGGGAGCAGGGCAGTGAAATGGCGGGGGAAAGGGTGACGTGGAGGCGATTTGTTTGTGACCACCCCAAACGGGATTAAGGCGTCTGGCAATAGATAGATAGATAGAACTGAAGTTGCTTACAGTCACATCAGTTATTATTTGACTGAAAATTATAAGACATAAAAGTCTGCTGTAATAGTTAACTGTGCTGAAGATTTGTTTATTCTACAGTATACACAAATGTTTCTTTATAAAGGGCCTACTTCCCCAGTCTCACCACAACCTCCCTCAGTGTATATATATCATACTTTAGGCACTCATTTATGAAATATTTAAACAACCTCCCTAGGTGTCTGTCTCATACTTACATATTCATGACTATCTGGACAGCTTACATGAAGAAGACATGATTTTATTCAACATGAACACTAGGTATGAATAAAAGGACATATGGCTATACAGTCATTATTTTGGGGTAACTTTATCGGTAGTTAAAATAAAATATCCGTTTAATTACATACCGATACAAGAAATTGCATATTTAAGAAGACAACAATAGATAGTTGGGAATATTAAATTCCCAATATTAAAATTGCAGAATAGGGTCACTCTCTCAGAAAAATACACAAATGAAAGTGGCGGTAATCTGCGTAAACATGTGGCACCAAAACCCACCATGAGACTGACAGGGTGATATTTTCCTTACTCAGGTCATTCAAACCCAGGATATGTAAAAAAAAAAAAAAAATCCCAGTGGAATGTATAAAATGGTCACAAACATGCAACCGTGTAATCATGAGTTTCACGTGTGAAAAGGTTGAGGTTTAAATGTAAAGTATACAGTATTCTGCAGAGCCAAATGGATCGACAAAATGTGAATCTTCAGAACTTCCATTCTGAGATTCTGAGAAATGCAAATTCATTACTTAACAGTAACTATATTATTATGCATTAATTTACATGAATGGAAAAATTATGACGACCACTTTAGTGAACAGCAACAAATGTTGAATTCAGCATCACAGCTATAATAGTCAAACTTCCATCCGAGTACCCAGCAAAATGTGCCTACATCCATTCACACATCATTCAAACCTTCAAAATTCTTGACTCCAACATAAAGGTAAACTGTTTGCATTACCATACTGTATTTCAATTCATACTGCTGTTGCAACACCAATGGCATGGTTAACTATCTATCTATCTATCTATTGCCAGACGCCTCAATCCCGTTTGGGGTGGCCACAAACAAATCGCCTCCAAGTCGCCCTGTCCCCCGCCATTCCACTCCCCTGCTCCCAACTCACACCCCCCTCTCTCATATACCTCTCCACCCCATCTCTCCATCTCATCCTCGGCCTCCCCCTCCCTCTTTCCCCCTCCACCTCACTCACATACACTCTCTTCGTCAGTCTTTCACCCTCCATCCTCTCCACATGGCCAAACCACCTCAGTGTGTTCCTCATAACGCTTCCTATCACATCCACATCAACACCACAACGCTCCTTTATATCCTCATTCGTCAGCCTGTCTCTCCATGTGACTCCACAGGCTCCTCTTAAATAACTCATTTCCACGGCTCACACTCTTGACTTGTGTCCTTCCAACAACGTCCAAGCTTCACTTCCGTACGTTAGAGTTGGTATCACAATACTGTCATGTAGTAACTTTTTCACTTCCATGCTCACTTCCCTGTTTCTTATCACTGCTTTCAAAGAACCAGCAACCTTTCTTCCCTGCTGTACCCTTTCAAGCACTTCACCCTCCAAACCTCCATCCTTACTCATCACACTACCCAAGTACTTAAACGTACTCACATTTTCCAATTCCTCACCATCCAACCTCGCTATACATTCACTGACTTCACCTCTCTCAAAGACCATCACTTTACTCTTCCCTACATTCACCTTTAGATTCCGTTTCTTACACACTCTCTCAAACTCATCCACCAAGCCTTGCAGCTCCCCTTCGTCTTCACTCAACAACATGGTATCATCTGCAAACAACAGTACATGGTTAACTGCCAAAGCAAAACAGGGCTGTAACCCTCGCCATGTGCATCTCTAGTTGTAACTTATCTACCTAGTTCAATGCTCCATCAAAGCTTTTACTTCAGCAATAACATTTTATCTCTCTCTCTCATCTTAAATGTCAGGACCATTTTGCCTAGCCCTGGGCTCCTACGCTCCTCATGGGGCAACGTAGGATTGGATGATGGATGGATGAATGAACAACATTTTACATTCTCACACAATTTTTTTTTTTTTTTTTATGTTCCCTAAAGCCTGGCAGTCCTACATGCACCATATCTGTCACCATTTCAGCACCAATACCCACTGTCCACACTGAATCCTGTCTTATTCAGGATGGGTGTAATGGTGTTAGGCGGACATAGGTGTTTTTATGACATGTCAGTGGGTCCTGTGGAAGTGCAGAAAAACCCATTTAAATGAAATTCAAATGATCAAACTGTTCCCTACTCCAGTCTGGGATGAAACTGACCTTCCAAAAAGCTGATCACTTCTCAAACCACTTCACCAATCAAGTGGCACCAGTCAAGCAGGGCAGTACTCCCAAGGTGGACAGAAAGCTGATGACAGGGAGAGCTAGAGCTCCCTTTTCATCAGGCCTAGGGACTAGTTCCTGACCATCCCCTTTTGCTGAACTTTTTCATTGTTTCAGTAACGCAGAAAGTAGGCCAGCATGCTCTCCTATACAAGTTTCTCTAACTGTCAACACTAAACTGCATAGGTACATGAATATTAAACACAACACTTCCTTTAATAATAATAATAATAATAATAATAATAATAATAAGTAATCCCTCTAATATCCGAACGCCCAATATCCGAACATCCCCACTAACCGGACATAATCGTCCCGGGATCCAATATTCTCAAAATGGGCCAAAAACCGCAAAAAATTCGAAAAAAATCTTACTTTTTTCCCTCCCGTAATTTGAAATTGCCCCATGGCGCCGAACAGCTGTTACACCATGGTCCCTTCACCCCTTCCTTCCTCCCCCTCCCCCCTCCCCAGTCAGGGTTGCCATTTGGTATTTTTCATTACCAAGTGTGGGCCAATTTGGTAATGAAAAATTTGTTTGGTAATGAATCAGAATAATGCATTACCAAATGGATTTTTCACATGTATGAGGAAATACACAGGATGGAGATGGTGGATTGTTTGCTCTCTCTGATTAATCTGCTACCCTACATAGCATGAAAATAATCAACATGGTGTTAACTATATGGAGAGTGATTACATGTATTTCCACTTGTATATATAATTAGTGAAGAATAAATGCTAGCTTTACGAATTTGGTAATGAAAAGTTAAATTTGGTAATGAAAGTTGAGGAGACTGGTAATGTGGCCGGTGCGATCTGGCAACTCTGTTACCCCACCATCATCAACAGTCACAGCCAAACTCCGATCGAGAGCAGATGCTCATAGCAGTGCAAGCCACGGGTGCTTGTTTTTTGTGAATAAACAGTGAATAAACTGCAATACCTTGCCACTAGAACACACGGGAATTTACAGTGTTGTGCAGTGTTAAGAAATTAGAATTTAGAGTGCAGAGGATTAACTGTGGACTGCAAACTGGCGGTTCAAACCAGTCCAGGAGCCAGGGACTTGTAAGTACCCAGAATGTTTAATATTGTATAAACTCACCTCTAAAACCTCATTTTATGGTTCTTTTGCATTTATTTCAGTCTTTTATGTCCCTTATTGGTGTGATTTGGGTCTTAAATAGGTGCAATGGATGTCCAGAGGGAGTTGTATAGGTGTTTTTCTGAGTTAGGGTCCATAAGTACAAGTCCAGGAGGCTGGGGCCCAATATCCGGACAGGATCACTATCCGGACATGCCTTTGGCTCTATTACGTCGGATATTGGAGGGATTACTGTAATCTATCTATCTATCTATTGCCAGACGCCTCAATCCCGTTTGGGGTGGCCACAAACAAATCGCCTCCAAGTCGCCCTGTCCCCCGCCATTTCACTCCCCTGCTCCCAACTCACACCCCTCTCTCTCATATACCTCTCCACCCCATCCCTCCATCTCATCCTTGGCCTCCCCCTCCCTCTTCCCCCCTCCACCTCACTCACATACACTCTCTTCGTCAGACTTTCACCCTCCATCCTCTCCACATGGCCAAACCACCTCAGTGTGTTCCTCATAATGCTTCCTATCACATCCACATCCACACCACAATGCTCCTTTATATCCTCATTCATCAGCCTGTCTCTCCATGTGACTCCACAGGCTCCTCTTAAATAACTCATTTCCACTGCTCTCACTCTTGACTTGTGTCCTTCCAACAACGTCCAAGCTTCACTTCCGAACGTTAGAGTTGGTATCACAATACTGTCATGTAGTAACTTTTTCACTTCCATGCTCACTTCCCTGTTTCTTATCACTGCTTTCAAAGAACCAGCAACCTTTCTTCCCTGCTGTACCCTTTCAAGCACTTCACCCTCCAAACCTCCATCCTTACTCATCACACTACCCAAGTACTTAAACGTACTCACATTTTCCAATTCCTCACCATCCAACCTCGCTGTACATTCACTGACTTCACCTCTCTCAATGACCATCACTTTACTCTTCCCTACATTCACTTTAGATTCCGTTTCTTACACACTCTCCCAAACTCATCCACCAAGCCTTGCAGCTCCCCTTCGTCTTCACTCAACAACACAGCATCATCTGCAAACAACAGTAAAGGGAGTTTCCAAACACTATCCTCTCTCACCAGGGCCACTCCAACATCCACTACCCTACCTTGTACCTCTTTTAATACCCCATCCATGTACAGATTGAACAACCATGGAGACATGACACATCCCTGTTTCAACCCAACTTTCAAAGAGAAAAATTCACTTAGTTCACCATCCACACGCACTGCAGCCTTCGCACCATCGTACATACTCTTCATAGCATTCAATAACTTCCCATCTACTCCATATATTCTTAACACTTTCCACAATCCTTGTCTATCCACCCTATCATATGCTTTCTCCAAAGCCATGAAAGCCGCATACAACTTCTTTCCCTTCTCTAGAAACTTTTCCACTAAAGATCTAAGAATGAATATCTGATCTACACAACCTCTTCCCTTCCTAACCCCTCCCTGTTCTTCTCCAACTAATTTCTCTGTTCTTTCTCTAACTCTGTCAATAAGTATCCTACCATACACTTTTCCTATTATACTAAGAAGACAAATGCCCCTATGATTAACACACACTTCTTTTTCCCCTTTTCCTTTGTACAAGGGAATAATTATACCTGACTTCCAATCCTCCAGGACTCTACCTTCCTCCCAGGCCAATCTGCACATCTTCCACATCCATTCTACTACTATCTCTCCCCCATGCTTCAGCATTTCACCACACACTCCATCAATTCCTGGGGCTTTCCCCAATTTAACTTTCTTCATTGCTTCCACAACTTCTATCCTACTGATTTCTTCCTGTCTCCTCACCTCCCTCCTTCTCCCAGCCATTCCCCAGCCACTTATACTCGCATTACTTCCATCCTCTATGTTCAACAATTCCTTAAAGTGTTCTCTCCATCTGCTCACTTTTTCTCCCTTCTCCACTATAATCTACCATTTTTATCTTTCACTCCCCTGCTAACTTCACTTCCACCCTGTCTTACTCTTTTCACCTCTTTCCAGAACATTTTCTTACAGTCCCTCCACTTTACACTCAAATTCCTTCCAAATTCCTCATCCACTCTCTTCTTACTCTCTCTTACTAATCTTTTCACCTCTTTCTTTCTACAGATAACTCTCTCTACCGCCTCTCAACTTCTTCCATGGCTCTATTTCTCATCCATTCATTGTCTGCTTTCTTCTTTTGAGCCACAGCCTGTTTCACCTCTTCAGTCCACCACGCTGTTCCTTGCACCCCCCTCCGTCTTCTCTTCCTTCCACACACCACATCACATGCTGCACATAATTCTTCTGTAAATATCCTACACACACTTTGCACGTCTCCCATCTGCTCCAATTCATATTTGCCCAATCGTTCCTCCACTTCTCTCTTATACTCTGCCTTTTTCCCATCATCTTGTAACCTTTCCACTCTCCTTGCAACTACTCCTTCCTCTCGTCTTTCCCTTCTTCTATTCCTCCATCTTACTTGAATTCTAATTCTGGCCACCACCAAGTAGTGGTTAGAAAGTCCACTCCACCAACCTCTATAAACTCTCGCATCCATTACACATCTTCGCATCCTTTCATCCACACACACATAATCAATCATTGCCTTCCTTTCATTCAGTTCACCACTCACCCTTCTCATCACTCACCATGTATACCTGGATCAATTTATGCCTGAAGAGGGTATTGGCTATCACCAACCCCCTCCCAGCACAAATGTCCATTAATGCACTCCCATTCTCATCTATCTCAGCAGGCACACCCCACTCACCAACTATTCCATCCACCTTCACATTCCCAACTTTACCATTCATATCACCAATCAAAAACACTCTCTCATTCCTTCCAAACTTTTCCATGCACACTTCTACATTTGTCCAGAACTCTTCTCTCACTCTTCTAGCACGATCTTGCGTTGGCGCATACACACACACAATCGCCCACATTTGTATTCCAACTTTCAACTTTACCCACACAATCCTTCACCCAACTGATCCATACTGTCTTATGCTCCTCTTCCATCTTTTACTCACAACTATACATACTTCTTCCTTTGCCCTCTCATTCTCACCTACTCCTGCACATATACCCCATCCATACTCCCATTCTCTCTCACTTTCTCCTCTCCATTTTGTTTTAGTTATTCCACATACATCCACTTTCGCACCCTCAAGCACCTGGACAATCTCTCTCTTTTTCACCTCATCATTCGCTCCTCTTACATTCCACGTTCCGATAACCATGTCCTTTGTTATTAATAATAATAATAATAATAATAATAATAATAAAAAAGCCTCTAATAACCATGCCTCAGAGTCCCGAGGTGGAGGAGGGACCATAAATGCCCCCACCATCCACCCCTCTCCCAGTGACAACACAACAAACTGCCTGGAACCACTGTCTGACTCACTTCTTCATTTCTGCAACATTCACAGCCTTTCCTCTAACTTTCCCTCAGTTAAGCACCAACTCTCCTCCTCTAAACCTCACCTTCTCTTCTTAACTGAGACTCAGCTGTCTGAGGCAACTTATAGCAAACCCTTTTCTGTCTCCTCCTACTTTCTCTATACTCATTTCAAGCCAAAGGCGGCTGTTGTGTATATGTACGCAACGACTTATCTTGATCTCATGTTCCTGAACTTGATTCTTCTGAATACCCTACTCTCTGGTTTCAGCCATCCTCCCATTCTCTGACTAATTATATCTGTGCAGTTTACTTATCCCCTAATTCTACTGACTATGAAAAATTCTTTGACTATCTTCTACGAAATCTCCATTCTAGGAGATTTCAATGTTTACCACCACCTTTGGCTCTCCTCTCCTTTCACTGATCCACCTGGTGAACAAGCCTACATCTTTTCTGTCCTTAATTCCTCTTGTGCCAGGAACAACAATCGTCGATTTTTCAGGATTACTTAAAATCACGGGGAACGACAATCGTAAACATGCTATGAAAAACTGGCGGCCACATGCTCCACCCCAATTGTGACGTAGATCCCTTCCAACCTTTCAGAACTAAGTGCTGGACAGGTGGGAGGGAGGATCCTGGCCCGTACCCAGGTGGTGGGGGGTGCATCCCCCACCTCCCTCTCACTGCATCCCTCTTCTCCACTGTTTTGTTGCTACCCCGCCTCGCTCACTTCTCACAGCCACCACCACCCTCCCACAACCTCCCCATCCATCCAATGTCATTCTTGACTACAACATAAACATGCGTCTTGTAGACAAGAGTGAAATGATGATCTACCAGGTAAAGTGTGTCCAGAAGACAGAGAAGTGGTACAAGAAACTGTTCTTTCACCTGTTCGATGTTGCTGTCCTAAATACGCACATCTACTACAAACAGCACACAGGGTTCAACATGCCACTTTGTAAGTCTGTCCATACCACTACATCTCTTATGCACCCACTTATCACTAGTACTGCACAAGATGGAGTTGCCTCCCACACTCTTGTGGCAAACTCCACATGGCCACCATCTCTCTGCACTGACAGTACTGCCACCAGCCCTAGACATCATTACTTTTGCTTTAACCAAATTTTTTCTCAAACCATTGTGCTCCATTCTGTCTCACCAAATCTTAAATTTTTCCTCTGTCTCCCTCACATTCTCTGCAATCAACACCAAGTCACCATGCACAACAGGCCTCCCTCTTTTCGTAATATTTCAAGATTGTTTCAAATCTTTCAAAACCTTGTTCCAATCAAAGGTGTCTTAATTTTTGTTTCAAAATAACACAGAGGCAAATATATGTTTCATCTGTTAGTTTGCATCTCACACCTCAGCTGTTTGTCCATCATGGCTCCAAAGAGCAGGACCCTATTTTTGACCTCTAAGCATGTTTACTGTAACACCTGTGTCCTCCCTCAATCCTTCCCTTGCAATGTGCTTTGTCTTGATCATTCTTCTAGTTGTCATTCAACTCTGACCTTGGCTGCACTGAAGCTGGCACATTACATTACAAGGTTAAATACTGTACGGTACTGTATTACCAAAAATATATTAACTTACCTTTCCCGAGCAGTAGGTGGAAGAGCAGCCAAGGAGGAGCTGCGTGCATAACAGTAGTAGTGTCCACCCTCAGAAGAAAACCCTGAATGTACTACCACTCCATACAAGGCATAACGGGCATATCTGACTGCACCCTTCTCCTCATCATCTACTTCTGTTTTCTCTAGTGTGTGGTGAGGAGAAGATGAAGATGAGGATGAACTATGATGGAAGAGCTTGCTGTCAGCAACTGTCTTACTGGGGCTTCCTTCAGGATATAACAGAGTATCATTTTCTTTGTCATTACTGGAGATGCCCTTTCCAGAGAGACTGAGACCTAAGTGAGGTTGAAGTGTATCGGTCATTCCCAGTTTTTTATTCATGCACTTTCTCCCTGATCCCCAAGGTGGTGCATCTTCTGTGTCCAAGAAACTATGGCTGCAATACCACCCAGCCCCACCACTGCCCACACCCTCCCCAGGAGCTCTACGTGGCAGGTCCAGCCTGCCTGGGTCCCCTTGCCCCTCACTACAAAACTCACCACAGCCACCTGAAACACTGGTTTGTTCATCACTATGAGTATCTGATGGAAAATGGTCATTGTTCTCACTATCACACTGCTGCCCACTAACACCAATATCTTCTGGGCCACAACACACATTACATTTAATATCTGAACTCTGTTCATTTGCAGGGTACGATGATAGATCAGGAACTCTTACCACACTAACTTTCCTTAGTCTCTCCCCTGGTTTGCTCTGAGTAGAGTGTCTGATGGGCAGCCAAAGTTCTTCCCCAAAATCAACATTAGTGAAGACTTTCTGTCGATGAGCACGGGCAGTATCATAATAGAACCTGAGTTGTGTTAGAATGAGGTGGCATGGAGGTTCCAAGATCTGTATTGATCGTTCAGCATCTCGTTTACCTCCACATCGATCACATTCATACTGGTTCTCTCCTGTCAGCCTCTCAGGTGTCAGGTATCCTGTAATCAGGTCCTCAATACTCAGCTCTGTTACGGTTTCTCCCTGGTTGTTCTGTCGTGCCTCCCAGCTAGGATTTTTGGGGGGAACTGCAGTGGATGAGTCCGACTGTCGATGGGGATCCTCAAATGCTAAATGAATGTCTGTAAAAACATCTTTATGAATTGACTCAGTCTTGCACTGGAGACACTTAATGCAGGTGGCAAGCTTACCTCCAAACACCTTATGCACAAGGCTCACAAAATACTCACTTTTGGGGGACCATTCTGACCCTTCCACTTCTTCAATGGTAAGCCCCATATCACCACCTTCATGGAATGTCTGAAGGCGGGGTAATGTGGGGCTGCCAGGAATAGTGGGGCTACTTATCTGTTCTTCTGCAAGATCCCCACTAATGCCACTATCAGAACTGTTGTCTAAGTCTGAGGTCATCTCTCCCTTGGGGGACTTCAGTGTGTGGCGAGGAGCTGTGTCAGGGGATGTGTTGTGCTTACGTTTACACAACCCCGGCTTGGCTTCCATCCCAGTCCCTGCCTCAATATCTACAACAGATGATGTGTTTTCATCAGAGGTGACTGTTTTATGAGACACACCTGCAATATCACTCTCCATTTTGTTAATGCCATCCTTCTTACTGCCTTTTTCCTCTACACAAACTCCCATCTCTACCTTCCTTCCTATCCCACAAACCTCTTCTGTATCCATCCCCTCCATGGGTTCCTCCTTCATTTGCCTGTGGATATGCTTTTTACTATTCACTTCCTCCTCTTTCAACAGCACCTCAGCATCTCCCTTCATCCCGCTAGTTAGCTCACCAACTTTAATCACCTTAGTGCCCACCTCCTCCATGGGCTCTGCTTTGAGGAGTTTTTGAAATTTCTTTTTATCCCCTGCTTCTTCCTCTTCTTTTACTAACACCCTTCCTTCTCCTTTTAGTCCTCTACTGAGGTCTTCTCCATCCTCTCCACTCACTCCTCCTCTGTGGTCGGTCTCCACAAGATAATCCTCTGAATCATATAGTTGTGGCTGAAGATCATAAGATAGGGGCTGAAGGTCAGAGGAGGCCAGGCTGGCAGTCTCACTCTCAATAATAACACGCTCTTGATATTCTGGCAAAGACTGCCCAGCTCCCTCTTCTTCGTGTAGAGTGGTCATCAGATGTCTGAGGAAAAAGTCAAAATAAGTATACATGAAGCAAAGGTGATATGAATGATAACAATAATAATAATATTCACCACCACCACCATGATGCCTCTGTTTCCCACCTGCTGAGGGGGTGAGGCAGGATACAGAAAGCAAGGAAGTGGAAAGAATATGATAATGAAAGAACGAATCAACAGCATGCCCAATGAAATGAGCCGAACATGTATTCTTTCACCATTCAAGCCCTTGGATTGCCTCCACCTGACAGGAACCCCTATCCCCACATTGCTTCATTTTTACCTATAAGACAGAGTCAACCTGTTGACTGTCACGTTAAAGGGGGATCACCACCACAAAATTCATGCAGCCAGCTTGATCTCGTCAGGTCCCTTGTCTCATCATCTTCCATGCCTCTCTTTCTCACATACTCATTTACTATACCTATCCAACTTCTTGGTATACCATGCCTTCTCTTACCTTAAACCTAACTCTGATATATCTTTCTTTTTTACTTTTCTTTTTCACCACTATTTGCACCCATTCACTCCACATGACCATACCATCTAGGTACTTTCTCTCTGGCTCTGGTGATTGCAGACTTCTCTATGCCACATCTTTCATAAATCACATTATTCCTTATCCTATCTGTAAAGGACATATGAAACTTACTAAATTCATCACGAAACTGCCCGGGATTCGTACTCAGGCTCTCACACTCCACATGTGCACACATTACCATTAAACCAAAGAGAGGATCCCCACACTGCCTCTGGCCATGCAGGCTTATATAGACCCCATTTCATATCCAAGCACTACACTCTACACACATTCCTGAACAACCCCATCTTCACTGTTCTTACTCATGACTTCTCATTTTCATGCCACACTGCAGTTTCACATCTGCATGGTACAGCAGACACTAAACATGCAAGCCTCTCATAGCTGCCACACTTAGACCTCTGCTTCCTATTAAGGCCTACACAGCACCAGCCACCTTCCTTCCCACTGACACTCTACTTGCCATTTCTGCACATTTACCTCTCTTTCCTGCTTTCTATTTGCAAGGTATACAGGATGATGAGGCTAGGTAACTGACAACAACTTGAAATGGTTGGAAGAATTTTTTACAGAAGAATGTAAGTTAAGGGTTTGACACACCTGTCCTTTCTTGCAGGACTGATTTTTTTTTTTTTTTTTTTTTTTTTTTTTTTTTTTTTTTTAACGAACCCACTGGGTTTGGGGGGGTTTTATTGGGTTTTATTGGGGTTTTGGATTTTTTTTTCTTACTCTTCATATTTATATGTAAATCATTAAAATAAGCAATTAAAATGTAATTTAAAGTGAAACAGAAGGTTTTAAGTGTTATCTGGAAACAGACACTTGTTTAAGACATGTTGTTTTTGTTACAAAGTGGTCTGGTTGGACAAAGCCTCTGTTAACTTGTATTGTACAGGAAATGGACGGAGTACTCAGTGTCTCAAGTCTCAGTTTCTCCTTGCTAGTGAGAGGAAGACAGCAACAAAATGCCTGCTGGTGGCGGCAAAAAAAGGCAACAGAATGGCATGAAGTTGATATTTTAGAAAATGATAAAGAGAAAGCACCCTGCAAATACTGCAACCAAATAATATGTGCTAAAATTGAAAGAGTGAGAACTCACATCCAAAAATGCCCCAAGAGGAAAGTTCATTATAGGGAAAAGGCAGGTGAGTTACAGAGTAAGGCGATTAGAAAGACTAAATAAGTAATTGTAAACCAGCATTTTTGTATGTAAAATTTAACCACATTAAAAACTAAAAACACACACACACACACACACACACACACACACACACACACACACACAGCTTTTTTTTTTTTTTTTAGTTTTTTTTTTTTTTTTGAGGGGGTCGGTTTTTTAAATCCAACCCTGCTTTTCTTGGTGAAGTGACTGTCACGGGACTGGCTAACTGACAGGTGGTATGGAGCAAGTAAGTGTGAATGTGTATACCTGTGAGGTGGAGTAAGAATTCTGAGGGGTTGAATGGTGTGTGAATGAGTGTCGCTAATTCAACAGGGCAGAGTTCTGGTTAGTTTCTCCTTCTATCAGGTTTTTTCTGGCTCTCTGAATCCTGCCTCACATGATCTTTGGATGGAAAAATGAGATCTGAATGATGACAGCAATCACGATGACAACAACGATGACAATGACAATGAGATGATGATGATGATGATCCTATTCTTTTTATGAACCAGATTTTTATGGTCTATATGTGCTGCCTATGTCTACATTAAAATCCACAGAAACTAAATCTCTGCTATCAGTATCTTTCTGCTGTCACTTACCGAAGGTACTCTGAACAGTCTTGCTGCATGCCGGGTGAGAACCATGATGGACGTGACTTATCATGGAAGAGCTTAGGTGCCACATGGGGTCGATGGGTGAAGCACAGTAGAACAAAAAGGTGTTGCAGCTGTACCAAAAGTTGCTGGTTGGATCGAGGGGTTGCATGCAAGATCCCATGTCGAAAGCTGGAGCAAAGGTAACTTTTGTTACATTTTATATGCAAGACAATGCACTTACAGTTCTAGAGTAACCAGCTGTCCTTATATCAGAAAACACTTAAACAGAATTCAGGCAAAATGATTACTGCAGTTTCAAATTACATTCATCAATACAGTACTTTCTAACAGTTGAGGCAATATGGAATTACTATAATGTATGGAACAACCAACCAAAACTGTTACTGTAATAACCCCATGACACCCAAGGTTAAGATGTAGTGGCCTAGCCAACCACACATAATTGGTAATTCTCCCCTAATCTGAAAAAATTTGTATTTTGTAGCTCATTCACATACAGTAAACTTCTTACACTGGGTACTTGGTAAAATTAGAAAGCACTATGTTTCAGCTTCAAGATGCCATTGAATTCAAGCTACTACACTGCTTTGAGGGAAAAACTACAGGAAGTTAAAAAAAAGGGACCTTTCTGGATATTTGGTAGCAGTAGTAGAGAATGCATAAAAAAGGGAGAACTATCATTCACCATGCCCAATGAAATGCGTCAGACACTCGTTCATACACCATTCAAGCCCTCAGAGTCCTGGCCCCATCTAACATGCTCAAACATCAATATCAGCTCACCTGTCAGTCATAAATAGTGCCTGAATCACAGAATTCATGTAGCATGTGTTTCCCAGGTTGCGAAGGCCCGCTTTCTGACCATGGGGTCGTTGATGGTAACCCCCTTCCCCAACAATTCCCAAGACACTGCCTTCTGCGGCCGCCACACCCCGTAAATGTCCTGTCAGCCCGGCTCCTCCCCGCATAGGTACCTCAGAGGTTGCCCACCGATGCTCCTGGATCAACATGTGGATTTCTTCCTCTGACGGTGATGGGTATTTCTGGAAATAAACAGGAATACTCTTAGAGCTCAATGACTGACAATCACTCCCAAACATGAAGTTGAAACTATCTGTATACATGAATTTATTCTAACTAGTGCTGCAACACATTCTAAGATACTGGTAAACTGAAAGGGTTGGAGATGGCATGTAACACACTTTCATCCATTCTCCCACCATCAAAAACAAAGTACAGTACCTCAATGTGATACATTAATAAGAAATACATTATTTAATCCCTTTATATGTATTGTAAGTGCAATGTTCCAGTTACAGTACAGTACTATACACTAAACCTTCTCTATAACTCCACTGAATTATAATTACATCCTTTATACATTTACTATGTGTCACTAAGTATGGGTAAAAGTATACAAAATCGTAATAAGACAGAGTGAAAACCTTTCAGGCTGCATTATCACTGGGATTGAAAAAGGAATATCATCTGATCAGAACACTCCTTTCCTGTCTCCTTTCCTTAAAGCAGGTATACCACTGCTTAAGTGAATTGTAATATTCCATCCATCAATTCATCATCCAATCCTAAACTGCCCCATGAGGAGCATAGGAGCCTGGGGCTAGGTAAGTTGGTCCAGACATTTAAGATGAAAGTGGCCAACCTCACTCATCCCTGAGTGGCATTACATGAGTAATAAACCCCAACCACCCCTTGGATATAAACTTAACCAGGTTCAATCCAACTGGAGTGCTTTAATTACCCACTAAACCACCAAGTGCCATAATTTGGTTATATGATTACCACCCAGCACAGTAAATGGTTTCCTGCTGTACAGGAAACCATTTGGCTTGTCACTCAGTGCAGTGTCACCCACAGGCCAAAGGAAGAAGAAAGAATGAAGGAATGAAAGACAGAAGAGGAAGCGTAATGTCACCCGTAGGCAGAAAGAAGAGGAAAGAACGAAGGAAAGAAAGGCAGAAGAGGAAGGAAG
Organism: Coenobita brevimanus; assembly: GCF_032717465.1. Taxonomy (NCBI): domain Eukaryota; kingdom Metazoa; phylum Arthropoda; class Malacostraca; order Decapoda; family Coenobitidae; genus Coenobita; species Coenobita brevimanus. The sequence continues at coordinate 33,256,701 of NC_136979.1, forward strand.
GAAAGGAGGAGAGGGCAGACACCCAAAGCAGCACTACATCAAGTCAGTGGATGGTGAGCATCCTCACCCACCACCAAGGGGACGCTCACCACCCACTCACTCGATGTAGTGCTGCTTTGGGTGTCTGCCCTATCCACTTTTCCTTCCTTCCTCTTGTCTTTCTTTCCTTCATTCTTTCCTCTTCCTCCTGCCTATGGGTGACTTTACCCTCCCTCTTCTGTATTTCTTTCCTTCATTCCCTTCATTCTTTCCTCTTCCTTCTGCCTGTGGGTAATAAACATACTGTATGAAAAACAAACTGCTGTTTTTGAAGTTCATTCATAAGGCAGAAAACAGGATAACTTATACAATGAGTTATCCACTTAATGAATGGTAGTCCTAATTTTTACATTACGGTAACAAATCATCATCATCATCATCATCCGAACCTCTTTTCCCACCCTAGAGCAGGGTGAGGAGTAGCAATGTCCAGACAGCCCAAGTCAGCCCAATCCAATGGGCGACTCTTCCATTCACTCATCAATCGAGCCCCCTGACTCCTGGCTCTATCTGATACACCAAAAACTTTCACCACATTCTTTAGCTTCACATAAATGTATCCAATAGAGTCAATCTGGAGGCTGTCATGTTAAAATGGGGTGCTAAATCCCTGATCATGCACTTCTCACAACATTCATCCAGCCAGCTCACTCTCTTGTCAGTCCCCTAGCCTCACCGACTTCATACCTCTCTTTCTCACACACTCATCCACCATATCCTTCCACCTGCTCCTTAGCCTACCTCGCCACCTCCTTCCTTCATATTCACTCAGATATACCTTTTTCACCAATCTAATGTTATCCAGTCTCACCACATGAATATACCATCTCAGTGCACTCTCTTTGATTCTGGTGTCCAAAGACTTCCTCTCTCCACATCTTTAACGGATCAAATTATTTTGTATCCTATCCACTCTCTGTACTCCACATACATCCCTCAGCAGTCCCATCTCCACTGCTCTCACTCCTGACTTTTCATTTTCATGCCACACCATAGTTTCACATCCATATGTCAGAGCTGGCACTAACATATATATATATATATATATATATATACATACAGTATATATATATATATATATATATATATATATATATATATATATATATATATATATATATATATACATACAGTATATATATATATATATATATATATATACATATATATATATATATATATATATATATATATATATATATATATATATATATATATATATATATATATATATATATATATATATATATATATATATATATATATATATATATATATATATATATATATATATATACATACAGTATATATATATATATATATATATATATATATATATATATATATATAATCATCATCATAATCATCATCATCATCATCAGCCACTGAGGTCCACTGCAGGACCGGCCTATCCCTAACGACGCAGGGACGATACAGCCAATGTTTCTCTACCCAATGGCTTAGGCTGTCTGGTAGAGACTGTATGTAGGATGAGAAGAGCTTGTGAGTGTGATTGTAGTGTTGTAGTGGCTTTGGATGTGTGTGTAGTCTGTGAACCAAGTGTAATCGGCCTGCCTTAAGCCGACAGGGTGCAAGCATACTAGTATGCGACACTGGTTCAACCACAGTACCCCTTGTGTCTGCCAAAATAGTAAGTGGCTTGGTGAACGCTTCCCAAAGTTTTTACAACTCTGGCGGGAGGCTAACCCGAACTCACCAGCGTGCGAAAGCACACTCTACCACTGGACCATAGAGGCTCCATATATATATATCCACTCACTCAGTGTAGTGCTGCTGTCAGGTGTCTGCCCTTTCCTCTCCTCTCTCCATTCCTTCCATCCTCTTCCGTCTTCCTTTACTTCATTCTTTTCTTGTCCTTCTGCCTACGGGTAACTTTACACTTCCTTTGCTGTCATTCTTTCCTCTTCCTTCTGCCTGTGGGTGACTCTACACTGAGTGACAAGCCAAATGGTTTCCTGTACACCAGGAAACCATTTACTACGCTGGGTGGTAACCATATAACCAAATTTTGGCGCTTGGTGGTTTAGTGAGTAATTATTGCACTCCAATTGGATTGAGCCAGTGAAGGTTTATATCCAAGGGGTGGTTGGAGTTGATTGCTCATGTAATGCCATTCAGGGATGACTGAGGCTGGGCACTCTCATCTTAAATGTCGGGAACAACTGCTTAGCCCCGGGCTCCTATGCTCCTCATGGGGCAATGTAGGATTGGATGATGGATGGATGGATGGATGGATATATATATATATATATATATATACAGTTGGCCCTCCACATTTACAGGGGTTAGGGGAGACAGACACCTGCGAATGTGGATATTCCACGAATGTTTGGTGCACCCTCCCGTAAATGCCTCTAGAGCTACAAATCACCCTCTGTGAGCAAGTGTCCATATAATGTACCTAATAAACCATATCTGGTACCTGGAAGCAGTATAAAATATCACAAACAGCTGATGACTTGCCCACACATGACTGTGGGCAAGTTATCAGCTATGTATTTACCCCATCTTCTTACAACCACACCCATTAAATTCAGTCTTGGCTCCAAACAGGGGCAATCCACAAATCTGTGACACCCGCGAAAGTTGATTCCATGAATGTGGAGGGGGGCCTGTATATATATATATATATATATATATATATATATATATATATATATATATATATATATATATATATATATATATATATATATATATATATATATATATATATATATATATATATATATATATATATATATATATATATATATATATATATATATATATATATATATATATATACTGTATATATAATATATATATATATATATATATATATGTATACACAGTACCCTCACATCCAACATGCATTTGTCCAGCACAATTCGCGTCCAGCACGGGGAGCAAAAAATTAGTATGATTTAATACGATTTAAGTACTGTAAAACAGGTGCATAAGCAAAACACTGACGGAGCTCCGAGAAGTGGGCAAAATCTGCAGAGTGCGCCTCTAGCACAATCACCTCTGGTCCAACACAGTCATAATGGACGTTCCCGTGACGCTGACAGCCAATCAAAACTTCCGATCAAGTAGCCTCCCCCGCCTGCTATCGTGACATGATCGTGATGTCGCCCAATGAAAAACGCTTCTGCTCTCACGTGATGCTTTGTTTAAACTTCTCCCGCCACAGTGCCGCTCAGTCGCATAATTCGCATTGGACAGTGCTTTTTTCTCACTGCATTTTCTGCCCTTGCCACTGCATTTTACCCTGCTCACGATGCCTAGGAAGCCTTCTGAGAACCCCAAGAAGCGGCGGCACCTCCCTCAGCCCACCAAGCTAGAATTCATCAAGGGGCAGAAGAAAGGGGAGAGGAATTTCAAAGGATTTATGAGGGAAGTTGAGGAGGAGCAGCAGCCATTATCTGCTAGTGATGCCAGCAGCCATCCTCCAGGGACCCAGTAGGACTCCCTACAGCCTCGGATATCACCTCCCATTCCCAGCAAACCCACCAACACTATCCTAAAAGGTTAGTTATCATTCATGGTACAGTACCATTTATTATAATTACAGTAGTACCAATATATGTATAGGTATATGGTAGGTATTTAGGGTGACTTTTCCTAGCATTGCTGACATACCGGTAATTCATTTTTCCCCATAAGCTCTGTTGTTTGTCCAACACGTTTTTGGTCCAACAAGGGAGCCATGCATGACATTACTGTATTACCGTGTTGGAAGCGAGGGTACTGTATATTATATATATACACATACGTACAGATATACAGTAACCCCTCAAAGACCCAGACGACCAAGACCTGGTCACCCCAAGTCCCAGACATTTTGGGCTTGGGCCTATTAGTCCAAGTCTTGGATATTCCCTTAGATATTCGGACAAAAGGCCATCAGGACGAATGTCCGAAATGATCTGGGACATCAAAAATGACCAAAAAAACATTAAAATGCAAAAAAGGCCGATGTGTTCATCTCTACTCTTTAAATTTGCCACGTGGTGACGAACAGCTGTGTTTTGACATGTAGTTCTGGCGAAGTCCGCTAGAGTTCCTGCATCTTCCCCACTTCCTGCCTAGCTACCGTTGTGACTGTACGCTCTTCGCCATGGCTGCCCACATGCTCACTTTTGTGGTTGTGCCCTACCTGCTGCATTACTGGATTATTGTACGTGCTTCAAGTGCACCTTCACCACTGTCAGAGTCATAGAGGAGGCGGTTAATCTTCATGACAGCCACAGACGTGTACCCTGTACACTGCTAAATATTTTCCTTATTCACTTCTGATTTCTCATTCTCTGGTTCCTTTTCATTTATTTTACAGTTTCTGTCCCTTATTTGTGTGAATAGGGTCTTAAATAGGTGCAGTGCATCTCCGGTAGGAAGTTATTTATGTGGCTTTCAAAATTAGGTGCGGTTGGGGTCTATAAATACGTGTCCAGGGGAATTTTGCCCAAGTCCCAGACAAGACCAAGTCCCGGACATTACTTGGGTTATATTACATTGGATATTGGAGAGGTTACTTTGATATACAATACCCCTAGATGCAGTACCCCGGCTCAGCGATGGGGGTAGAAATACCACCATACCCTGACTAACGATTGCCAAAAACCATTTTAACGATGGGTTTTGATTTTTATTACCAATTTTGATGACATTTTAGACTAAAATTGAAACTGTTTTTAGACTTAGATTAATGTGTTTTAGTCACAGAAGAGGTGAACATTGTCATTTTGGGGTACAGTTTACAAAATTTGATTTCTTCCAGACATATTTGACAATTTTCAGATTTTATTTCTTAGTTTTAGTGCATTATTTACAGGAGTTAGGCTTAGGTTAACTTCTCTTACAGCTGTTAGACCATTTACATTAGCTTTAAACTTGTTTTTGGTCTCATTTGGGTGGGTTTAGGGCTTGGTAGGGGGGGAACCCAAGGCTGCAAAACGCATCCCTATACTTTACATAAATCTACCCCGATATACGATACCCCCCTAATGATAGGTCTTTACTTAACCAACTGCATCGTTAAACCGGGGTATACGTTACACGTCCATCCATCAGCAAATCCTACGTTGCTCCATGGGGAGCACATGGGGGGCTAGGCAAGTTGGTCCTGACATTTAAGATGAAAGTGGCCAGCCTCACACATCCCTGAGTGGCATTACGTAAGCCATAAACCCCAACCATCCCTTGGATATAAACCTCCACTGGCCCAATCAGACTGGAGTGCCTTAATTACTCACTAAACCACCAGGTGCCATAGTTTAGTTTTATAGTTACCACCCAGCACAACATATGGTTTCCTTGTGTACAGGAAACTATTTGACTTGTCATTCAATGTAGAGCCACCCATATACAGGAAGAGGAGGAAGGAATGAGGGAAAGAAAGGCAGAAGAGGGAGTCTAAAGCTACCCGTAGGCAGAAGGATGAAGAAAGAATGAAGTAAAGAAAGGCAAAAGAGGAAGGAAAGAAAGAAGGAAGGAGGAGAGGAAATGGCAGACACCCAAGAGCAGCACTACATCGAGTGAGGGTATATATATATATATATATATATATATATATTAGAGAGAGAGAGAGAGAGGTGCATGGTATGTAGGAGGACTACTGGGCCTTGGAAGCAGGCTGTGAAGCCTTTGCCCAGAGTCGGACACATAAAAAAATATATATATATTTATATACATACAGTATATATATAATATATATATACATTATATATATATATATATATATATATATATATATATATATATACAGTATATATATATATATATATATATATATATATATATATATATATATATATATATATATATATATATATTGCCAGATTCCATAATCCCATAGCATATATATATATATATATAGAGAGAGAGAGAGAGAGAGAGAGAGAGAGAAAGAGAGAGAGAGAGAGAGTAAACCCTCTATAATTCAGATTAATTGGGTGGACCCTTATGTCGAATCATCCAAAAACCCGAATTATTAGAGCTCATACTTGCTCCTATCCCCAAATCACACCCATGCTCAGTATAACATAGCTTTTCACAAAAACACTGATCAGTACAGTATATTATTACTTTATACTCAAAGAGTGCACAATACAATAAATAAAATAGTGTCACACCTTGATAATGAAGTTTTGCAACACAGTAGTAGAGTACAGTACACTTAACAGTACTGAAGGTACTGTACAGTTCTTAAAAATTACATTTATTACTACACTTATCACTACAAAAACTGTTCATGTCCACTTATCACTGGAACCCTTTTCAGACTTGTCACGCTTAATTCTAATTTCTATCTGAATTAAAATGATTTGTCTGGTGGTCAAAAAAGATCCAAATAAACGGATTTCCAAATAATTCGGGTTTGAATCAGAGAGGGTTTACTGTAAATACATATATATACATATATATATATATATATATATATATATATATATATATATATATATATACAGTAATCATTCTAACATCCGGACGCCCAATAACCGAACATCCCCACTACCCGGACCTAATTGTCCTGGGATCCAACATTCCCAAAATGGTCCGAAAACCCAAAAAAATAAAAAAAAAATAAAACGATTTTTTCCCGTCCGTAATTTGAACTTGCCGCGCGCGCCGCGGGGAGCATTGTTTTGCTGCGTCATTCCTCCGACGTCCGATAAAGCGCCGCTGCATCCTCCCCACTTCCCGCCTGTCTCTCACCGCGATTGGACGTACGCTCTTCGCAATGGCTGCCCACATGTTCGCTTTTGTGGTGGTGCCCTACCTGCTGAAGGGCCTCCTGCTGCTCTCGGGCCTCCTCTTAGTGTGTGTGATGATGGCCCCGCCACCTGAGAAAAGAAAGAGAGTGGTGCTGACTCTGGAAAAGAAGAGGGAGATATTGGAGAAAGTTGATGTGGGTTGGTCTTCTTCCCGCATTCTCCGCGAGTACAACCTGGCCCGGTCGACTTTGTTTGATATCAAACGTTCCCGAAACAAACTCATGCAGTACACGACTGACTTCTCGTCGAGAAGCAAACGCAACGTGGAAAGGAAGGTTATGTTTACCCCCAAGTTTGCAGAAATCGACCGATCCACGTTGATTTGGTATCGACAGCAACGTGCAGCTGGTGTGATGGTACGTGGAACGGAGCTGAAGGCTGCTGCTGAGAAGTTCGCAAGGCTTCACGACGCCCTAGACTTCAAGGCATCCAAGGGTTGGCTCTTCGCGTTCAAGTTGCGACATGGCCTTACTAACCGTAAAGCACATGGCGAAGCATTGGACACTAACGAGAATGGAGTTGACGAGTTTCGGCACAAGGTGAAAGGCTTGATCGACAGGGAGGACCTAAATCTCGGTCAAGTCTACAATCCTGACGAAACTGGCCTATTCTATCGCTCGCTGCCAACGAACACTCTAGCCGAGGAGACGGAGAAGCGTGTACCTGGCCGCAAGCTTTCCAAGGAACGGATATCTGCTTTGTGTTGTGCCAGTGCTAACGGCATGCACCGGCTTAAGCCCGTTGTTGTTGGCCGTGCAAAGCAGCCTCAGTGCCTTCGTGAGGTGATGGATGTCCTTCCTGCCGTCTGGTACCATTCTTTGAAAGCATGGTTCACAGCTGTGATTTTCAAAGACTGGTTTCACTGTCACTTCGTCAAGGAGGTCATCCATTACCAGACGAAGACACTGCGAATCCCTCGCGACCAGGTAAAGGCTCTCTTTCTGCTTGACAATGCACCTGCCCACCCGTGCAACAAGGACTTGGTTGCTGAGAATGGCCGAATTAGGTGCATGTTTCTGCCACCTAATACGACTGCTCTCATTCAACCCATGGACCAAGGAGTGATCATGGCAACAAAGCGCCTATACCGTCGGAAGTTCCTGGACGAGGTGATGGTTGTTCTCGAGGACGAGGACGAGCGCAGGGAAGGACGGGACACACGAGGCAAGCGGACTTTGGAAAACCTTCGCCGCTACAACATCAAGTCTGCGCTGTACAACTGGGCTAGTGCATGGAAGGAAGTCCCTGTGAAAACTCTTGAAAATGGTTGGTCTTGTCTGCTTCTCGGAATGGATGTGGAGTACGATTTTCTGGGGTTTGACGTGGATGACTTCCATGCACGGTTACGTACGCACGGCGATAATGTTGATATGGATGATGTTCATGAGTGGTTGGACGACGACGAGGGCGATCCTGGGTATCAGACGTTGTCTGATATCGAGATCGCGTCTTCGGTTGCTGGTGTCAGTACCGAACTTGAAGATTCCGACGACGAAGGCAACGATGATGCGGACTCCTCTCAGCAGGACACTACTCCAGCCATCCCCAAGCTGAGCGCACTCCGGGAACATCTAGAGTTTGTCCTAGACTACCTGGAACACCCGGACTGCGACAGGGAGATGGGGCCCTTGGGACTCGTGGAGGAACTGCGTGCTTTCAGGCAGCGCAACATCAATCGTCAGAATCGTCGTTCCTTGCGTCAGTCAACGATTGACAGTTTTTTCAGGCCCATGACCCACGCTGTGCCCAGCCCTGGCTCCACTCCGTTGCCTCCCCAAGACAGGCCCTCATGCTCCGAGCCACAGCCCAGCACATCAGCCACGGTGGAGTCACCGCTCGACGTGAGTTTGCGGTTTTTTTCAGAGTCCTCTGCAGTGGGTACGCCATCACCACGACCCAGCGATGCACCCCTAGGTCGCCTGCCAGTGATACTCTCGGACTCTGACAGTGAATAAACAGCAAGAACTTCTCCACTAGACCACACAGGAATTTTGAGTGTTGTGCAGTGAAAAAAACGGTGTGTTGTGTTAAGGTTTTCAAGTTGAGAGAAAAGACTCAATGGAAAAGAAATTTAACGTAAACAGACTTCTTTGTTTTGGCTTTGGAAAATGGAAAAAAATTGGGAAAAGTTAAAGTGCAACACTAAGTTACAATGGAGCATTATTTGGACAAAAGTGAACACTGTGAAGAGAACGGACTTCTGTGTGTTATTGACTAAGTTCAGTGCAAGACTTCAGGAAGAGTGTATTGCAAGTGCTTCAGGAAATCGTTCTTACTGTCAGAGTCCAAGAGGAGGCGGTTATTCATCGAGGTGGCCAGGGACTTGCTGTAAGTAGCCAGAATGTTTCATACTGTACTTTTTTCCATACTATACTTACCAGAATGTTTCATACTGTACTTTTTTCCATACTATACTTACCTCATTTCACTCTTTAATGTCCTTTATTGGTGTGAATAGGGTGTTTGTAGCTATGCATGTGCAGCAGGAATGTGTTTTTCTGAGTTAGGCTAGGTTAGGGTCCATAAGTACCAGAATGTTATTTAATGTATGAACATACTTCTAAACCCTCATTTTATGTTTCTTTTGCATTTATTTCAGTCATTTATGTGCCTTATTGGTGTGATTTAGGTCTTAAATAGGTGCTATGCATGTCCAGAGGGAGTTGTATAGGTGTTTCTCAGAGTTAGGGTCCATAAGTACAAGTCCATAAGCTGGGGCCCAATATCCAGACAAAACCAATAACCGGACCTACCAATGGCTCTATTACTTCGGATATTGGAGTGATTACTGTATATATATATATATATATATATATATATATATATATATACAGTATATTACAGTATACATGGAGCCTCTGTGGTACAGAGGTAAAGTGTTCGTCTTGCACTGGTGGACGCGGGTTTGCCTCCCGCCAGAGTTGTAATAAGTTTGGGAAGCGTTCACCAGGCCACTGACCGCTTTTGTGGACATAGGGGTGCTGTGGTTGAACAAGTGTCCCATACTTGCACCAAATAGGTTTACAGTGGCCCGATTACACTTGGTTCACAGACTACACACACATCCAAAGCAACTACAACACAACAATTACACTCACAAGCACTTTTCACTGTTCATACAGTCTCTAACAGACAGCCTACGCCACTGGGTAGAGATACGGTACATTGGATGTATCGTCCCTGCTTCAGTAGGGATAGGCCGGTCCTGCAGTGGACCTCAACGGCTGATGATGATGGTGATGTTGATTATATATATATATATATATATATATATATACAGTACCCTCGCGTCCAGCACGCGTTAGTCCAGCACGATTCGAGTCCAGCACGGTGAGCAATTAATTAGTATTATTTAATACGATTTAATTACTGCAACACGAGTGTGTTAGCATAACACGCACAGGGCTCCGAGAAGTGGGCCAAATCCGCAGAGTTCACTCTAGCACGATCACCCCCGCTCCAACACGGCCATACTGGACATTCCCATGATGATGATAGCCAATCAAAAACTTCTGATCAAGTAGCCTTCCCCGCCCGCTATCGTGACGTGATCGTGATGCCGCCCAATTAAAAACGCTTCTGGTGTCACGTGATGTTTTGTTTACATTTCTCCCGCCACAGAGCCACTCAGTCGCATAATTGCATTGGAAGGTGCTTTTTTCTTGCTGCATTTTCTGCCCTTGTTACTGCATTTTACCCTGCTCACGATGCCTAGGAAGCCTTCTCAGAAGGCTAAAAAGCATCGAGAGGAAGAAGAAAGGGGAGAGGAAAGTTGACATTGCCAAGGCCTACGACATGAATGAAGCCTACGTGATCATAATAAAAAACTTAAGACAAGATCCTGGCAGCCGAAGGCTATCACACGGCACTTCATACCAGGTTTGCCGAGGATACGATGGTAAATCGGAACAGTAACGTGGTAAAATTGCCGACGATACCACGGGCATTTGGAATTCATCTGGATGGATTCCTGCCGAGCATACGATGGGGGAAAACAGTGTGACCAAAACCCAGGCGACTCGACAGAGAATGTATCGTACTACAACATTGAACATTTAGCCTGACACTGAATACATATTAATATTTTAGAATAAATATCAATCATTTTGAAACCCTTCTCATCGGCGTGCGTACCAGTTTATAAACAAAGTTGCTTCTCCTTATTCTCTACCGAGTCAGCGACAGCGATCACTTTCCACAGTCACGAGACGGGGCTGTGGCAACAGTGTGAGAAGCATGCACTTTGCCGAGGATTACAGGGCTAGGACAGGCAGAAGCAGGACCTTCCATGGCTGTGGACGAAGATAGTGATTCTGAGTGTGATTTCGAAGGATTTATGAGGGAGGTTTGATTTCGAAGGATTTGTGAGGGAGGTTGAGGAGAAGCAACAGCCATTACCCGCTAGTGACGTCAGCAGCCATCCTCCGTGGACCCAGTAGGACTAACTACAGCCTTGGATACCACCTTCCATTCCCAGCAAGCCCACCAACACTATCTTAAAAGGTTAGTTATCATTCATAGCACAGTACCATTTATTATAATTACAATAGTACCAATATATGTATAGGTATATGGTAGGTATTTAGGGTGACTTTTCCGAGGGTTGCTGACATAATTCATTTTTCCTCATAAGCTCTATTGTTAGTCCAACACGTTTTTGGTCCAACATGTGACCCATGCATGACAATATTACCGTGCTGGACGTGAGGGTACTGTGTATATATATATATATATATATATATACTGTATAAACATACATACACACACACACACACACACACACACACACACACACACATACTGTATATAGTATACTGTATATTATGCACTTATGTTTCTTTTCTCTGTGCAAATAATTATAATGATGATGATGATGACGATGGTGATGACACTGACAATGATGACGATGATGACAATGATGATGGCAAAACATTATCTGGATGGTATCAAGGATGTTCTATCATCTTAAAGTATGGCCACCCTCTCAAAAAGGCCTGTCAACTCTTCCAAATACAGGTGACAACACACCTGGAGGGCATCCATGAGTGGCTGGTAAGTGTCTGGATGGCCAGGGTGGAGGGCCATGAGGGTGTGGGCAAGGGTGGCCAGGCGAGGTAGAGTTGATTGTGATGATGCGGACCCCTCTCTCTCCAGCAACCCCAGGATATCAACCAGGACTGGAATAATCTGCAAGTATGATAAAATTACGAATAAAAGTAGAGTAATGAATCAGTGGCAGGGATAAATACTGCTCAGCTCTGTGAATAAACAGTGAGTATGGAATAAAGATTTCCTAAATATATTTACCTGACCATCAGCAGAAATTCTGAATATCTGTTCATCATCACTTGAGTCACTTTACATGCAAGGGCAAGCAGTTACATAACTGACCTTGTAATCTGATACATGCTCAGATCTGAGTGTATCACGGGGAGATATTACTGGGATTGGTGTTATTATTAATACTGTATTAGAAAAACCTTTACAAATAGTGCTTCCATGACCTACCACCAGTGGAAAAAGTGGATTTCTGCTGTACAAAAACTCAGAGTGGCAAACCAAATGGTCACCTGCACTCTAAAAAAAATTTTTATTGTAATCTTCACTCCTCCCCTCTCATTTTTTTCATAAGTAACAGACATACAAAACCTCATTTGATTTGCACTGGTGATTTACATAAATGCTATTATAAAGCTATTAATCAATTAACATTGCATATAATTAACTTACCTGTCACATTATCATATACAAAACCTAAGTCTGGCACAAGTAACCTTGTAGGAGGATAAACATGAACCTCAAAACAAGTAATTCAAGCATATGTGCCCATGTCATACTGTATCACAATAACCTTTTTATAGGCAAAAATCCTGGTACGCATGCAGGGTTGATAATTATTTTTTCTAATATAAGCTCAAGGAAACAGCTCTCCAATCTGTCAAATCCTAAATGCTGGTATGCTTGTCAACCTAACCCAGTAATACTCAAATGCAACTAGGGATATCAGTAAATACTATCTACCTCCACTTCCCTTTTGCTTTTCATGTTAAAGCCCAGGCAACAGTCACCTTATGGAATGCGATGGGAGAATGCTGGAAGGAAAGCAGCAATGTTGACAACACTGACACCACACCTGGTCGCACCACAGGTATCTGCAGTGCCATCACCAACTGAAAGCATATTAATTTCTATACTGACTGACAGATGCAAAATAATAATTATCATCTCAGCTATGGATGGGATGAGATTAGGTCAAAAAAAAAAAAAAAAAAAAAAAAAAAAAAAAGATGGAGGGGAGGGAACTCATCAACAGCATGCATACCAAAAGGGGCCATAAACTCATTCATTCACTATTCAAGCCCCTCCCCCCAAAAATCTTGACGTTACAAACCTATCTGCATTTTTTTTTAATCAAAATAATATAAATATGAAAAACTGAATGAAAAACTATTTATACCTTAAGCTTTGGTGTGCAATGGCACACAAGGGCAAGATGGAAGTTTGAGGTCAGAGTAAATGAGCCTAAGTGGCTTACTGTAACAGCTAAATCATACCAATGCTATACAGAATCTACACATACTGTACTACAGTAGGTATACTGTATAAAAACTACTGATTAAAAGATGCATTTGTGACTTACATCAGCCTGAGTCTTTCATTATCATTAATGATGAATTTCAGATAATATAAGCCTTCTATCCACATATTAAACATGATTCCTTGTTATACACCATTTTTTTTTTAACTTTCATAATACTAAAATTGCTTTCTTAGGTCACAGTTTATTATGGCAAAAAGTATACCATGTGCATATCTGTATATTAATTCTTTCTTCCCCAAAAGTTCGGACTACTGAATTGCATTTAATGTGCCTTACTTTACAAGGAATAAATCTGTAGGCTTCCAGCTTTTGGTATTCTTTTTCAAATAAAAAAAGAAAAAAGGCTGTGCTTTCCCTACAGGAATCCACATACCAAGACCATGGTATGGCTGATGTTCTATGTACTGGAAGCTAAACCAAGTGTCAAAACCACTTAAGTAGTAGCAGTAGTAGTTGTTCCCTAAGCAGTCTGGCCGAATAGCCGCGAGTCCCTTAGGAAGGCCATGGCTGAGACCGGGCTTTCCCACAGAGCTCTCAAAGAGATTATGTTGTGTTGTTAGCGTAGGTGATTGTGGTCAATGCAGTCTTCCATAATGTGCTTAATAGTATGGAGTGCTGTGTTGCATCCTGGACAGGCATCAGCGACGGAGTTATCCAGCCTCTTCTGGTAGCTTAAGAGGGCTGGATGATGCCCACATCTCAGCCTGGCCAGGTGGACCCTGTCCTCAAGAGGGAGATAGGATTCTGAAGGGTGGATGTCAGGAGGCCGCGCATGCAGCTGTATGTTGTCTTTAAGTGACTGAATGAAGTGGCGAGTGATCTGAGTGTGGATATGCTTCTGGAAGCTGGTCTGAAGTGGGCAAGGGGGCAGAGATGGCAGTATTTGTGTATGGTATCGTGTGCTGGGTGTTGTTTTGATGTTCCTTGGTGTGGGTGGATGTGCTGCCATGTAATATAGCGGATGTTGTGGGTTTGTGGAGGCTGCAGCAAGAAACTGGGTGTCTCTCATGTCTAGGTGATCCTTGACTTTAAGGACTTTGGTTTCTTGATGTAGGTGGTCTGTAGGTGTAGTAGCTGTGCAGCCTGTGATTATTTTAAGGGCCTTGTTCTGTATCATCTGTAGAGTGTTGTAGTGTGTTTTGGTGAGGTTAGAAGCCCAGGCAGGGCTTGCATAATTCATCAGATATTGTTTGTATACCATGGTGGTGGTTTCTTTGTTGTATCTGAATGTTGTATAGGCATGAGACCCCAAGGTATTGAGTCTTGGTGTTATTTTATTTTTAATATTTGTGATGTGTTGCTTAAGTGACACTGATGTATTGTATGTTACACCAGGGATTTTGAGTGTGTGTGTGTGTGTGTGTGTGTGTGTGTGTGTGTGTGTGTGTGTGTGTGTGTGTGTGTGTGTGTGTGTGTGGTAGGAGAGTGTTGTTTATGGTTAGGTGTGGGATGTGACTGTGTTCTGCTGTCCAGTTTGTGAGAAGGGTCACTGTAGATTTGGCTGGGGCTATTTTGGGTCTGTTTGTGGTGAATCATTCATGTAGTGTGTTGAGGTATGGCTGGATGATGTGAGCAGCTGTGTTTGCGTTTTGGTGCATACATGTAAGTGTTATATCATCTGCATAGGAAGCTACGTGTATCTGTGGTGTGTGGGGTGTGGGTATGTCGTGCATGTATAGGTTAAAGAGTGTAGGGGACAAAACAGATCCTTGGGGGACACCATTTGTGAAGTTTCTGATGTTAGAAGACTGACCGGCAAATGTTACATGTGCACATCTGCCTGCTAAGTAGTTTGCCAGCCATCTTTTTGTGTTATTGTGCATGTTTGTGCTGAGTATTTTGTTTGTGAGGTTGTGGCGGGGGATGGCATCAAAAGCTTTGTTAATGTCTAGTGTGACTAGGAGTGTTCTGTGTGGTGGCCTAGTTGAATTCATGCCAAAGAAAACTCTCTGTGTAAGGTCTGTAAGAAGGGTGTTTGTCGAGTATAGTGGCCTAAAGCCATGTTGTGACTGGGCTAGGAGAATGTGAGGTGTGACTAGTTGTAGTACCAGTCGTTCAGTGACTTTAGAGGGGGTGCAGAGGAGTGTGATGGGGCGATGCGAGGAGGGTAACGTGGAGTCTTTGTTGGGTTTAGGGATAAAGATGATATTGCCATGCTTCCAGATGTTGGGTATTATGTTGTGTGAGTAGCTGCTCCACAGGTTGGTTTGGATAATGAAGAAATAAAAATGTGTGTGTGTGTGTGTGTGTGTGTGTGTGTGTGTGTGTGTGTGTGTGTGTGTGTGTGTGTGTGTGTGGTATGGAAGGGATAAAATTGTAGTTTTGAGTGAGGATTTAATTGACCATGTGGGTGAAGCACCCAAGGATATGAATGGGTGCATGGGGGATGCACATATGGAACAGTACAAGGATTATGGAAGGAGAAATGATACTCAAACTTAGGGAGGCAATGGACATGACTGTGTGCAACAAGCATTTTAGGAATAGAGAGAGTAGGCTTATTACAAATGAGTACGAGGGTAACAGTACCTAGACTGACTATTTCCAGGTCACGAGGGTTGATGGGAGGTTGGTGATAGATGTTAAAATTAGAGTACAAGAGATAGCTCGATTATCCGGGCTATATGGTGTTAAGGGGTGCCCGATTAGTCCGAAAGCACGATTAATCCGGCAGAAACAAAACACAAGTGCTGTACTGTTAGACTGATTTATTTACCGGTAAATGTACACTTTAAGTACCAGAAAGACCTTTCCAGTTCAATGTACATTCCTCCAGCTTGTTTCAGTATTTTTCAGACTATATTCAGTTCGGTAAATCATGTTTTCTTACTGAAAGATTTCCTCCCTGTTATTATCGTCATGTTCTAAAGCTGTACCTACGATTGTTTCCAGCACAATGGACGAAACTTATCGTACTCAAATGTCGACTTCGTTTCCCAACTTCCCAACTGAAGATTAGGTTAGGTTACATTATTAGGTGCAGTTAAGCTAGGTTAGGCCAGACACTTAGATTACAACAGTGTCTTCTGCCATTACGTTAACGAATCAGAGTCGTCACACCAGAACAGCTAAAAACAGCGGGGAAACAGATTTAACAAGAAATGTTTATTTACCAACCCAGAAATAATCAGAAAAATATAACAGACTATCAGGATGAACTGATTTGGTAAGGTGCTTTTACTGCTTACAGCAAAGCACATGTTTACCGCCATCAAATCCTCAATGTTCGTGAGTGTAGAAATTTGTGTGCTCCCGTGGCAGACCTTGAAACCATTTTTTCAAAGTTATAAAGTCAGTTTCTTTTTCTTACAGATGTGAAAAGACTCGTTTGGTACACCTGGCTTCTTCCCCTCCTCCCTAAACCCATCTTGTGATTTGCTATGATTCGTGAAAGAATTAATAAAATTAGGGGGCATGTTACATTAGCATTTAAACAGAAAGTTTGGGTGCATGTTACCTTAGCAATTAAACATATCGGCGAAAACAACTGGGATGAAAAGACCGCCTGGCTGTTTGGAATGGTAGAGTAGGGTAGCGTAAACATACCAGTGACCTTCGTTCCCTTCCCATAATTGTTCGCAGTTTTTATGGCTCTCCCTAACTCAACGTTACTGACACCGGTACAGTAAAGCATTGTTCAAGGCTGGCAGCCATGAAGGGGTTAATGGAATACATTATTGTTTGTATCAATACTCTCGCTTTCACAAATACACGAACAAACAAAAGAATGTGCAATAAATGTACACTCAACTGTAAGGAGCAGAAATAACTGTATGCTCTGTCGGTCCGAAATGTGTTGGGAAGTGACATCGAACAAGGAATGTGGAACTGAATGCCACCTTAGGAGAACACGTGAGATGAAAGTATTTTTTCTTATTAGTAAACATAATTGTTCCATTTCGTCCCCTATAATTGTGAAACTCATAAATTTTTGTCCAAGCATACAGCTTAATAATCATACCAATTCAATTCATATTGCTCTAGTTTGTCTTCTGTATTTTTCTGCCTATTTTGTGGGTGGTAAATTATGTTTGGCTGAAAGATTTCCTCTCTTATTATCATAACGTTCCTTAAGCCTTACCTACGATTGTTTCCGGCATAATGGAAGAAACTTACTCATAATTAGGGTGCATGTTACATTAGCATTTAAACATATCGGCGAAAACATCTGAGATGAAGTGGCAGGCCACCTGACTGTTTGAGATGGTAGAGGAGGGTCGTGAAAACATACCAGTGACCTTCATTCCCTTCCCATAATTGTTCGCAATTTTTTATAGCTCTCCCTAACCCAACATCCCTGACACCGGTACAGTAAAGCATTGTTCGAGGCTGACAGCTATGATGGGGTTAATGGAATGCATTATTGTTTGTATTAATACTCTCTTTCA
The DNA here is from genome assembly GCF_032717465.1 of Coenobita brevimanus. Taxonomy (NCBI): domain Eukaryota; kingdom Metazoa; phylum Arthropoda; class Malacostraca; order Decapoda; family Coenobitidae; genus Coenobita; species Coenobita brevimanus. The sequence continues at coordinate 33,274,508 of NC_136979.1, forward strand.
CACATACAGTACACTTAAGAATGGACAAAAGAATGAACAGTAAATGTAAGAGGAAGAAATAACTATGCTCTGTCGGTCCGAAATGTGTTGGGAAGCGCTATATCTAACGAAGAATGCAAAACTGAATGCTAACTTACGAAAACACGAGATTTTTTTTTTTTTTTTTTTCCTGATTTTCAGATATTCTTGTTTCATTTCGTTCCCTAAAACTAGGAAACCCATTACTTTTCGTCTAAGCATACAGCCTAAAGACTTCACCAATTCACTTCATATTCCTCCAGTTTGTTTCCTGTGTTTTTCTATTTTGAGGGTAGTAAATTACCTCTTGCTGAAAGATTTTCTCTTTTATCACGTTCTTTAAGCTGTACCTACGATTGCTTCGGGCATAATGGAAGAAACTCATCATACATGAAAGTGGAATTAAGTTTCCAATTTCCCAACTGGAGCCCAGGTTAGGTCAGGTTAGGTTAAATTAGGTTAAATTATTAAGTAGTTAAGCAAGGTTAGGCTAGGTCAGGAGTATCAGTTGCCTCACCAAACTCCACCCTACCACCCTTGTGATCGAGTTGTGAGCAGAAGGTGTGGGTGGGGGCAGGGTGAGCAGACTCTCTCTGGTTTATCCATGCCTCTCACCCTAGCAACTGGATGCTTCCTGTTTAAACCGGAGCTATCGTATGGATAATTCTATGAATTACTGTACCACTGAACCATTCAGTCCCGGCCCGGATATACCGAAGGCTGGATAATCCGAGCCTGGATAATCGAGCTTTTAGGTGGCGAGGAGTGTGTGAAGCAACACAAACTATGAATGTGTGATGTGGTCATCAAGGAGTGGATGGTGAAGGAGAGGACCCATGCATCCAGAAAAAAAAAAAACGGAATTTGAAAAACCAAGCAGTGAGGGATGTCTTCTACTGCGAGTTGAGTAGAGTGGTGACTGGACAGTGAGCTGTTGACAGAAGTGTGAATAAGCAATACAGAGCTCTCAAGAACAATCTCTTGGGAGTTACTGATTTGGTGTGTGGAAGGACAACAGGCCCACCAAGACATAATCGAACATGGATGGGATGAAAGGGTATAAGCCACAGTTAAGGAAAAAAGAAGACTTCTGGGAGTGAAAAAGGAGTGCCAACAGGGAGAAATACTTGGCTGCCATAAATAGGGCTAGAATCAAAGTATTCAGGGCAAAGTCTGTGTCTCAGGGACTTTTACTGGTTAACCTAAATAGTGCTCAAAGGATGAATGTGCTACTTAAGGTGGGAAATCAGATGAAGAGGGAAAACAGAGTTATCACAGGTGAGCTGTATGTTAAATGATGAAGGAAAGGTAGTGGTGGACAGTAAGGATATTAAGGATGTCTGGAGAGAGCATTACAACCAGGTGTTGAATGTGGAGGATGATTGGAACATGGAAGGTTTAAAGTCAATGGATCCAGTGTTTGGCCCCTGGCCTTTGTTGGATAATGCTACTGTGACCAGGGTTGGTATTTATCAGTCCTTAAGATTTTTCACAACCAAGCACTCATATCTCTTAAATTGCTCACAGATGTGAAAACTTCCTAGGAGTTATTTACCAATGCTCCCAGAGAATCTCCCAACTGTGATTATGAATACCCCAGGACTTGCTTGTGTAAAAACGTGCTACACTTAATGAAAATGCGCGACCCATAGGTTGTTAAATAATCTTGTCTAACGGTTATTTAGTACAAATATTGGATTATAAATTCAACTAAGAGTATTGATAAGCAAATCTTGACTTTATGTCGATTTTCTAAGATTTACTGATATTTATATTCCAATATACAATTATTATTGGCAACAACACACCGTTTCCGTCTGAACATTTCACGTTTGTGTACTCGGACACAAAGTAAACAGTGATTATCACCGCGGAAGCATACATCAATTCAGTGTGAGGTGGATATGCAGCACTCTTCCCAGCTCCATCCACTTGTTCCTTCTTACTGTTGGTGTATTATTTTAACATTCTTACATGAACCAATTAAACTCGAATACCTGTACTTCATTCAGTTCTAATCATTGTGTGGCATAACCAACTAAGCAAACAGCAGGCATTGCACTGTATAAACTGCCCACAGGAATATGCATCGAGCTGTACCGTGTACAGTACTTCTAACAGATATGCAGCAGACTTGTCAGATATGTTATTAATGCTACCTGACTTGATATTTTAGTCACAGCCAACCAATGATTCCTTCCACCCTGTTTAGGAATACTTGTACCTCAGTGTCAGTGGTTCAGAAAGTGACGCAAAAAAATGAATATCGATACATCCATAAATCATGCTTATTAATTTCTATCTATCTATCTATCTATCTATCTATTGCCAGACGCCTCAATCCCGTTTGGGGTGGCCACAAACAAATCGCCTCCAAGTCGCCCTGTCCCCCGCCATTTCACTCCCCTGCTCCCAACTCACACCCCCCTCTCTCATATACCTCTCCACCCCATCTCTCCATCTCATCCTCGGCCTCCCCCTCCCTCTTCCCCCCTCCACCTCACTCACATACACTTTCTTCGTCAGTCTTTCACCCTCCATCCTCTCCACATGGCCAAACCACCTCAGTGTGTTCCTCATAATGCTTCCTATCACATCCACATCAACACCACAACGCTCCTTTATATCCTCATTCGTCAGCCTGTCTCTCCATGTAACTCCACAGGCTCCTCTTAAATAACTCATTTCCACTGCTCTCACTCTTGACTTGTGTCCTTCCAACAACGTCCAAGCTTCACTTCCGTACGTTAGAGTTGGTATCACAATACTATCATGTAGTAACTTTTTCACTTCCATGCTCACTTCCCTGTTTCTTATCACAGCTTTCAAAGAACCAGCAACCTTTCTTCCCTGCTGTACCCTTTCAAGCACTTCACCCTCCAAACCTCCATCCTTACTCATCACACTACCCAAGTACTTAAACGTACTCACATTTTCCAATTCCTCACCATCCAACCTCGCTGTACATTCACTGACTTCACCTCTCTCAAAGACCATCACTTTACTCTTCCCTACATTCACCTTTAGATTCCGTTTCTTACACACTCTCCCAAACTCATCCACCAAGCCTTGCAGCTCCCCTTCGTCTTCACTCAAAAACACAGTATCATCTGCAAACAACAGTACAGGGAGTTTCCAAACACTATCCTCTCTCACCAGGGCCACTCCAACATCCACTACCCTACCTTGTACCTCTTATATTACCCCATCCATGTACAGATTGAACAACCATGGAGACATGACACATCCCTGTTTCAACCCAACTTTCAAAGAGAAATATTCACTTAGTTCACCATCCACACACACTGCAGCCTTCGCACCATCGTACATACTCTTCACAGCATTCAACAACTTCCCATCTACTCCATATATTCTTAACACTTTCCACAATCCTAGTCTATCCACCCTATCATATGCTTTCTCCAAATCCATGAAAGCCGCATACAACTTCTTTCCCTTCTCTAGAAACTTTTCCACTAAAGATCTGAGAGTGAATATCTGATCTACACAACCTCTTCCCTTCCTAAAACCTCCCTGTTCTTCTCCAACTAATTTCTCTGTTCTTTCTCTAACTCTGTCAATAAGTATCCTACCATACACTTTTCCTATTATACTAAGAAGACAAATGCCCCTATGATTACCACACACTTCTTTTTCCCCTTTTCCTTTGTACAAGGGAATAATTATACCTGACTTCCAATCCTCCGGGACTCTACCTTCCTCCCAGGCCAATCTGCACATCTTCCACATCCATTCTACTACTATCTCTCCCCCATGCTTCAGCATTTCACCACACACACCATCAATTCCTGGGGCTTTCCCTGATTTAACTTTCTTCATTGCTTCCACAACTTCTACCCTACTGATTTCTTCCTGTCTTCTCACCTCCCTCCTTCTCCCAGCCATTCCCCAGCCACTTATACTCGCATTACTTCCATCCTCCGCGTTCAACAATTCCTTAAAGTGTTCTCTCCATCTGCTCACTTTTTCTCCCTTCTCCACTAGTAATCTACCATTTTTATCTTTCACTCCCCTGCTAACTTCACTTCCACCCTGTCTTACTCTCTTCACCTCTCTCCAGAACATTTTCTTACAGTCCCTCCACTTTACACTCAAATTCCTTCCAAATTCCTCATCCACTCTCTTCTTACTCTCTCTTATTAATCTTTTCACCTCTCTCTTTCTTTCTACATATAACTCTCTCTTCCGCCTCTCAACCTCTTCCACGCCCCTATTTCTCATCCATTCATTGTATGCTTTCTTCTTTTGTGCCACAGCCTGTTTCACCTCTTCAGTCCACCACACTGTTTCTTGCACCCCCCTCCGTCTTCTCTTCCTTCCACACACCACATCACACGCTGCACATATTTCTTCTGTAAATATTCTACACACACCTTCCACGTCCCCCATCTGCTCCAATTCATATTTGCCCAATCGTTCCTCCACTTCTCTCTTATACTCTGCCTTTTTCTCATCCTCTTGTAACCCTTCCACTCTCCTTGCAACTACTCCTTCCTCTCGTCTTTCCCTTCTTCTATTCCTCCATCTTACTTGAACTTTAATTCTGCCCACCACCAAGTAGTGGTCAGAAAGTCCACTCCCCCAACCTCTATAAACTCTTGCATCCAATATACATCTTCGCATCCTTTCATCCACACACACATAATCAATCATTGCCTTCCTTTCATTCAGTTCACCACCCACCCTTCTCATCACTCGCCATGTATGCCTGAAGAGGGTATTGGCTATCACCAACCCCCTCCCAGCACAAATGTCCACTAACGCACTCCCATTCTCATCTATCTCAGCAGGCACACCCCACTCACCAACTATTCCATCCACCTTCACATTCCCAACTTTACCATTCATATCACCAATCAAAAACACTCTCTCATTCCTTCCAAACTTTTCCATGCACACTTCAACATTTGTCCAGAACTCTTCTCTCACTCTTCTAGCACGATCTTGCGTTGGCGCATACACACACACAATCGCCCACATTTGTATTCCAACTTTCAACTTTACCCACACAATCCTTGATCCAACTGATCCATACTGTCTTATGCTCCTCTTCCATCTTTTACTCACAACTATACATACTCCTTCCTTTGCCCTCTCATTCTCACCTACTCCTGCACATATACCCCATCCATACTCCCATTCTCTCACACTTTCTCCTCTCCATTTTGTTTCAGTTATTCCACATACATCCACTTTCGCATCCTCAAGCACCTGGACAATCTCTCTCTCTTTCACCTCATCATTTGCTCCCCTTACATTCCAAGTTCCAATTGCAATGTCCTTTGTCCGGTCCTTGGTCGTCAACGTTTGGTCAGTCCTTGTCCGAGGTTTACTGTTTGTTTTTTTAGTTAGTTGTTTTCCGGGGAGGGGCACTAACCCTCCGCCAACCCTTTTAGTCGCCTTTTACGACAAGCAGGGATACTGGGGGAGTATTCTTGAAAAAAAAACCCTACCCCCAGGGGTAGGGATTTATGAGAAAATAAATGTCATGTAATGATATTCATTGTATTCTAGATTATCTTAGAATTTACTAAAATGGAAGAACTGAAGTGAATGTAATATATTGTACAAACGATTAAAGAAAATAGTGTTAATAAAAAATATGCAAACTGTAGTGAGTGATGAAAGCTTTTCTATTACAACAGTGTTATGCACTGTGTTCAAAATTGCCTTAGATTTTACAGCAATGGAAGAAATATGAGCTAAAAGAATTGCATTAAAGAAAAGCAATATGAAATTACTAACAGCACATGTCTCTACGTGGGCAAAAATTCCATGGACGACGGATTCGTTGTTGTTGTAGTTGATTGGCCATCTTGCCTCTCTAGCACTTGTGAAAACTCCTAAGTCCTTGTGACAGCTACCCGCTACTCACAACAGGGACCCCGAGATGTGAACATTCACAACGGTTGTGAGACTTGATAAATAGCTCTTAGGAGTCTTCACAAGTTTATGAACATTTGCAAGACTTATGAATGGTCATAAGGAATTAGAAGTGTTGATAAATACCGGCCCAGGGCAAGAGGCAGGATGCAGTTGGGGAAGGCAGTGGGTGTGTCTGGGTTGACTGCTGAAATGCTGAACACCTCAGGAGTTGGAGAAGTGGGATTAGTTACCGATTTGATAAATTTCATTGTGTGATGTGTGATGTTCCCATGGTTGTTTCATATAGAAGTAAAAACAAGAGTAATGGACTGAGGGATGGCATTGGTAATGAATGGTGATGGATGGGATATCTCAAATTTGCTGTATGCTGATGAAGCAGTGCTACTTACAAATATTGGACAAGAACTTAGTAGACTGGTGCAGAGTTTTACTGATGTGAGCATCATGACTTGAGAGTAACTGCAGAAAAGAGTAAAGTGATGGTAATCGTGTGAGAAGATGACTCCCAGTGTGATGTTACAATGAATGGAGAGAGACTGGAATTGGTGAGAGAGTTCAAATACCTGGGTACAGTGATAGAAAAGAGAGGAAAATGTGCAAAAGTGGAAAGTGGAGTAACACAAGGACAGAAAGTAGCTGGTGCTATGGAGGCCTTGATAAGAAACAGAGGCTTGAGAGCGGCAGTTGCATGAGGCTTACATGAAGGAGCGGTAGTGCCAACTTTAACATATGGATGTGAGACCATGGTGTGGCATGAAAACGAAAAGTCAAGAGTAAGAGCAGTGGAGATAGGACTGCTGAGGAATGTATGTGGAGTACAGAGAGAGGATAGGATACAAAATAATGTGATTCATGAAAGATGTGGAGTGAGAAAGTCTGTTGGAATCGAAGTGTGTACTGAGATGGTATGGTCATGTGGAGAGAATGGATAACAACAGAGTGGTGAAAAAAGCATATATGTGTGAATCTGAAGGAGGGAGGAGGCAAAGTAGGCCAAGGAGAAGGTGGAGGGATATGGTGGATGAGTGTGTGAGAAAGAGAGGCATGGAAGTCGATGAGGCAATGGGACTGACAAAGAGATCGAGCTGGCTGAATGAATGTTGTGAGAAGTGCATGATCAGGGATTTGGCACTACTTTTTAATGTGACAGCATTCAGGTTGACTCTATCGGATACATTTATGTGAAGCTAAAGAATGAGGTGAAAGTTCTTGGTGCATCAGAGAAAGCCAGGATTCTGGGGGGCTTGAATGATGAGTGAATGGAAGAGTGGCCCATTGGATTGGGCAAACTTGGACTGTCTGGACGTTGCTGCTCCTCACCCTGCCCTAGGGTGGGAAAGGAGGTCAGGATGAGGATGAGGATGATGATTATATACGACAGCATTGCCCTGGATCAATGGCTGAAGAGTGACTATAAAAATATATATACGGGGAAAGGTGTTGCCCAGGAAAGAGGAAATTACAGAGGCATAAAACTTTTGGACCAGATAATGAAGGAAATAGAAAGAGTCCCAGGGCGTATGATAAGGGAGTTAAAATGGATGAGATGCAATTTGGGTTCATGCCAGGCAAAGAGACCATTAATGCCATATTCATTGTCCAACAGCTTCAGGAAGAATATATCCATCCATCCATCATCCAATCCTACACTGCCCCATGAGGAGGGTAGGAGCCCAGGGCTAGACAGTTGGTCCCACCATTTAAGATGAGTGCGACCAGCCTCACTCATCCCTGAGTGGCATTACATGAGCAATCAACCCCAACCACCCCTTGGATATAAACCTTCACTGGCTCAATCCAATTGGAGCGCAATACTTACCTACTAAACCACCAGGCGCCAATATCTGGTTATATGGTTACCACCCAGCATATTAAATCATTTCCTGGTGTAGAGGAAACCATTTGGCTTGTCACTCAAGAAGAATATATAGGAAGAAAAGGGAATTATACTTTATTTCTGTTGATTCTGAGAGGGCATCTGACGAAGTTTCTAGGGAGGTGGTGACGTAGGCAATGAGAAAGCATGGGACTGAAGAGTGACTGGTTAGAGTGGTAATGGCTATGTACATGGGTGCTCACACCAGGTGAGAGTGAATGGAGATTTGTGTAATGAGTTTTCCGTGAATGATGGCGTGCATCAGGGTGTCTTGAGCCCAATATTGTTTGTCACTGCTTGAAGCTCTCTCACATGATTTCAAAAATAGACTCCCATGGGAGATGTTGCATGGTGATGAGTTGGTGTTAACTGCAGTGGGTGAAAGGGAGGTGAAGGAATGATTCAGGAAGTGGAGAGATGGAATGGGGCATAGGGGTTTGAAAGTAAATGCAGATAAAACAAAAGTCATGATATCTTGGGCTGGTGGCTGTACTTTCAAAGAAGGAGTGTGGCCACATGCAGTTTGGCACCAGGGTGTGGGATGTAACATCATCTTGTGAAGTGTTTGTACTATGTGGGTGCATAAGATATGTAGTGGTATCAGAGCTAGACTGTGAAATAATACCGATTTTGTGCATGTGGTGTGTCCGGGAGAGTATGTACAGTAGAGATTGTCAAGCATGAAAGGATTGATCTTGCTGGAAAGTCTTGAAGTGTGTGGAGGGGTTTTGTTATTTAGAGGGAAATGTTATGTGCTAGATGTGGGACTAGGGCTGCCTCTGTGGCTTGGGTAAGAAGTGATTGGAGGAAATTCAGGGAGCTGTTGCCTCTCCTAATACTGAGAGGGCTCTTCCTCCATGCTAAGGGATCTTTGTATGTGGCACGTGTTTGGGGTGTAATTGCCGTATGGTACTGAACCTGGGCAGTAAAGGATGAGGAAATGAGCTGGCTCAAACATACAGCAGTGACAATGATTAGATGAATGTGTAGGCCATCCTTGAATGCAAGGCCTGGGGGTAGGGAGTTAGGACTGCAACTGAGAAGCTAAGAGGAAAGATGTGACTTGACTGTATTAATCCTGTGATGAGGTGGGGTAGACTGAGATGGTCTGGGCATGCTGAGATGATGAAGGGTGAAAATTGGGTGAAAAAAGTGAGAAGTGTGAATGTCTGGGATAGGACTGTGAGAGGCAGACCAATAAAAAAAGACCTGAGATGGGATCATAGAGTGTGACCTTAGGGATATGGGACTGAATAAGGAGACTACCAGAGATCACGCAGCATGGTCAGCCATCATCAGGTGACCAAGGCCAACACATGCAAGCATGCTGGTGCCTTTATAAATGAAATGATACGGACTTTTAGGTATGAAGAAAGGGTACTATTCAATCCATCCATCCATCATCCAATCCTACGTTGCCCCATGAGGAGCATAGGAGCCTGGGGCTAGGCAGTTGGTCCTAACATTTAAGATGAGAGTGACCAACCTCACTCATCCCTGAGTGGCATTACGTGAGCAATAAACCCCAACCACCCCTTGGATATAAACCTTCACCGGTTCAATCCAACTAGAGCACAATAATTACCCATTAAACCACAAGGCGCCAAAATCTGGTTATGTGCTTACCACCCAGCGTAGTAAATAGTTTCCTGGTGTACAGGAAACCATTTGGCTTGTCACTCAGTGCAGAGTCACTCATAGGCAGAAGAAAGAAGAAAGAATGAAGGAATGAAAGACAGAAAAGGGAGTGTAAAGTCACCCGCAGGCAGAAGGACGAGGAGAGAACGAAGGAAAGAAAGACAGAAGAAGATGGAAGGAAAGAAGGATGGAGGAGAGGACAGGGCAGACACCCAAGAGCAGCACTACATTGAGTGAGTGGATGGTGAGCGCCCCCACCTACCACTATAAATACCCATCAATTTATTTGGTAAATACTGTAATGAGACTGACCTTAGGAACCCTATCCAGCGTGACCCGGGCAGGGACAACGTTGCGACCGCCTTGATAGAGGAGGCGGGTCAGTGTGCGCACCCAGAGAGCCAATGTGGGGTGAGCTGTCGGCCAAGCAACCAACCAGGCTGTGAGGCGCGTAAGAGTTGTGTGGAGTGCAGGGTCAGGTGCTGAGGGTGGGTGTGACACTATGCGTGGCGCCAGACCTTCCACCACTACTGTTGGCACCAGCGATAACAGGTGGGCCATGGCTGGACATACCTCAGAGCCACCATCTTGAACACAAAAACGCAATCAAGGACAGTACTGGTATTCCCCTCAGTAAAGGAGGCTCCCCGGCACCTCCTCCTTACCAGTATATTTCTGCATCTGGTTGGTTAATACAATAACAGTATGCAGTGATGCCAGGAAAAAAAAAAATCCTGTTTTTTTCTTTTCTTTTTTTGCAAAAAACACGAGGAAAAAAAAAAAAAAAAAACATGTTTTTTATTGCTTTTCTTTTAAATACACAGCAGATTTTTAAACTGTCAATTTTGCTATTGCTAGTTTAAGTTATCTTAAGCTTGTGTGGCTTATTTAAAATGTAATATATTGGGTACTTCACAATGTAGGCTATGTAGCTAGGTCCAGCTTTATTCACAACTGTCACAAGATTATTAGCCAATGAATATAATCTCTACTTGTTATATCTGCCTAATCTTGGATTTGGTTATAAGGCTAAGAATTATGATAATAAAAGTAGAGTAGACTATTTGCAGTTTTGTTAAAACTGAACTGTGTTGATGGTGGAGGACATGTTCAAACAGGTTCTAACAAGTCATCAGCCAATGCCAGGATGCAAGATAAACTGAGTCAGTGAGCATCTGAGTGCCACTGGAGAAGGTTGTGTTACCTTTGGTAGGAAAAAGAACTATACATTAACAAGTAGCCTTGCCAGGAAGAAAGAAAACTTTAGTTGCAGCTCTCTTTAAAGATGTTAAGGGTGAGGGTTTTAAGACTTCCAGAGTGAAATGTGTATTCTGTAGTACTGTTCTGAGCATAAATGGCACAAGAATGGTGAAGCACATTGAAAACTGTGTAAAGGGTATTGATTATATAAAAATGAAATATCTGGAGTCAGAAAAATCTAGGGAATATGCAGCATCCAGAACAAGTCTAGTCTAAGTATACACTCAGATATTGTAAGCTTACCAAGTTCTTCAGCTACCTCCCAATGCATGCTAGAGACATCTTCCGCTCCCAAGAAAACAGTAAAACGACTTAAAGCTTCCTACAGAGAACATCCAAAATCAAGCTCAGGCAGGAAGAACATCAGTAAAGATGACTGAGGGGGATCTGCTTTCTCTGACAATATGTCTGAATCTCAATATGTGAGATTAAAGTAAGAAGCTAATGAGGTTACATTTTTCTAGTCTTTAAATAAGTTAAAGCCCCATGTCGTTTATGATAGAGGTAGCTATTATCAACATATATGTTTCCATATGGATGACTGAAACTAAAAAATTTTTTTTCTTTTCCTTGGCAAAAGCTGTTTCAACAGAAAATAGAATACATTTCATTTTACATTTTCTAGTCAGCAAGCAGTGTATCACTGTATTTAGGTTCGGTCTGTGATGTGCAAGCCAAAGTTAAAAGTAAGAAAATCCAAAGACAGTTACTTTCTTTTCAGTTTTTGCAGGTACAGTGTAGTTTTCTCTACTGGCTGTTGCTTTATTGATTTTTCCCAAGGAGGTCTACATGAAAATGTCAGGAGCTTTTATAAGATATAGTATCTGGTATCAGAGTACTTAAGAATACATGTATTTTCTTATTCCAAAGTAAATTGTCAGTCTGATTCTTAAAGCACTTTTAGTGAATATTAAATGATATACTGTCTGTCTTGCTTTTTTGTTAGGTGAAAAGTGGCAGTACTGTACTGGTTACTGCTAACTACCATTGTATGCTGAAATACAATAAAGATAATACAGTATAACAGTATTTTACTATACTGACACTGTTATATCTACTTAACCTGTAATTTGCAATGACTAGCCAAACAGCAGTACATTAAAGCAAATAAAAAGGGAATATTAGACATCAGTTACTTAAACAGAAGCAAATCTGAATAAAAAACAATAAAACAAACATTAAAAAAAAAAAAAGTTACATTAAAATGGCACAAACATCATACAAGAGAACACTCAAGTGTAGTCATCATCATCATCATCATCTTGTCCTCCTTTCTCATCATAGGGCAGGGTGAGGAGTGCCAATGTCCAGAGCCAAAATTTGCCCAGTCCAATGGGCCACGCTTCCATTCACTCACCATTCAAGCCCCCAGAATCCTGGCTCTACCTAAAAAGCCAAAAACAGTCATCACGTTCTGTTGTTTCAAATAAACGTATCCGATAGAGTCAATCCGGACACTGTCATATTAAAAAGGGTGCCAAATCACTAATCATGCTCTTCTCCTAGACATCAGCAAAACTCTGCACCAGCCTACCAAGTTTTTGTCCAGTATTTGCGAGTAGTATTGCATCATCAGCATACAACAAATCTGAGATATTCCATCCATCACCAACACCAGCCCTCTCTCCATTACTCGTGTTTTTACTTCTCTCATCACCCCATCCATATACGGTATATATTGAACAACCATGGGGACATCACACAACCTTGTCGCATGCCCACACCAATCATGAACCATTTACTTAGATGCCCATTAACCCTTACACATGCTTCACTACCATCATAAAAACTCTTGCGACCTAGCAGCTTACCATCTACACCGTACATGGAAGAATTATTGGAGAGAAAGTAAGAGAGATATCAGAAGTCCTAGTGAGTGATGAATAGGGTGGCTTTAACCCTTTAACCGCGGTCATTGTTTTGCCCCGACTGGCCTCTCCCGCGGGGGTTCCAGCCAAAATGTAAACAAACTTTAAACATTTATAACTCAGCACAGAATAAATCTAGAGCAAAAAATAAGGTACCATTAGAAAGTACTAACCTTCGGCTTTGCAATGATGTAGGTTTCATGATTTCGTTGACTATCACTGGATGGGCAGTGCCATTAGAAGTGAGCGATCTAAAATCACTATTATTCGCTCACACACCATTACCAAATGCCAACCTCATTCTGATAATAATACTATAAACACATATGAACACTGCACATACGATAAACACCCACTCTGTGTTCACTGAGGCAGGTAAAAGGCACTGTAATTGCCCGCACTTCACTGCCACATCAGCGGTGTTGTAATCACTATTTTTCGCTCACACACCTTTACCAAATGCCAACCTCATTCCGATAATAATACTATAAACACATATGAACACTGCACATACGATAAACACCCACTCTGTGTTCACTGAGGCAGGTAAAAGGCACTGTAATTGCCCGCACTTCACTGCCACATCAGCAGTGTTGTCACTCACACAGCTGGACAGATACTGATGCGTGTTTGGTCAGGGGTGGGGAGAGGGCCCGGGGGGTGGGAGGTGGGGGCCCAGGGGGTGGGAGGAAGGAGGTGGGGGTCGGCTGGAGTGAAAGAACTTAATAGCTACTCTCCCTTGAAACAATTGGCACACGGAAAAAACGCGCAGTATTCAAAATATTCACAAACATTCGAGAATGACACCCCGTGGTTTGGTCCAGTTTTTGCAAAGTCATTCTGGGATGACACCCGCGGTTAAAGGGTTAAGAGTGGCAGAGGATGTGTGGATCAAATATCGGCAGTAAGATAGATAGTGGAGATGGCATGTGAGAAGGACTATGAGGTGTTTATGGCATGCATGCATCTGGAAACAGCACATGACAATGTAGACAGTGAAGGATTGTAGAAGGTTCTGTGCATGTATAGTGTAGATGGTACGCTGCTAGATGCCGTCAAGAGCTTTTATGATGATAGTGAAGCATGCGTAAGGGTAAATAGGCATCAAAGTGAATAGTTTACGATTGGTGTGGATGTGCGACAAGGTTGTGTGATGTCCCCATGGTTGTTTAACATATATATGGATGGGGTGATGCGAGAAGTAAAAACACCAGTAATGGAGAGGGGGATGGCACTAGTAATGAATGGTGATGGATGGAATATCTTAAAAATGTTGTATGCTGATGATACGTACTAATACCCGCAAATACCGGACAAGAACTTAGTAGACTAGTGCAGAGTTTTGCTGATGTCTGTGAGCATTGTGCCATGAGAGTAAATGTAGAAAAGAGTAAAGTGGTGGTTACTGAGAGAGCAGGTGACTTCCAATGTGATGTTACAGTGAATGGAGAGAGACTGGAATTGGTGAGAGTTCAAATACCTGGGTACAGCGACAGAAAAGAGAGGAAAATGAGCAAAAGAAGCGGAAAGTAGAGTGACACAAGGAAGGAGAGTAGCTGGTGCAATGAAAGCCTGATATGAAACAGAGGCTTGAGTGTTGCAGCTGCACGAGGCTTACATGAAGAAGTGTCAGTGCCAACTTTAACATAAATGTGAGACTATGGTGTGGCATGAAAATGAAAGTCAAGAGCAAGAGGAGAGGAGAAGGGACTTCTGAGGAGTGTATGTGTAGTACGGTGAGTGGACAGGATATGAAATAATGTGATTTGAGAGAGATGGGGCGTGAAGAAGTCTTTGAACACCAGAATCGAAGAGAGCGTACCGAGATGGTATGGTCACGTGGAGAGAATGGATAACAACAGAGTGGTAAAAAAAGGTATATCTGAGCAAATATGAAGGAGGGAGGAAGCAAGGTAGGCCAAGGAGAAAGTGGAGGGATATGGTGGATGAGTATGTGAGGAAGAGAGGTTTGGAAGTCGGTGTGGCTACAGGACTAACAAGAAATCGAGCTGGCTGGATGAATGTTGTGAGAAGCGCATGATCAGAGATTTGGAACCCCTTTTTAATGTGACTGCGTCCAGACTGACTTCATTGGATACGTTTTTGTGAAGCTACAGAACGTGGTGAATGTTTCTGGCGTATCAGACAAAGCCAGAATTCCAGGGGCTTGAATGGTGAGTAAATGGAAGCATGGCCCACTGGATTGGGCAAATTTAGGCTGTCTGGACATTGCTACTCCTCATCCTGCCTTAGCGTGGTAAAGGAGGTCCGAATGATAATAATAATAATATAATATAAATACAGTATACAAGGCTAGTCTGGTTGCTTACAGGCTGGTGAAGATTACATCAAACCCCTACAGTCCAGAATGTCCCTGCTCAATTAAACTGTCTTAGGTTATTAAGAATAAAAAATACACCACTGAAGTGATGGGATTAACATAGTATGGCATCATAATATAGTAAGACAACAGAACTGAAGTCAGTATCAACACTCACCAGTGTTAGATATAATGGTGTACATGGCATTGAGTGAATACAATATATCCTCAAGTTTTAGCCCATTCCACAGTGTGTTAACCAGCCCACCAACACTCTTCATGTGACCTAGTACCTGTTTAGGAGAGTCCAGTCTTAATAAATGGTGATAAGAATATTAAAAACACCAGTAGTTCATGGTTGTATTGGCATATACAGTTGGCTGGTGGAGACATAGAATAGAAATGATTCAAACCACACTAAGCATCACCACCAGACATGGGTTCAATTATGAACTCAATTGGAGATGAATTGGAACTGACTGGGAAAATAGGTAAACTGGAACTGAACTGGAATTAAAGAAACAAAAATTTCACATCAACTGAACTGAACTGGAAACGATTCAATGAAATGACATGAACCAGTGTTATACTTGAAAAAAAATTACATGTAGCTTTTTTTATGTAGCCAGTAGAGTACTCCTATTTCATTAATCTTTGTTCAGTTTGCCTGAAGTTCATTAATGTTCTCTGATTTTATTTTGTGATTTTTCTGTGTTATACTTTATTTGCATTTGTCTGTCTACCTATCTATTTCCAGAAGCCTTAATCCCATAAGGGGTGACCACAAACAAATCACCTCCATGTCATCTGGTCCCCTGCCATTTTACTGCCCTACTCCCAGCTCACACCCCCCTCTCTCATATGCCTCTCCACTCCATCCCTCCATCTCATCCTTGGCCTCCCCCTCCCTCTACCCCCCCCTCCACCTCACTCACATACACTCTCCTCAATAGTTTCTCGCTCTCCATCCTCTCCACACAGTCAAACCACCTCAATGTATTTCTCCTAACGCTTTCTATCACATCTACATCCACACCACAATGCTCCTTCACTTCCTCATATGTCAGTCTGTCTCTCCAGGTAACTCCACATGCTCCTCTCAAATAACTCATTTTCACTGCTCTCACTCTTGACTTGTGTCCTTCCAACAACGTCCAAGCTTCACTTCCCATACGTTAGAGTTGATACAGTAACACAGTACTGTCATGCAGCAACTTTTTTACTACCATGCTCACTTCCCTGTTTCTTATCACTGCTTTCAAAGAACCAGCAACCTTTCTACCTTGTTGCACCCTTTCAAGCACTTCACCCTCCAAACTTCCATCCTTACTCATCACACTACCCAAGTACAATGCACTCACATTTTCCATTTCCTCATCATCCAACCTCACTGTACATCCAATGAATTCATTTCTCTCGAAGACCATTACTTTACTCCTCCCTACATTCACCTTTAGATTCTTCTTCTTACACACACACTGCCAAACTCATTCACCAAGCCTTATAGTTCCCCTTCATCTTCACTTAACAATAAAGTATGATCTGCAAACAACAGTACAGGGAGTTTCCAAATGCTGCCCTCACTCATTAGGGATGCTCCAACATCCACTGCCCTACCTTGTATCTCTTATATAACCCCATCCATAAAACAGACTGAACAACCATGGAGACATGACACATCCATTTCAATCCAACATTCAAAAAGAAATCTGCACTTATTTTTTTCACAAATCTGTTGTATGTACTCCTTATTTTGCTCCCTAGACCTAGGTGTGGTGTTTTGCTGTTATCTGTCATTGGTAATCAATATGAAGCACTTTAAGTGGTTAGAAAGTTTATTTAATGTTATAACTTACAAATACAGTACTGCATAGCAAAACTTCAACATACAAATACGTAAACACACGGCAACATTCCGACGCCGATCGGTTTCAGGACAATTTGCTGTCAAGTCAATTCGCTGTCACATCAATAACAAGACAATTCACCGTCATTAATGAAGACAGCTATGGGTGACGCGAGAATATAATTCAAAGGCGATTACAGCAAGGAAGAAACAAGTTAATTATTAACTAAAGGTGCAACTAATAAATAATATCCAAAGCCTATGCTATTGAACATAGACTTTGATGGATCCCCCTGAAATATAATTATTAAAGAATTGATTAATTGATAATAAGTATATTTACGGAATGACGTGCAATTGTCCAGGGTGTGAATTGTCCTGACGGGGATGCGTCCATGTTTTGATGGGGAACTGTCTGATGGCAAATTGACTTGACGGAGAATTGTCTTGGAATCTGACGATCATGGGTAATCATATAAATCAGGTTAACTGGTTACAAAAATTTATTTAATGCTTTAACTTTTATTTATTGCGAGATAATGCTGATTTTATGTGTACGGCGTGCTGGGGTGAGCAGGTGGAGATTGTCAGACGTGAAAGGATTGAACTTGCTGGTGAATCTCTTGAGTGTGTGGAAAAGTTTTGTTATTTGGGAGACATGTTGTGTGCTGGAGGTGGAGCTGGAGCTAGCTCTGTGGCTAGGGTGAGAAGTGGTTGGAAGAAGTTCAGGGAGCTCTTGCCTCTCCTGACATTGAGAGGGCTCTCCCTATGTGCTAAGGGGTCTTTGTATGCAGCATGTGTTAGGAGTGTAATGCTGTATGGCAGTGAGACCTGGGCAGTGAAGGAGGAAGATATTCGCCGGCTCAGACGTACAGAAATGACAATGATTAGGTGTATGTGCAGAGCGTCCCTGCGTCCAAGGCCTGGAGGGGCTGGGTTTACAATGGAAGAGTTGAGAGGTAGGATGGGACTGGAGTGTATTGGTGTTGTGATGAGGAGAGGTAGATTGAGGTGGTTTGGACATGTGGAGAGGATGGGGATGATAAATTGGTGAGGAAGGTGAGAAATGTTAATATTGGGGGTGGGGTTATGAGGGGTAGACCGAGAAAGACATGGGACGAGGTCATTAAGTGTGACCTTAGGGTTAAGGGACTGAACAGGGAGGCTGCAATGGATCGTGCAGCGTGGAGAGCCGCCATTAGGTGACCAAGGCCGACACATGCAA